>NW_012267235.1:4461934-4463675 GCF_000151885.1 Dipodomys ordii
TTTGGGAAATTATGTAATCACTTAATCACAAAAAAAAAAGAACCTCGGGGAAGGTAGGGAGGGAAGGGATGGTAGGGAGAAAACAATGGAGGGGGTAACAATGCTCAATAGGAAGTGTACTCATTACCTTGCTCATGTAACTGTAACCCTCTGTATAGTATCTTTACAATAATTTTTTTAAAGCAAGGTTTAGTTGAAGTTTTGTAATTTATAACCATTACATAAACTTCCTACCATTTACATTCAGGCATCTTATAATTAGAATTAAGCACATCATTAAATGTTTCAAATTAAATAATGCTTTATTTGATAATGCTGTTCAATCTCCATGACAAAAAAGCAAAGTTTAGCTGACCTTTTGTAATATTAATTACATATATTATAACCACTTTTATAAACTTTCTACCATTTACATCTAGGCATCTTAGAATTAAGCACATCATTGAATGTTTCAAATTAAATAATGCTTTATTTGATAATGCTGTTCATACAGCATGGTCATCTAAATTTAGCAGGATCACTGCTACTAACCTTTAATTGTGACACAGTCCCATAAATAATTTCCTTTTTTCATGATATACTTACTGCAAATACATTTATTTTTAAATATTTGTATACCTATGTGAGATAAGACATAGACACAGTAATTCTGTTGATAATCTAGCATAATTTGGACACAACCATGAGCTAAGAAACTTTTATTCTATTTTATTTATTTTAACTTATTCATATGATCTTTCATGTTTTAAGCACTTATTTACATATTACATAGTTGTAATATAAAAAGTTCAGTTCTTTGGGAATTTCATATTATCTTTTACAAAGATAATTTGAAATAGAAAAAAAAAAAACAAAAAACTATGGGCTGGGAAGGTGGCTCAGTGGTAGAGCGCTTGCCTTGCACGCATGAGGCCCTGGTGTTCAATTCCTTAGCATCACATAAGCAAAAAGAAAAAAGCCGGATGTGGCGCTGTGGCTCAAGTGGTAGAGTGCTAGCCTTGAGCTAAAGAGCTGAGGGACAGTGCTCAGGCCCAGAGTTCAGGCCCCACGACCAGACACCCCTCCCCCCACAAAAACAAAACAAAAACAAAAACTACTGAACATCAATGAGCCCTGAACTTAATTTAATCATCAAGTGTATTATCTTGGGTAATCCTCCAGCAATGCTATGAAGTAGTATGGTAGGTATGCTCAGTAATCATGGGAGGTTTTTTTTGTTTTTTTTTTTTTGGAGGGTCATGGGGCTGTAGACTAGCGCTTTATCACTTGAGCCTCGGCCCCACTTCCAGCTTTTTTCTGCTTATGTGGTGCTGAGGAATAGAACCAAGGGCCTCATACATGCAAGGCAAGCATTCTACCACTGAGCCACCTTCCCAGCCCTAGGAGTTATGTTCTAAGAAACCAGTTTTTTTCCTGAAACTGCAGTTAATATCAAACCTTATATATACTACATATTTTTCTATGCAATAAAAGCTTTATTTATAAATTAGACACAAAATACAAACAATAAAAATAGAAGTTATACTGTAATAAACATTAGAGAAATGCTGCCTCTCACATCATCTTGTATTGCAGATCTTATTCTTTTTTTTTGGGGGGGGGTGGTCCAGTCGTGGGGCCTGAACTCTGGGCCTGAGCGCTGTCCCTCAGCTCTTCAGCTCAATGCTAACGCTCTACCACTTGAGCCATAGCACCACTTCTGGCTTTTTTTTTTTTGCTTATGTGGTGCTGAGGAATCGAA
>NW_012267235.1:4463725-4486308 GCF_000151885.1 Dipodomys ordii
AAAAAAAAAAAAAAAGTGATGTACAGGGACTGGGAAGGTGGCTCAGTAGTAGAGTGCTTGCCTTGCATGTATGAGGCCCTAGGTTTGATTCCTCAGCACCACATAAGCAAAAAAAGCTGGAAGTGGCGCTGTGGCTCAAGTGGTAGAGCTCTAACCTTGAGCTGAAGAGCTGAGGGACAGCGCCCAGGCCCAGAGTTCAGGCCACTCAACCAGATCCACCCCCTAAAAAATAAGTGATGTACAGGGGGGGTACAGTTACATAAGTAAAGGTAAAGAGAACATTTTTTTTTTTTGGACAATGTCATCCCCCTCTCAAACTCTCCCAGTTTTTCCCTCCCATTCCTACCTACCAGTTAGGTAGTTCACTTTCACCATAGTGTCTAGTGAGTACCATTTGAATAAAAAAGTTTTAAAACTGAACACATATACCTAAACATGATGGCATAGTATTATAGTCCCAGTTACTCAAGATGCTGAGACAGGAGAATTGTTTGAGTTCAAGACAATACTTAAGACAAAGCTGGATGCCAGTGGCTCATGTCTGTAATCCTAGCTACTCAGGAGGCTGAAATCTGAAGATTGTGGTTCAAAGCTAGCCCAGACAGGAAAGTCTGTGAGACTCTTATCTCCAATTAACCAGCAAAAAGCCAGAAATAGAGATATGACTGAAGTGATAGAGTATCACCTTTTGAGCACAAAAAGCTAAGGGACAGAACTCAGGCCCTGAGTCCAAGTTCCAGTATTGGCACAAAAAAAAAGAAAAGGACTTGTCAACACAATGAAACCACAACTTAAAAAAAAAGGGGGGGGCTGGGAAGGTGGCTCAAGTGGTAGAGTGCTAGCCTTGAGCTGAAGAGCTGAGGGACAGCGCCCAGGCCCAGAGCTCAGGCCCCACAACTGGACCCAAAAAAAAGCAAGCCAGTGCTGGTGGCTCACACCTGTAATCATAGCTACTGAGGAGGCAGAGATCTGAGGATCATGATTCAAATTCAGCCCGGGCAGAAAAGTCTGGGAGACTATAAATCTCCAATAAGCTATTCAGAAAAAGCTGGAAGTGGCACTGTGGCTCAAGTGGTAGAGCACTAGCCTTGAGCACAAAGAGGTTCAGGAACAGTGCCCAGGCCCTGAGTTCAAGCCTCAGGATGCACAAAAAAAAAGAAACTATGCATACATATATCTAACATCAACTGCATACAAACATAATTTCTTTTAGAAAAAAAAAAAGATAAGGCAAACCAAGGAATTTCTCTAGTACTATACAATCAGTAGTATATGAGAATACCTAAACTTAGTAGTGTGATTGTAATGAAGAATTTGAAAAGTTAGCCCATTTTCCTGGAAACAATATAGATGGTTTTCTCAACACTATAGAAAGGAAGACAAACTAGACTTTCCTACTTTTTCTTTTTAAAAACATACTAGAACTCTAGGAATTTGAGTCCTATTTATTAAACATAGATTTAAAAAGTTTCATGTCATTAGCATTATAGCATATCATTAAACTGAATCCACCTTTCTAATCTGATGACATTATTCATGATTAGGGAACATATTTCTGAGCTCACAAACCTAATATATGATCTACTACTATAAAAATTATGCTTAGCAATTATGGATTTTTTCGCCAGTCCTAAGGCTTGAACTCAGAGCCTGGGCACTGTCCCTGAGCTCTTTAGCTCAGAGCCATCACACTACCACTTAAGCCATAGCACCACTTCCAGTTTTTGGTGGCTAACTGGAGATAAAAGTCTCCTGGACTTTAATACGGGGCTGTTTTTGAACCACAATCCTCAGATCTCAACCTCCTGAATACAGGCATGAGCTAGCAGGGCCCAGCATTAAATATCATATTTTTATAATAACATTTTTTATTTCAAGTCTATTTTTTCTTTACATAAATGAGGAAAGACTAACATTCCAAGAAGGGGAGAATAATTTTACATTCTTATAAAGATTTTCCTTAATAAACCTTCCAAAAAAGGTGTGACAACACCAGTACTGATCAGTTTTTTGCTCATTCTGCACATTGACTTAGCATTTTTCTTCTTGAAACCATGATTTTGGATTCTGTTATCCTCTCCATACTTGGGAAGAAATGTCAATATGAAGTAACAAAGATTAAAGAAGAAAACAGAGTGTGGTGGCACAAACCTAAAAATTCCAGCTACTTGGGAGGTACAGGCAATAGGATTGTGGTTTGAGGACAGACCTGGATTAATTGAATCAATTAATTTGAATCAATTCAACTATCTGGCTGGTTAGATTAGCTCTATGTCACTGACCAAAAGGAAATTACCAAAAAATCACTTTTTTTTTTTTTTTTTGCCAGTCCTGGGGCTTGAACTCTTGGGGTCTGAGCACTGTCCCTGAGCTCTTCAGCTCTAGGCTAGCCCTTTACCACTTGAGCCACAGGACTACTTCCAGTTTTCTAGTGGTTCATTGGAGATAAGAGCCTCACACAGGGCTGGGAAGGTGGCTCAGTGGTAGAGCACTTGCCTTGCATGCATGAGGCCCTGGATTCGATTCCTCAGCACCGCATAAGCAAAAAGAAAAAAGCCGGAAGTGGTGCTGTGGCTCAAGTGGTAGAGTGCTAGCCTTGAGCTGAAGAGCTGAGGGACAGCGCCCAGGCCCAGAGTTCAGGCCCCACGACCAGACCCCCCCCAAAAAAAAAAGAGTCTCACACCGGGCTGGGAAGGTGGCTCAGTGGTAGAGTGCTTGCTTTGCATGCATGAGACCCTGGGTTCGATTCCTCAGCACCACATAAGAAAAAAGAAAAAAAAAGCCGGAAGTGGCGCTGTAGCTCAAGTGGTAGAGAGATAGCCTTGAGCTGAAGAGCTGAGGGACAGGGCCCAGCCCAGAGTTCAGGCCCCACAACTGGACCCACCCTCCCTCCCCCCCAAAAAAAAGAGTCTCACAGACTTTCCTGCCGGGGCTGGCTTTGAACTGTGATCCTCAGATCTCAGCCTCCTGAGTAGCTAGGATTACAGGTGAGCCACCAGTGCTGGACCCAAAAAATCACTTTAACTAAAAGCGAAGTCATTGAATTTAGCTCTTAAATGATCAGTTTTAATATTCATAATTGCATTTAAAGATATGTTCATATTGCCTTCCCTAATTCACTTGTATTGTTGCCAGCAAATGAAAGGCACAAAAGGAAGAGAACAAGGCTAAAGTCTTCTTATTCTCCACTGAAAAAAATAATACATCATGATCCAGGCTTGGTGGTTCATTACTGTACTCCTAGCACTTAGAGGACAGTAGGTCCAAGGCTAGTCTAGCTAATAATACAGCAAGACTATCACAAGAAAAACAAACATATCATTTTATTATACTTTAAAATATGAAATTTTTTGTCTATTTTCCTCAATAGTGGCAGAGAATTAGAGCAAAACAAACTGAAGATGCTTTTAAATGTTAGTAAGAAGACTGGCCAGGTGTGGTAACATGTGCCTATATTCCCAGCTACCATTCAGAAAGCAGAGGGTAAAGGATCAAAATTTAAGGCCAGCCTGGGAAATGAGTGCAAGACTATTTTGAAAAACAATCTAAATTTAAAAAGTGCTGGGTCATAGTGCTTGCAAATGGTAGGCCCCAAGTCCAAGCACATGTACTGACAGAGAGAGGGAGGGGGAGAGGGAAAGAAAGAGAGTGGAAAATTAGCTAAAAATATTAAATTTGGGGTATTTGAATTTAGTGAAACATGTTCACTTTAATAAATGGAACCCTTTTTCACAAATACAGGTTAAGCTATACACATGATAAAAGATGGTATTACACCAGGCTGAAGAGACTAATTCTCTTGCATAGCACGCACACACACACACACACACACTCACACACACTCACACTCACACACACTCACATACACACTCCAGTTAATCTTGAGGAAATGTTCTCTAACTCTCTGGAAGATAATTAGGGAAAGAAAGAATATATGGACTAAATAATGGACTAAAAGACTACAAAACTGAGGATATTCCAAAATGATTAGTTTATGGACTCTGAGAATAATGAAATATTAAATCTACAAAGAAAAAATTAACTCTTTACACCTTTTTAAAATAAAATTTGAGTACCAGTGCATGAACTCAGGGCCTTGTACACTCATTCAGTTTTTCTGCTCATGGGCTGGTGCTCTACCACTTGAGCAATACTTCCAATCTAGCTTTCTTGTCAGTCATGGGGCTTGAACTCTGGGCCTGGACACTGTCCCTCAGCTCTTCAGCTCAAGGCTAGTGCTCTACCACTTGAGCAACAGTGCTACTTCTGGTTTTCTGAGTGGTTTTTATTGGAGATAAGAGTCTCAGGGACTTTCCTGCCCAGACTGGCTTTGAACCTCGATCCTCAGATCCTCAGAGCCTCCTGAGTAGCTAGGATTACAGATGTGAGCCACTGGCAACTGACTGGCTCAGTCTAGCTTTTTGCTGGTAACTGGATATACATCTTTTGGACTTTTCTGCCTGGACTTTGAAGTATGATCCTCAGATCTCAGCAGCCTGAGGAGGGACGATATGGAGCATGAGCCACAAGTGCCCAGTTAGTCTCCCAATTTTTATTTGTGCTGGTCCTAAGGCTTAAATTCTGGTCCGGGTGCTTGAACTCAGGGCCTGAGCACTGTCCCTGTGTTTCTGTGCTCAAGGCTAGCCCTTTATCACTTGAAACACAGCACTACTTCAGGCTTTTTTGATAGTTAATTGGAGGTAAGAGTCTCACAGACTCCCTTGCTTGGGCTGGCTCTCAGCCTCTTGAGTAGCTAGGATTAGGCATGAACCACTGGTGCTCAGCTAGTCTCTCCCCCCTACCCCCCCTCTTTTTTTTGCCAGTCCTAGAGCTTGAACTCAGGGCCTGGGCACTGCCCGGGAGCTTCTTTTTTTTTTTTTGGTCGGTCGTGGGGCCTGAACTCTGGGCCTGGGCGCTGTCCCTCAGCTCTTCAGCTCAAGGCTAGTGCTCTACCACTTGAGTGTCACCTCCACTTCCGGCTTTTTCTGCTTATGTGGTGCTGAGGAAGTGAACCCAGGGCCTCATGCATGCAAGGCAAGCGCTCTACCACTGAGCCACCTTCCCAGCCCCCGGGAGCTTCTTTTTGCTCAAGACTAGCACTCTATCACTTGAGCCACAGCACTACTTCCAGCCTTTTCTGTTTATGTGGTACTGAGGAACTGAACCTAGGGCTTCATGCATGCTAGGCAAGCACTCTACCAATAAGCCATATTCCCAGCCTCCCAACTCCCACTCCTTTTTTTTGTCAGTTGTAGGGCTTGAAGTTAGGGTTTGGGCACTGTCTCTAAGCTCTTTTGCTCCAGGCTGGCATTCTACCACTTGAGCCACAGTACCACTTACGATTTTCTGGTGGTTAACTGGAGATAAGAGTTGTGGACTTTCCTGCTCAGTGTGGCTTTGAACTGTGATCCTCAGATCTCAGCCTCCTGATTAGCTAGGATTACAGACGTAAACCACCAGTGCCCAGCTTTTTTGTTTTTAAACAGTACTGGACTGACAGTTCGCTTGCTAGGCAGGTGCTATACCACTGAGCCACACCCTCCAGCCTTAGAATCTCATTTTTAAGAAACAAACTTTAGGCCAATAAAGTATAAGTCATATGTATTTAAGTCATGTGTATTCAGACAATTTCCACACAAAATACCTAATATAAAATAACCTATTACTGCCAGGTACTAGTGGTTCATGCCTGTGATCCTAGCTACTGAGGAGGCTGAGATCTGAGGATCATTGTTCAAAGCCAGCCCAGGCAGGAAAGCCCATAAGACTCTTATCATCAATTAAGCACCAAAAAACTGGAAGTAGAACGGTGGCCCAAGTGGTAGAGCTCTAGCTTTGAACAAAAGTAACTCAGAGACAGTGACCAGGCCCTGAGTTCAAGCCCCATAACTAAAAAAAAATAAAAGGAAAGAAAAGAAAAATTCTCTCACTAAGTGACAAATGTGTTTATTAACATAACTTCTTCAAACACAGAAAAATTATTTCCTTTCTCCAAAGTTTTACATTTTGATTTATTTTTGTTTGTTTGTTTGTCGATAGTGGGGCCTGAACTCAGAACCTGGGCGCTGTCCCTCGCTCTTCAGCACAAGGCTAGCACTCTACCACTTGAGTCATAGCACTACTTCCGGCTTTTTCTGCTTACATGGTGCTGAGGAATAGAACCTAGGAACTCATGCATGCAAGGCAAGCACTCTACCACTAAGCCACATTTTCAGCCCCATATTTTGATTTATAATCTGAGTCATGGTCCTTTACTGTCCTTTACACCAATCCAGCATTTTAGTGTGCTTTTAACATTGCTGCTCATGTCCTTCAAAGGATCTGTTCTTTGTCATCAGAAAGATGATTTATCACCTGAAAGATAAGATTACACATAGCTACTAATACAAAAAAATTTGGAGGCATGGTTCAGTTGGTAGGGTGCTAGCCAATGAGCAAAAGTGTCAGGTACTGAGTTCAAGCCCAATCTTGGACCTTCAGACCAAAAACAGAAAAAAGAAACATAGTCATCAGGTGGGCATAATAGCCCACACCTATAATCTAAGCACTCAGAAGGGAAGCCAAGGAAAGAAGATTAAGAATTTGAGGCTAATACTTGACAAGAAAGGTACTCATTACCTTACTCATGTAACTAACCCTTCTGGTCCAGCACCTTTACAATATTTTTTTTAATTTGAGGCTAGAAAGTGACCCTGTGGCTCAAGTGGTAGAGTGCCTTGAGCAAAAGAAGCTCAGGCATAGGGCCCAGGCCCTGAGTTCAAGCCCAAGGACCAGCAAATAATAATCAATAATAATAATAGGTGGCTGGGAATGTGGCTTAGTGATAGATTGCTTGCATAGCATGCAGGAAACCCTGAGTTTGATTCCTCAGTATCACATAAACAGAAAAAGCCAGAAGTGGCCCTGTGGCTCAACTGGTAGAGTGCTAGCCTTGAGAAAAGAAGCTCAGGGACAGTGTCTAGGCCCTGAGTTCAAGCGTCGGACTGGCAAAAAGAAATAAAGTGAGAAAGAGAGAAAGAAAGAAAGAGAGGAAGGAAGGAAGGAAGGAAAGAAGGGAGGAAAGATGGAAGGAAAGAAGGAAGGAAGGAAGAAAGGAACTTTGTAGTATCTTCCCGGCAAATACAAAAGTCTACAGTGCTCCATATTAACTAAATAAATAACTTTTGGGTCATTTCTTCATTTCTTCATTCATTCTTTTAAGAATATTAAAAGAGGGGGAGGAGTATGGGAAGGGAGGGGAAGGGGAAACAAAGAGGAGGCAACAATGCTTAATAAGAAATGTACTTGCTATCTTGCCCATGTAATTGTAACTCCTCTATACTGTCTTTTCACAATAAAAAAAGAAAGAAAGAAAAAAAAGAATATTAAAAGAAATAAAACCAAAATGGGCTGTGCTTTCTCATTTCATTGGGTGTGTGTGTGCATGCACGTGCGTGTGTGTGTGTGTGTGTGCGCGCGCGCGCGCGTGTGTGTGTGTGTGTGTGTGTGTGTTGGTTGTGGGGCCTGAACTCTGGGACTGGGTGCTGTGCCTCAGCTCTTCAGCTCAAGTCTAGCTCTCTACCACTTGAGCTACAGTGCCACTTCCGGCTTTTTCTGCTTATGTGGTGCTGAGGAATCGAACCCAGGGCCTCATGCACGCAAGGCATGCACTCTACTTCCCAGACCATGCTTTCTCATTTCTATACCTTGGCATATGGTAATATCTCTGAGTAGTTTTCAGCTAAACTCAAACTCTCCTTCCAAGACCCAGTGGCCTATACTGGCACACCTACCTTGCTGTCCCCAACACTGTCTTAATTCTTTTCAGTACACAGAAACAACAACAAGGTAAACAAGCTTTTGAATCAGGCATATTTGAGCTGAAATCCTGATTCTATCAGATTTGTGACCTTATACAAATTATCTAAAGTCTAATATCAGGAAAAGAGATATAAGGTGCTTATTATATCATTCCACACTTAACAGAATTAATAATAACTTACTATACTCACATTGTACAATACTTGCTGGTTAATTTAGCTGACTTTCCCTATTTCTTGAGGCAAGGAGCATGTTTCTTTCTATACAAGCAGCATTTAGTAGACTGACATATGGTAGATAATTTTTTTTTTTTTTTTTGGTCGGTCGTGGGGCTTGAACTCTGGGCCTGGGCACTGTCCCTCAGCTCTTCAGCTCAAGGCAAGCGCTCTACCAGTTGAGCTACAGCGCCACTTCCGGTTTTCTGGTGGTTTATTGGAGATAGGAGTTTCACGGTCTCTCCTGCCAGGGCTGGCTTTGAACCACGATCCTCAGATCTCAGCCTCCTGAGTAGCTAGGATTACAGGCGTGAGCCACCAGCACCCGGCTAATTAATGATTTTTTATGAATAAATATTATTACTATTACAGTAAAATTAGTTGGCCATTTGAAATACTTTTTGAAATAAGAATACAAGAAAATAAACTTTGATGTCCATTTTTAAAAAGATCCTGTACTCATAGTATTTTAAGACTTTAAGGTTAATCATGCATATTTTGAAATTCTAAAAAACTTAGTATCTTGCTTGAACCTAGCTGATTATATATACCTAAGGAACTGAATACTGATAATAACTTTTTCATGGTCTATATTAACCACAAAGGCTATCTTTGACAACCACTTAGGAAAGTTATAGCACAATAAAAAGCTTTTTTAAACAAAGGGAATTCTCAATATGGAAAGCTTAATTAAAATCCTTTATAGTCCTTCAGGAAATAAGAGGTTTCAAGGTTTGGTAATTTTGACCCAAGAACATTAAAATACATCAATTGTTCAATGTAATATTTAATGGCCTTTTCCACTGTTGTATTTAATTAGCTGACCTGAATAAGAGTGCAACTTTAAGTTCCTTTTACTATTCAAAGTGTATTTACTATTCACTTTGAGAGAATGCTTTTATTTTTATATTTGATCATATGTGTATGCATTTTTAAATTTATTTTTTTGCCAGTCGTAGGGCACTCAGGGAATAGGTATTTTTCCTGCTCTTTTTTTGCTCAAAGCTAGCACTCTACCAATTGAGCCACAGCTCCACTTTCAGCTTGAGATAAGAGTATCAAGGATTTTCCTGCCCAGGCTAGCTTCAAACCATGATCCTCAGATCTCAGCATTCTGAGAAGCTAGGATTACAAGTGTGAGCCACTGGGGACCAGTATGATCTTAAATATGTTTTTAGAGACCTCCTTATGGCAGTACTGGGGACTGAAACCAAGGCCTTGAGCATGTTAGACAAGCACTCTTGCCACTGAGCTATATACCTTCACCCAAAAGTGATAAGAATCATTTTTGCCATTTATTTTGTCTTTTCTTTTATAGCCAAAGGCAGTTTTATTTAGTTTCTACATGAACTGGATTTTTTTTTTGAAAGGGGAGGCTGGTGGTATTGGTTTGAACTCAGAGCTTCCTGCTTGTAGGCCAGTGCTCTACCATTTGAGCATACCGGTTTGTTTGGGTTTTTTTTTTTTTTTTGGTCAGTCATGGGGCTTGAACTCTGGGCCTGGGCACTGTCCCTCAGCTCTTCAGATCAAGGCTAGCGCTCTACTACTTCAGCTACAGCGCCACTTCCAGTTTTCTGGTGGTTTATTGGAGATAATAGTCTCATGGACTTTCCTGCCCGGGCTGGCTTTGAACCGCAATCCTCAGATCTCAGCTTCCTGAGTAGCTAGGATTACAGGTGTGAGCCACCGGCACCAGGCTCAGTTATTTTATTTTTTGTGCCAATATCAAGGCTTGAATTCAGAGTCTTGTTCTCTCAGTTGACTTTTATGCTCAAGGCTGGTGCACTATCACTTGAGCTACACCTCCACTTCCAGCTTTTTGCTGGTCAACTGGAGATAAGAGTCTCACACACTTTTCTGCCTTGAACCTCAATCCTCAGATCTCAGCCTCCTGAGTAGCAAGTGTTACAGGTGTGAGCCACCAGCATCCAGCTCAACTGGATATTTTAATATATAAAATGTAATTTTAGTTCTGAAGAATGAACTTTACTTTGGAGCTAGTTTTAAATGCATTGCACAAAGGAATGATTTTATAGTAATATTTCCAAAATTATGCTACAGCACATGGAACCAATGGTACAGGTTACAATCCAGGTTTACAATACATGTGATAAATGTTAACTTATAATTCACTGCTTATTAATGACCAATATGTGTTTGACTAGCTTCTAAGAGATCATATACTATATGTATTATATATATATATGTACATATATATGATATATTAACCAAACTCTGCCAACCAATTAAGTAAAAATATTTCTTCTCATTTTACTTAATTAAAAATAAAAATAGCTGGGTGCTGGTGGCTTATGCCTGCAATCCTAGCTATTCAGAAGAATGAGATCTGAGGATCGGGGTTCAAGGCAGCCTGGATGGAAAAGTTCCATGAGACTCTTATTTACAATTAACCACTCAAAAACTGGAAGTGGCACTGTGACTCAAGTGGTAGAGCACTAGCTTTGAGCACAAAGAAGCTCAAGGACACCCAGGCCCTGAATTCAAGCCCCACAACCAAGAATAAATAAATAAATAAGTAGCTTATCTCTACAATAGAGTGCATACATAGCATTAGTGGGGTTTTGGGTTCATGCCTCAGTACAAAAAGAAGGATAAATCAAAAAAGAAAATTTTAATTTTTAAAAGGATTCTTTCCAATACAGACACAGGAACTGGGCACGGGTGGCTCACACCTTAATCCTAGCTATTCAGGAGGCTGAGATCTGATGATAATAGTTTGAAAATAGCCTAGGCAGGAATGTCCCTGAGACTCTTATCTCCAATTAACCACCAAAAAGCCAGAAGTGGATCTGTGGCCCCAACAGTACAGTGCCAGCCTTGGGCAAAAAAGCTAAAGGACAGTACCCAGTCCCTGAGTTCAAACCTCAGGACTGACATGTACTGGCGCACACACACACACACACACACACACACACACACACAAAGTGTGAACTATACTGGGTGCCAGGCACTGGTGGCTCATTTCTGTAATCCTAGCTACTCAGAATGCAGATACTGGAAGGGTCATGATGCTAGGCCAGTTCAGGCAAGAAATTCATCTCAACAAATAGCTGAACAACAGTAATGCTCACTACATGGGAACTAAAATGAAGAAGATCAAGGCTCCAGCTGAGCTCAGGCAAAAAGTTCACAAGACCCTATCTCAATAGAAAAGATTAGATGCGACCATGTGCACTTGCTATCCCAAATAAAGTACAGAAGCATAAATAAATAAGATTTTCAGTCCAGGCTGACCCAGGCAAAAAGACCCTATCTCAAAAATAACCAGAGCAAAAATGGCTGGATGAATAATCAACAGAGTACACCTCCCTAGCAAGTACTAAGTATTTTTTTTAATTTTTAAAAAAGAGAGAGGGAGGGAGTGGGAGGAGGAAGGGAGATCTGAACTAAGCAAATGGCAGTACTAGAAACAAGAACTGATTTTTTGGCAGCTGGCAAATTTCTACATTTTTATCTTCACTAGAATTATATTTGCAATGTAACATAAGAATCAATGGATGTCATCAATTATAACACTTCATGTCAGACTGCTTAGGTTAATGAAATAGTAACACAATTCATAGTGAAATTTGTTCTTAGCCAGGTACCAGTAGCTCACCTGTAATCCTAGCTACTCAAGGAGGCTGAGATCTAAGGATTGTAGTTCAAAGCTAGCCCAGGTAGGAAAGGCCCTGAGACTCTTACCACCAATAAACAAAGAGCCAGAACCTGTGGATTTGTGAGTACTAACATATTCCTATGGTTCTGTGATTAAGTTGTACTAGGAGTGGGGGGTTTGTCATTATTGTTTGTATTTTACAGTTCTAGGGCTCAAACCTAGGGCATCTAAAAATATGCTAGGCAAGTGCTCTACCACTGTACTTCACTTGACCCTTAAAAGCAGAACTTTCTGCTAGGCGAGGTGGCTCATGCCTGTAATCCCAGCTACTCAGGAGGCTGGGATCTGAGGATTGAGGTTCAAAGCCAGCCTGGGCAAGTAAAGTCTGTGAGACTCTTATCTCCAATTAACTACCAGAAAACCGGAAGTGGCGCTATGGCTCAAGTGGTAGAGTGCTTGCCTTGAGCTGAAGAGCTGAGGGACCGTGCCCAAGCCCAGAGTTCAAGCCCCACGACCAACAACAACAACAACAAAAAAGCAGAACCAAAGGGAGCCTAAGAGATATGAAGCATAAAAAGAATTCCATGCACACCATGCACAACTGCTGTTTGAAGATAGAGACATATGAGGAGAAAAGTGAATTGGTCTCTAGGAGTGATAATTAACCCTTGACTAACAGCCAGCTGATATCAAACCTACAAGGAATTAGATCTTGCTAATAGAACACTACATTCACCTGCTGCCCTGTAAATATGAGAGAAACAAACAATTCAGATAATTAAATCTAAATGAAATTACAGATGCCCCCCCCACTGATCATGGTGCAATTTATAATTTTTCTGCTTTATAATGGTGTGAAACCAGTAAGCATTCAGCAGAAACTGTACTTCAAATTATAAATGTTGATCTTTTTACAAGCTAGTGATGTGTGGTATGACACTTTTGGGATGTTGAGCAGTGTCAGCAAACTACATTCTCCCAGTCAGCCTCTAGATTTACAATGGCAAATAACTGATACAGAATAAAGTACTGTGTTGCTAAGCTATAATGTTCAATAGATTAGGTGCATTAAACTTAATTTACAACTTAACATTTTCAGTTTACAACAACTTTACCAAAACATAAACTTATTGAAATTTGAGAAGCATCTGTATTCTCTCCTATAGAAAGAAATTTGGGGGCTTGGAATGTGGCTTAGTGATAGAGTGCTTCCCAAGCATGCATGAAGCCCTGGGTTTGATTCCTCAGTACTACATAAACAGAAAAGGCCGGGACTGGCACTGTGGCCAAGTGGCAGAGCACTAGCCTTGAGCACAGAGAGGCTCAAAGACAGTGCCTAGACCCTGAGTTCAAGCTCCAGGAGCAGGGGTGGGGTAAAAGAAGAAATTTGGGAACAATAAATTCAGCTTGTTAATTTGTCCTTTCCAAAGGCTAAAGAGGTATCTGGTGATTAGAGTCTAAGCCATTTTAAATATTATTTTGAAATGAACTTTATCTGTTATACAGTTAGAGTTTGGGGTTTTATTTGTGCTGGGGAGGAAGGGGGGTTATAAATAGGGCCCCATGGGTGTTTTGTCATTGGCATGCACTCTTAACTACCAAGTCAGACTCCCAAACCCCATTTAAAAGAAACATTGTCTAAACCTGAATTTTTAGATAGAGTAATACTAACCCTATGTAGATATTAAGTATTTGAAATTGGGAATCCAACTTTAAAACTGGAACTAAAAATGTTAAAAATCTATTAATATTTTAATATAGACTAGATGTTGAAATAGTAATATTTCAGATATGTCAAGTTAAACAAGTTATTAGAACTAAACTCACCTAGGTGGGAGTTGGGAGCTCATGCCTGTAATCCTAACTACACAAAAGGCTAAGATCTGAGGACTAAAGTTGAAAGCCAGCCTGGGCAGACTCGTATCTCCAAATAAGCTGCAAAAAGCCAGAATGGAAATGTGGCTCAAGTGGTAGAGATCTAAACTTGAGTGAAAAAGGTAAAGCAAGAAAGTGAGGCCCTGAGTTCAAACCACAGTACTAAAACAAAAATAAATAAACTCACCTATTTCTCTTAATTTTAAATGTGTGATTAATAGAATTTTTAAAATGATATATGTGGCTCACATTATATTCTTGTTGGTCACAGCTGGCCTAGATTTTTAGGCTGTTTCCTCTTCCAAAAATGCTCTAAATTGGCAAGGAATGGTGGCTCATGCCTGTAATCCCAGCTACTTGAGAGGCAGAGATCTAGATGACTGTGGCACAAGAACCAAAGAAAATAAAAAGTTAGCAAGACTCTCATCTCAACAAATAAACCAAGTATGGTGGCACACACTTGGAATCCTAGCAATGAGGGAGCATTGCAGTCTGAGGTCTGCCCACTACAAAATCATGGCACCCTATCCAAAAAATAAAACAAAAAGTGCTAGCAACATGGGTCTACTGGTAGAGCACTTGCCTAGCTAGTGAGTGACCCTGAGTTAAAATCCTAGTACCACAAAAAAAGCCATAAATCAAGATCATAGCTCAAAGTATGCTGTCCCCCCGCCGCCCACACACAATTCAGTAACAAAAATGGGACATAGCAATTCAAAATACTGGCAGTCCAAATAGTATCATGAATATAAAGAAATCAAATTTCTTACATAGTGCAAGTGGTATTGGACACTATCTGATCAACATCCACAAAAAATCAGTATCACAATTTTACTTCCAGATATATACATACATATATATATACATATATACATATACATATATATATATATATATATATACACATATATATATACACTTATGAACTAGGAGCCAGTGGCTCATGTCCTAGCTACTCAGGAAGCTGAGAGCTGAGGATTGTAGGTCAAAGCCAGGCCAGGATGGAAAGGCTGTGAGACTCATATCTCTACTTAACCACCAGAATACCAGAAATGGTACAGTAGCCAAAAGTGGTGGAGCACTAGCCTCAAGCAAAAAGAGCTCAGGGACAGTGCCCAGGCCCAAGTTCAAGCCTCATGACTTACAAAAAAAGAAAGGAAGGAAGGAAAGAAGGGAGGAAGGAAGGAGGGAGAAAGAAAGAAGCCAAAAGGAAAAAAATGCCCTTAGTATAGCACTATTTATAAGTCAGAGGATAACATCTATTCACAAAGTTTGACATTCTTTTACCATAGTAGAGAGTTTTCTGGAATTAACTACCATTAACTACACTTCCCAGCCCACTTTGGTGGGAAATATAAGCCCTAAGTTGTATCATATGAATTCAAATCTAGCCAATGAAACATGAACAGAAGTGATACATAACACTTCTAAGAACTCCCTAAACCTCTCTAACATCATTCTCTACTCTTTTTTTTTATGATTTCTGGATGGACACTGATCAATAGATTGAAGCCAGGCATTGGTGGCTCACATCTGTAAGCCTATCTACTCAGGAGGCTGAGATCTGAGGATCGAGGTTCAAAGGCAGCTAGGGCCGAAAAGCCCTTGAGACTTTTATCTCCAATAAACCACTCAGAAAACCAGAAGTGGCATTGTGGCTCAAGTGGTAGAACTCTAGCCTTGAGCTGAAGAGCTGAGGGACAGCACCCAGGCTCACAGTCATGCCCCAAGATGGCAGGAGGGTGGGGAGGGAATACAAAAAAAAAAAAATGACAGACTTTATAAGCCAGATTCTCTCAATGATGGAACATAACTCCTTTTTCACCCTGAATGGACTCTATAAACAAGAAATAAACTAACATTTTAAACCTTTGAAATTTATTCATTAGAGCAGTTAGTATTAGAGCACTAAAAATGAGTAATATCCAAAACTTAGAAACAATTCACATGTCTATTACCAGGAGAATGGATAATCATAGCACAACTACAAAATGGAATAGAATATAGTTAGAATGCAAAAAATAGATCTATTAATGAAATCAGAGGGTAGTTTTCATTTTTTATTTATTTTTAGGGGGGGTCCGGTCGTGGGGCCTGAACTCTGGGCCTGGGTGCTGTCTCTCAGCTCTCCAGCTCCAGGCTAGCACTCTACCACTTGAGCAGCAGTACCATTTCCAGTGCTTATGTGGTGCTGAGGACTCGAACCCAGGGCCTCATGCATGCAAGGCGAGTGCTCTACCACCTTCCCAGTTCCCAGAGGGTAGCTTTCAGAAAATACTAAATCTGCAGTTGTGTCAGAGGTTAAGAATGGTCTTACATGTATTCTTCCTTCTAACTTTATTGTTGGATCCTCATTCCTTATAGTTGGGTCAGAAGTCTTGTGGAGACTATGCCCTTAATCTTGTAGTTTAGCTAATTCCAAGTAAAGAATAAAATTTTTTAAACAATGTGACATACTACCTACATAATCTAGATTACAGAATAACTTTGGCTACTCTGGGGAAAAGATCTTGCAGAATACAATGGAAGGAGACAAGGTTTATGACATACAAGGCAGAATTAACAAGACTTGACTGAATGTGAGTGGGTGGATGAAAAATCAAGGATGGATCCATTAGAAAGAGTAAAAGGAAGAATAAATAAATAAGTTTTGGGTTCCTTTGGGTAAGGAAGAGGAGGTTAAAATATTGATTCGATTTTGTATAGTTATATTTGAGGAGTCTTGTAGACGCAGGAAGACTTGCCCCATTAGCAGCCAAAGCAAGAAAAAGAACTGGAGTCCTAAGCATGAGTAAAATAACTAGAATGTGAATGACTTACACTGATTAAGAATGAGTAAGTCAGGGGCTGGGAAGGTGGCTCAGTGGTAGAGCGCTTGCCTTGCATGCCTGAGGCCCTGGGTTTGATTCCTCAGCACCACATAAGCAAAAAAAAAAAAGCAGGAAGTGGCATTTTGGCTCAAGTGGTAGAGCACTAGCCTTGAGCTGAAGAGCTGAGGGACAGTGCCCAGGCCCAGAGTTCAGGCCCCACAACTGGACCCAAAAAAAAAAAAGAATGAGTAAGTCAATTAGACATGAGATAACATCCTTAACACTAAAAGGATAAACAGGCAAGGCACTGATGGCCAACTCCTACTAATCCTAAAACCAGGAAGGTGGAAGTTCAAAGCCAACCCAGGCAGGACAGTCCTCAAGACTCCATCTCTAAAATAACAAACAAAATGCTAGACTGGAGGTATGGCTCAAATAGTAGAATACTAGAGCCAAGCAAGAAACTAGAGGAAGGCAGATGGTCCAAAATTGTTTAGAAGAGGGGAGGAAAATAAGGGAGAATGATATATGAATTTTATTAGGTACATTGTAGTATATGGTAATGTTATAATAAACCCCACTTGTAACGTATGCTAATAAAAATATTTTTTAAATTTTAATTAAAAAATAAAATCAAGATAGTACTGTAACAAAGGCAGGGATGTGGGGAAACAAGAAGACTATTGCACTGTTGGTGGAAATATAAACTTGTACAACCACTCTGGATGGTGGTTTGGAGGTTCCACAAAAAGTTAAAACATAGCCAGGCGCCGGTGGCTCATGCCTG
The DNA here is from genome assembly GCF_000151885.1 of Dipodomys ordii. NCBI lineage: Eukaryota > Metazoa > Chordata > Mammalia > Rodentia > Heteromyidae > Dipodomys > Dipodomys ordii. Next base: position 4,480,832 of record NW_012267235.1, read on the forward strand.
TAATCCCAACTACTCAGGAGGCTGAGATCTGAGGATCGCACCAGCTCAGGCAGGAAAGTCTGTGAGACTTTCCAATTAACCACCAGAAAACCGGAAGTGGCGTTGTGGCTCAAGTGGTAGAGCACTTGCCTTGAGCTGAATTGCTGAGGGACAGTGCCCTGGCCAAGAGTCAATCCCCACAGCTGACCAAAAAAAAAAAAAAAAATAGGGCTGGGAATGTGCTGGGTAGAGTGTTTGCATGCATGAAGCCCTGTGTTCAATTCCTCAGTAACATATAAACAGAAAAAGCCAGAAGTGGTGCTATGGCTCAAGTAGTAGAGTGTTAGAATATGACATTTGTAGGAAAATGGATGAACCAAAATTATGTTAAGTGAGGGAAGCCAAGCTCAGAAAGACAAACAAGCCAGGTGTTGGTGGCTCACACCTGTAATCCTAGCCACTCAGGAGGCTGAGATCTGAGGATCACCATTTAAAGCCAGCCTAGGCAATAAAGTCTGTTAGACTCTCATCTCCAATTAACCACCAGAAAACTGGAGTGGCCCTGTGGTTCAAAGTGGTAGAATGCTATCCTTGAGCAAAAAAGCTCAGGGAAGCCGGGCGCTGGTGGCTCACGCCTATAATCCTAGCTACTCAGGAGGCTGAGATCTGAGGATCGCGCTTCAAAGCCAGCCTGGGCAGGAGAGACCGTGAGACTCTCATCTCCAATAAACCACCAGAAAACCGGAAGTGGCGATGTAGTTCAAGTGGTAGAGCGCTTGCCTTGAGCTGAAGAGCTGAGGGACAGCGCCCAGGCCCAGAGTTCAAGCCCCACGACGGACCAAAAAAAAAAAAAAAAAGCTCAGGGACAGTGTGCAGGCCATGAGTCAAAGCCTATGACTAACAAAAAAAATTAATAGTTCTTTTTTGTTGTTGTTGTTGAAATAAGTGACATTGATCAAGATATACTGTATTCATAAACTGCTTTTTTAAATGAGAACTCTTTTGTAAAATTAAATAATAAAAAATTAAAAATAAGCCAAGTGCCACTGGGTCAACACCTGTAATCCTTGCTATTCAGGAGGCTGAGATCTGAGAATCATGGTTTGAAGCCAGCCTGGCAGGAAAGTCTGTGAGACTCTTATCTCTAATTAAAGCACAGAAAAAGCCAGAAGTGGGGCTGGGGCTCAAGTGACAGAGTGCTAGTCTTGAGCAAAAAGAGCTCAGGGACAGTGCTCAGGCCCTGAGATCTAAGCCTCAGGACCAGCAAAACATAAATATTTTTTTTTAATCCAGAAATGGGAATGTGGGATTTTTTAATTGTTTATTGTTGTTGGGGGGGGCAAAGGAGGGTACAGAAATGGAGGAGGGAGGAAGGGTGAACAAATGCAGTTATGGTATTCAATATATACTCTATAAAAAATGAACTATACAACTTGTGGGCAGAACAGGAGGGGACAGCTGGGGGAAAGAATGGAAATGGGTGACACTGTCCAAGAAAAATTGTATTCATTACCTGACTTATGGGATTATAATCCCTCTGTAAAACTCCTTAAAGTTATATTTTTTTAAAAAAGGGAGCTTCAGACATGGCTCAAGTGGCAGAGTACCTGCCTAGCAAGCTCAAGACCCTGACTTTAAACCCTGTTGTGCAAACATACACATATAAATAAAAACTAGTATAGAAAACAACATACTGTTGACATTATCTAATTGGCATGTTCTTACCTACTGTACTGTTTTACATCAGTCATTACCTGAGTTGGATTTTGGTGATATGTGCAAAGCAGACTTCTAAATAACTAGTCCTAGATTAATCAGCTTCAAATGGTTTTTAAGCTTATAGAATCTTGTTAGAGTACTTTGAGATTTATAGAAAAGAAATTGAAAAGTACAGCTTATAACCCCTTCCTTCACCCCTCCTTGGTTTGACTTAATTTAAACATTTTTCATCAAATGTGATATTTGTTACTTTTAAATTAAAAACATAAAATAACCCTTGAAATTAAAAAAAATTTAAAAAGAAAACCTGGTGCCAGTGGCTCATACCTATAATCCTACCTACTCAGAAGGCTGAGATCTGAAGGTGGTGGTTCAAAGCTACCCCTTGCAGGAAAGCTCATGACACTCTTGTCTCTAATAAACTACCAAAAAGCTAGAGTGTAGCTGTGTCTCAAGTGGTAGAATGCTAGCCTTGAACAAAAAAAGCTCAGGGACAATGCCTACACCCTGAGTTCAAGCCCCAGAACTGGCAACACCATCTTCCCCCAAAAAAGGATGAGCAAATTAAAAGCTCACAGAGAAGTGGAACTTACCAGATTATAAGAAAAAACTGTGAAATAAGATTAACACTAAATGGTATTCATATATATTTTTTTGCTCACGTAAGTTTTTTCTACTTCGTGAACACAAGAAAAAACATGTAATTTATTTATTTTTTATTTTTATTTTTGTCAGTCATGGGGCCTGAACTCTGGGTCTGGGCGCTGTCCCTCAGCACTTTAGCTCAAGGCTAGCACCCTATCACTTGAGCCACAGCACCACTTCTGGCTTTATCTGCTTATGTGCTAAGGAATAGAACCCAGGGCCTCTTGCATGCAATGCAAGCACCTTCCCAGCCCCAAAACATTTAATTTTTAAAATAAGTGGCATTATTATATAACTTTCATCCATGTATACGTGTAAAAATGAGACAAAGGTGACTGATTTTCTGACCTATACCAAAGTCATTCATGGTTCAATACAACTCAGTTATTAGTGTCTACAACCCATAATTTTCTATTCCAAATCATTTTTAAAGTACCATTCTCAATAGTACTGCAAACCATCTGGAACTACTTAACTTTGCCAGCCTGCTGAGATATGTGTCTCCCCCTTGGGAAGCCCATCTCAGACTAAATAAATGAAAACGTGATGACATATAGCTCTAAAAAAGAATTCAGCTTTTTTTCCTTGCTGGATTAAAACAGATTTATCCCTAATATTGAATAATTTTTAAAAAGAACAGTATTGTTCTATTTAACCTCACAGTAGTAACATTTGCTACAAGATCACTTATGGATTTATTAGAAATTATTTCAGGAGGTGGAGATGTGGCTTAGTAGTAGAGGGCATGCCTATCATGCACCAGGCTCTAGAATCAATCCCCATAGCAAAAAGGAAAAAAAAGGGTAGGGGATAGGAGAAAATAAGGCAAGAAGGGAAGGAAAGATATGGGAGAAGGTAAGGGAGAGAGAAGGAAATTTTAATAGTGCATCATTAGAAAATATGTAATTGCTTCAGGAATATCTTAAATTTTTTTGGCAGTTGTGGGGCTTCTCTGGGCCTGGGTGTTGTCCCACAGCTCTTCAGTTCAAGGTGAGCACTCAACTGCTTGAGCTACAGTGCCACTTCCAGTTTTCTGGTGGCTTATAGAGATAAGAGTCTCAGGACTTTCCTGCCTGGGCTGGCTTTGAACCTCCATCCTCAGATCTCAGCCTCTTAAGTAGATAGGATTACAGGCTTGAGCCACCGGTGCCCGGCAACAGAGGTCTTTCTAATCCATTAACTTTTTTTTTTTTTTTGGTCGGTGTGGGGCCTGAACTTGGCCTGGGCGCTGTCCCTCAGCTCTTCAGCTCAAGGCTAACGCTCTACCACTTGAGCCATAGCACCACTTCTCGCTTTTTTCTGCTTATGTGGTGCTGAGGAATCGAACCCAGGGCCTCATGCATGCAAGGCAAGCACTCTACTACTCAGCTACCTTCCCAGCCCTCCATTAACATTTTAAAGTAATTTTTCTTTTAATTTTTTTTGGGGGGGTCCCGTCATGCGGCCTGAACTCTGGGCCTGGGCACTATCCCTCAGGTCTTCAGCTCAAGGCTAGTGCTCTACCACTTGAGCCACAGCACCACTTTCTGCTTTTTTTCTTTTTGCATATGTGGTGCTGAGGAATCGAACCCAGTGCCTCATGCATGCAAGGCAAGCACTCTACCACTAAGCCACTTTCCCAGCCCTGTTCTTTTAATTTTTAAGATACAGTCTCACTATGTATTTTAATGGCTGGCCTCAAACTTTGATCCTACTGCCTCTGTATCATGGGTGCTGAGATTACAGGCTAGCACCACCAGGTCTAGCAATTTTTAAATTATTTTTCTTTCAGAATGTTACATTTTATCTATCTGAGGAATATGTAAAAATATAAAATTTCCATTTTGAAGATGAAAGGCAAAAATTCCACCTTAATTTTTGGAAATCTGCTTTGAAATTGCCAACTTATATTTTGTTAATTTAAGCCTGGATGCCTTATCTAAAGAATTGGGTTTTTTTGTTTTGCCAGTCCTGGGGCTTGAACTCAGGACCTGAGTAAACATGGTCCTTGAGCTTCTTTTTGCTCACGGTTAGTGCTCTACCACTTAAGCCACAGTGCCACTTCTGTATGTGGTACTGAGGAATCGAACCCAGGGCCCCACTAAGCCACATTCTCAGCCCTAAATAATTTTTTTTTTAAATTTAGTCAATGGAAGTGGCGCTGTGGCTCAAGGGGTAGATTGCTCGCCTTGAGCTGAAGAGCACAGGGACAGCACCCAAGCCTAGAGTTCAAGCCCCATGACCGACCAAAAAAAAAAAAATTTAATCCTGAACTTTCAGTTTGCCAAAATGAAGAATGACACATGTCTGAAGTTCCTACTCCAAAATGTGAAAGAACCAAAATAGTGAGGAAAACATGTCACTGTCTGGGCGAAGGTGGCTCATGCCTATAATCTTAGCTACTTGGAAGGCTGAGATCTGAGGATCATAGTTTAAAGCCAGCCTAGGGGCTGGGAAGGTGGCTCAGTGGTAGATGCTTGCCTTGCATGCATGAGGCCCTGGGTTCGATTCCTCAGCACCACATAAGCAAAAAGAAAAAAGCCAGAAGTGGTGCTGTGGCTCAAGCGGTAGAGTGTTAGCCTTGAGCTGAAGAGCTGAGGGATGGCGCCCAGGCCCAGAGTTCAGGCCCCACAACCAGACCCAAAAAATAAAAAATAAAATAAAATAAATAATAATAATAAAATAAAATAAAGCCAACCTAGGCAGGAAAGTCTCTGAAACTCCAATTAGCCAACAAAAAGCCAGAAGTGGGGCTGTGGCTCAAGTGATAAAACACTACCCTTGAGTGAAAAACCTAAAGAACAGTGCCCAGGCCTGAGTTCCAACTAGTTCCAGCACACACAACACACACACACACACGCACGCACGCACGCACGCACGCACGCACGCACGCACACACACACACACGCCACTTTAACTTTTCCTAAAAGTAATTAAAGAAAAAAAATCAAACCCAGGGCCTTCATAAGTAATTTCAACTAGTGTAAACTTTTTTTGTCAGTCATGGGACCTGAACTCTGGGCCTGGGCACTGTCCCTCAACTCTTCAGCTCAAGGCTAGCATCTCTACCACTTGAGCCACAGTACCACTTCTGGCTTTTTCTGCTTATGTGGTGCTGAGGAATTGAACCCAGGGCCTCATGCATGCAAGGCAAG
>NW_012267235.1:4486358-4490320 GCF_000151885.1 Dipodomys ordii
AGCTGGAAGTGGCGCTGTGGCTCAAGTGGTAGAGCGCTAGCCTTGAGCTGAAGAGCTGAGGGACAGCGCCCAGGCCCAGAGTTCAGGCCCCACAACCGACAAAAAATAAATAAATAAAAATGCAATCTTTAGCCAGGCACCGGTAGCTCACACCTGTAATCCTAATTACTCAGGGGACTGAGATCTAAGGGTCACAGTTCAAAGCCAGCCTGGGCAGGAAAGTCCAGGAGACTCTTATTTCCAATTAACCACTAGAAAACTGGAAGTAGAGCTGTGGCTCAAGTGGTAGAATGACAGCCTTGAGCAGAAAAGCTCAGGGACAGCGCCCTGGCCCTGAGTTCAAGTCCCACAGCTGAAAAAAAAAATGAGGTCTTATTGAAATTGAGTTTGGCTTTCTTCTCTACGCAGCCATGTCTTCAAGGCTATCCGTGCTGTGTCCTAGTGAAAGTGAGGATTTCATTACTTTTTACGGCTGAATAATATTCCATTGTATGTATTTCCTACAAGTTTTTAATCCATTCGTTGTTTGAGGAGGTGGGGTTGATTTTTATCTCTTGGTAGCTGTGGGCAGCGCTGCTTTCAAAGTATGTGCACGTGTGTGTTTGAGAGCATGTTTTCAATCCTTTTGGGTCTATTCCTAGGAGTGAAAACCTGGGTGAGGTGCTAATTTTGTGATTAAGTTTTTGAGAAATGACCAAGGTATCTTCCACAGCTGCTGAAGCATTTTACATCTCTCCCAGCTGTGCAGAAGTGCCCCGTTCCTCCACACACGCACCCGTCCTCATTTTGTACTTAAAAACAAACAAATCCCAATCACCGGTCAGCCAGGTGCCGGTGGCTCACACCTGATAATCATAGCTACTCAGGAGGCTGTGATCTGAGGATTGTGGTTTGAAGCCGGGGTGAGCAGACAGATCCTGGAGATTCTTATCTTCAATTAACCAACAAAAAGCTGGAAGTAAAGGCATGGGTTAAATGGTAGAATGCCAGCTGTGAGCGATAAAAGGCAAGTGAGAGCTAGCAGCCCTGAGTTCAAGCCCTAGTACCGGCACAAAAAATAAAATAAATGAATAAATAAGAACCCAATAGCCAGCCAAAACGAGGAAGAGTAATGGTTTGCTGGCCTCAAACTGTGATCCTCCTGATTCGGAACGTGGGTGTCCGCCATTCCGTCATTGTGGTGCTTTCCTACCTCAATACATGAAACAAACGGATGGGAAGCAAATCACACCCTAACCACACCCTAACCACACCCTCATCCGAAGTGTGAGTGCTGACCAGGCTCACAGGGCAAGCAGAAGGCAGCCTCCAACTAGGAGAGTCAAGAAACAGGGGCCCCATGGGGCTGGGAAGGTGGCTCAGTGGTGGGAAGGTGGCTCAGTGGTAGAGCGCTTGCCTTGCATGCCTGAGGCCCTGGGTTCAATTCCTCAGCACCACATAAGCAAAAAGAAACAAGCCGGAAGTAGCACTGTGGCTCAAGTGGTAGAGCGCTAGCCGCTAGCCTTGAGCTGAGGGACTGCGCCCAGGCAAAGAGTTCAGCCCATGACCAACAAATATATATATATATATATATATATATATATGTATATATATGTGTATATACATATATACTATAATCATTTCTGCATAATTTGTCTTTATTGCATCTGAACAGATGTAGAGTTTTCTCATCTGTAAAATTAAGTGCTTGAACAGAAAAATGTTTTATCTCTAGCAAGTTTTACTGTGTTGATTCTTGTGACTAAGTCATATGCTCTTTTTTTATAAATAAGATAAAAACTAAAGGTGTCATTATGGGTTTTTAAAACTTTTTAACCCATACAGAACCTTAAAGATACTTTACATAAACAAGCCAGCCATTTTAAAAACAGCCAGCCTGATTAAAAACAGGCTAACAACATCTGAACAGAGCACATTATAAAATCTGATTTTATATGAAATCTCTTAAAGTTGACATATTTTCTCCTTTAATTGTGCTAAATTTATTTCAAACCAAAAGTTCTGTTCTCAAAATTAATCATTTCCCCCCCATATTAAAAACACATACCATACCATCATCTTATATAGGTTTCATTTTTTAAAATTATTTATTTAAAGATGTTCATGGTTATACTAAACTAGCGATCTTTTAAAATTCTTTTGACATTCTCTAATGTTTGAACTATGTTCCTTCAATTCTGTAACTGCATTTGCAGAGGTAAAAATTGTCAAAACAATGCTAGTCTAATGATAAGACAAATTCCCTCACTTTAATAAATATTTCCATTTTAAGTGAAATCTTTAAGTATCTTTAAATATTACCTAAGAAATGACATTTCATATTCCTTTTCTCTGATAGTTTATAAAGACAAGAAATACTCTAAACCGTTAATGCTGTTTATCCCTGGGTGGTGGTTATTACACGCCATGTTTTTTATTGGTTTCCTCCCCCCCAAAAAAATCATTATTCCCTTGGTAACCAAATATTATTTTAAAATTAAATTTTAGATAACTTATAGAGTTTGAGACATCAGCAGAGTTCACTTACAGGAGATTTGTTAAATGGTTTTTCCTTTTGATAAATGGCTGCTTTAACAAGAGAATGATTTGATCAGGTGTCTACTGGGCTGGATGATGATTTAAAAAAAAGAGCTTTATTTTCAAGGCCCTTCTTTCACTTAAGCTTTTGAGAAAATCCAAGTAAATTTGAACTTAACTGCAGTGAACCATGCAGTATTAAACTTTTTGAATGGTCAGAATAACACCTTTCATTTCAATTATTAGCTGGATGGCAAAAGATTCAGGTCTACCAACGTTTTCAGAGACTTCTTAGTATTCCCCTTTTGTCATTATTTCAGGACAATTCCAATTAGAAAGAAACGCAATTGTAAACAGTTTCTATTTCAAGCCCACAAAAACCAGTATTGGGATGAAAGGCAAAGCCTTGACCTTTCTATTTTAGACTTACATCTGGGTAGCAAGCCATCTGCTTTCCCTCCACTTCCTACCCCATCTGCTTAATGGACTGAAAATACTGCACCTAATTGCAATTTTATCAAGCCAGCCTGACTTTTCCACTTTAACCAATTATGATCCTGCTTTTCACCTGAAGGCTCACTTGGCCAAAATGAGACTTCTCCTTCCCACCTCCCTCCATTAGGAGCAGCCAAATGCCTCTGAAGACACTAAGGCTACCCGTGGTGTCTTAAACCATCTATCTACAGAGCTCTCCACTTTCAACCCCTAGCGCCTTGATGGAAAACATCTATACTCCAGTCTCTCTGCTCATCCGGATCTGCGGGTCCGGTATTGGCATTGCTGCGGTTACGCAGGAGGCACCTCACAGCTCAGTCTAGAAAGAAGTCGCGGCGGTCTGTGCCGCTAAACAACCGGGGAGCCAGCCCGGGAAAGCCAGACAGGGGGTGGGAGGAAAAACCTCCGGAAAGAAAGGTGTTGCAAAGAAGGGGGGGCGGGGAGTGGGGGGAAGCTCAAGACTGGGAGGAAAGACCTTCCTTTCCGAGGCAGGGTGTGTGAAGTGAAGCAAGAAGCCGGCGGCCGATGTGCAAGAAGGGGGAAAGGGAAGGAGGGGTCGGAGGCCGGCGGGAGGGCCGGGTGGGAGGCCGGCGCAGGGACGCAGGGCGGCCGTGGGCAGCGCACAAGCCCCCCGCCCGAGTCCGAGCAGCGGGGGCGCTTTCCGCAGCACTAGGTGCGGGAGTGAGAAGCGTGAAAAAGATCACAGTCGGGGGGATTTTGTCTTTGAAGGGCGGCGGTGGGGGGGGGCGGGCAGCGGGGAGCTTCGTCCGAGGCCGGCGCCACCAGGACCGCGGGCCCACCCCTGGCCGGGCCCCGCTACTTAACTATTTGTAGAGCTGCTGCAGGCACAGGTCCAGGCTCTCGCCCTCCACCTCCTCGCGGGTGATGCGCTCCGACAGCGGCCGCGGGAGCGGGGGAAGCGGCGGCAGCTGGGGCTGCGGCGGCGGCGG
>NW_012267235.1:4492411-4537821 GCF_000151885.1 Dipodomys ordii
TGAAGAGCTGAGGGACAGCACCCAGGCCCAGAGTTCAGGCCCCACGACTGGACCCCCCCAAAAAATAATAAATTTAAAAAAAAAAAAGAAAAATATGTTTGCACAAAGTATCACCCCATTCCATTTATTGTTTCTGGGTTTCAGTTGGATTTAGGATCTGAAAATGCACTTGCAGGTAGTTAGTTATTCATGGCAAAGGAGTCTCCACGCCAACTGTTTTCATATTGTAGGTTTCTAAATCCCTGACCTGATACTGTTATTTTAAGATTAAGTGGGTTGAATTTACTAATGTACATTATGGCATCATGTAAATTAGAGTTCCATGCTCTCTCCTAGCTTGAGATTAAATAATACATGATAGAAAATATATAGTGAGTAATGCACTAGAGTTTTCTAAAACTATTTTTCCCACAAGGTAAAATGGAAAGACCCAATAAGTCTGTTTCCAGACATACTAAATGTATTTATGTATTTTAAAACGCCACTCAGTATAAAGCAATTTCTCTATGCCAAGCATCTTTAAACTCACTTCTCTGTTTTCAATCCACCTGTTCATTTCCATTTTAGAAAATGTAGAAGACTGACAACGTTTTTAGGCTGCAAACCTAAATGTCCACAGTTTTAAATTCCAGCAACTGTTAATATCTCAGAATTTGACATGATGACATTTAGTTCAAGAGTACATAGCTGTCAGCTTTAACAATTCATATCAAGCTACACCTTCCTACTTCATAATGTGGTTGCGTTCCTCATTTACATGACATTTATTTGTGACATTAATTTATGACTCAACCCACATATCAAAGGAAAGTGATGTATGTTGGTGAAACATTACTTCTAAGAGTAAAAGAAAAAGCCCACACCTGTATATTACTATAAATGAGAGGCGTGTTTGCTTATATTCATAAAGATATTCCTTCACAAAGACCAATGCGGATCCTACTGCATCCATTTAACAAAGTAGCTTTGCCAGGTTGCTGACAGTAGTGCTGTGATCTCAGAGTAGCTGTGTAGGATGATTTTGCCATTGTCAAGAAATCTCTAGTAGGGCACTGGTGGCTCATGCCTGTACTCCTAGCTACTTAGGAAGCTGAGATCTGAGGATTGCGGTTAAAAGCCAGCCAGGCAGGAAAGTCCATGAGTGGAGCTGTGGCTCAAAATGGTAGAATGCTAGCCTTGAGGGAAAGAGCTCAGAGACAGTGCCCAGGCCTGAGTTCAAGCCCCAGGACAGAACAAAAAATAAAACAAAACAAAACACCAAAAAGTCTCTAATTTTAATTTACACAATTGGCTTTCTTTTCCCTCTTACAAACTCTCTAGACATTCCTATTATTTAAAAAAAAAGTACTGAGCAACAAAATGCATAATGTATCTCAAGGAGATTTAATGTTTTTCAGATTTTTTTTGGAGATTAAAACCTCCCCTTCTAACTCTTAGCCCTCTGAAGAAATACACAATTCCCTTTCACAGACATTCATGATAATATTTATAAGCTTACCAAGAACTTTTTTTTGGTCAGTCCTGGGGCTTGAACTCAGGGCCTGAGCACTATCCCTGACTTTTTTTCCCTCAAAGCTAGCAGTCTACCCCTTGAGCCACAGTACAATGTCCGGCTTTTTCTGTGTATGTGGTACTGTGGAATCAAACCTAGGGCTTCATGAATGCTAGGCAAGCACTGTACCACTGAGCCACATTCCCAGCCCAACAAGAACTTTTGAGTTTGGTAGTTCCTTATATGATTCACTAATGCCTGTTTCAGATACTTACCAATGAGTAATAAAACAATATTCAATACACACAAAAATTATATATAAATGCTCACAGAAGTTTTATTCCTATCTGGAAATAACTGAGATGCCCATGGATACATTTTACTATATTCATACAATGGATTCTGTAGCACTAAAAATAAAAGAACTATGTGATATAAAACACATAGATGAATCTCAAAAACATGCTGTTCAAAAAGGAAATAAGACAAAAGGATCTATAGCTAAAAATTAGGCAGCGAGCTGGGGATAGTGGTAAATACCTGTAATACCAGCATTCAGGAGGTGAAAGAAGAAGGATCACAAATTCACGATCTGCCTGGACTGCATACTAGTTTAATGCCAGTATAGCAAGACCTTTGAAACATCAAAACCAACAAAAGACAAGGAAAAACTAACCAACCGAGAGAGAACTTACTTGTTCAAAATACACTATGAGGGAGGCTGGGAAGAGATGTGAAGGGAAAAAAAAGGAGGCTGCTGCAATGCTTGATAAAAAATGTACTCATTATCTTGCCCATGTAAGTGTAACCCCTCTGTACAGTATGTTCACAAAAAATAAAAATTAAAATTAAAAAAATACACTATAGGCATCTATGAAATTATCACAATGAAATTCCTTTGTATTATCAACGTATGTTTTTTAAAAAAATATATTTAAAGTACACACTTAAAGTAAGTATACTGTAAAATGTGCACCAGTAGCTCACACCTATAATCCTAGTTACTCAGGATAATGAGATCTGAGGATCAAGGTTCAAAGTGAGCCAGGCAGACAAATTTGAAAAACACTTATTTCCAATTAACCAGCAAAATAAAGTGAAATTGTGACTCAACTAATAGAGTACCAGTCTAAGTGAAAAATATCATTGAGAGCTGAAGGCCTGAGTATAAGCCCCAGTACCAACACACACACACATAAACACACACAAAGTATACTGTATATAAATTATAAATTATGCACCAATAAAGTTGATTTTAAGAATGAAAAAGTTTATTTCTGTGTCAGTTTTTGTCTTTACTCTTGTATTTATTCCTTCCTCTGTTTTGCTCTATAATTCAGGAGGGCTGACTCTTTCAAACTGTACTCACTAGGGTCCTATGACAACTCAATTATCGATATGATTTACTCATTGAGAGGCACTGACAAGAAATTGGAAGGTGGGACCTCTATCTCATTCACAAGACCTGTTGCATCATCTTTGTAGCTTTGTTCCCCCGAAAGTACTTACTAGAATTCCAGTATGGACCAGTGACCCCAGTCCCTGAGCTCCAGAAACTATCTTCCTTCAGATTTGTCCTTTAGCTTCAAGATGGTAGCAATGTCTGGCTTCCTACTCCAGAAATTAGGGGGAATTAACCAGGCACTGGTGGCTCATGCCTGTAATCCTAGCTACTCAGGAGACTGAGATCTAAAGATCACGGCTCAAAGCCAGCTGGGGCAGGAAAGTCCATGAGACTCTTATCTATAATAAACCATTCAGAAAACTGGAATTGGCACTGTGGCTCAAGTGGTAGAGCACTAGCCTTGAGCTGAAGATCTGAGGGACAATGCCCAGGCCCAGAATTCAAGCCCCACGACTGTGGGAAAAAAAGAGGAAGGAAGGAAGGGAAGGAGGGAGGGAAGGGAAGGAAGGAAGGAAGGAAGGAAGGAAGGAAGGAAGGAAGGTAGGAAGGAAGGAAGGAAGGAAGGAAAGAGAAAAGAAATTAGGGGAATTAATCTTTTCTTTTGGATTTTTAAAAACTCTTCCATTAGCTGGGTGCCAGGGCTCATGACTATAATCATAGCTACGCAGGAGGCTGAGATGTGAGGATAATGGTTCATAAAGCCAGGTCTGACAGGAGAGTCCATGAGAATCTTTAATTAATCATCAAAAGCTGGCAGTTTACAAGAAATGTACTCATTACCTTACTGGTGTAATTGTAATCTCTCTGTATAGCATCTTTACAAGAAAATAATAATAATAAAAATAAAAGGTGGCAGTGGAGCTGTGACTCAAGCGGTAGAGCACTACTCTTTTTTTTTTTTTTTTTTTGCAAGTCATGGTGCTTGAACTCAGAGCCTGAGTGCTGTACTGAGCTATTCTGCTCAAGGCTACTGTCTCTACCACCTTGAGTCACAGCTCCACTTCTGGTTTTCTGGTGGTTAATTGAAGATAAGAGACTTTTCCTGCCAAGACAGACTTTGAACCCTGATCCTCAGATCTGAGCAGAAGTTGGTGTTTTATATGTTTTAGAAAGCATAACAACATATCCCTAGCACTGGACAACTAAAAATGTATTATCTGCAGATAACATGATTTTTGTTTGTCAGTTGTGGGGCCTGAAGTCTAGACCTGGGTACTGTCGCTCAGCTCTTCAGCTCAAGGCTAGCACTCTACCACTTGAGCACAGCTCTACTTCCAGCTTTTTCTGTGTATGTGGTGCTGAGGAATCAAACCCAGGGCCTCATGCATGCAAGGCAAGCACTCTACCACTAAGCCACCTTTCTAGCCCTGATAACATGATCTTAGATGGAGGAAATGCTAAAAACTATACATACAGGGGCTGGGAAGGTAGCTCAGCGGTAGAGTGCATGCCTTGCAAGCATGAGGTCCTGCGAGTCCTCAGCACCACACAAACAGAAAAAGCCGGAAGTGGCGCTGTGGCTCCAGTGGTAGAGCACTAGCCTTGAGCTGAAGAGCTGAGGGACAGCGCCCAGACCCAGAGTTCAGGCGCCATGACCGGCAAAAAACAAACAAAAACTATACATACACACAAAACTATTAAAGATGAATTTTTAATTTATATTTTAAAAGCTGAAAGATAGGCACATAGTGCCTAAAATATTGCTCAGTGATACAGAACAAAAATACCTGACAATTGAATAAACTGAGCACAAAAATGTTAATAAGGAACCCCTCTTACAAGTCTCAGATCAATAAATATAACTTTTAAGTCATCTCTACTTACTGTCAAAAATATTACTGTTAAATTTTTTTATTCCTTTTCTATTGCTGGCTAATATAGTCATATTGTGGCAATAGTCCAAAGCTGTCAAAATTCAGGCTCATACACACTAAATCTCACCAGTTTTAAAAGCAAAGTAGTCATACAAATAGTTTCTAACCATTAGTAACAATCTTTTTATCTAGCATAGTTGTTTAGACAACTAAAATTATTTTTGGACTTGCAACATCCTTATCAAGGAGCTAGACAGCAGGGGTTGATGGTAATTTGATGATGGTATTATAAATGACTAACATGTGGCATGTTCCTTTTATAAGGAATGTTTCTTCTAAAGTGAACTATTTTTTAATCTACATCAATGTTTTCTGAGTTTTCATAAAAAATATTACCAGAAAGTACTTCACAGTGATAAAATTTTATTTTTATTAGTCTAATCTTTAATTATCCTTATTTACTTAGAATTTAGATTCTAAGAATACAAATAATTTAGAATGATACTGGCTATTCTGAATGTCAATTTCTCACTCTGAGCCTTCACTAAACAAGACAAGACAGCTGGTGGATTTTTTCTTAATAAAAATGAAACAGGCAACATGAAAATTCTTCACAAAGGTGTTTTCTATGATTAGATAGTACCGAATACTTTATTCTTAGTTGAGCTGATGGAATTGAGCCACAGTGACATTTGTGACTAGAAGGGAAGATGGAAATGATTCCATTAACCTAGAGTGCTGTAACATATGGTAATCATAGGTGGTAGAATAGCTGTGTCGGACAAGGGTAGAAGTAAGCCATGTGGCACAGACACTATCAATTACCACACATGGTAAGCATGCTGACACAATGCATCTTTTCCAGAAAGGAAATGATTTGGACATATGAAGTAGTTTGCTGCCTTATGAAAGAGTGATCTATAAATGACATATCTGGCACCAGCACAGCACACATGGTTTCCAGTAATTCTGCAAGCCAAGGATTAAGATTTGATAAAACTCCTTATACCTAAACAATAATGTAACATTGCAGTTATTTACACAAAGGCAGAAAATCAAAATATATATGCAATATAAACCTAGGGCCTTCATACAAACTTACTTTTCAAATGTCCTTTTATATTTACTTACTTACTTATTTTTGGTCAGTAATGGGATTTGAACTCAGGGACTGGGCTCCGTCCTTGAGCTCTTTTGCTCAAGGTTAATGCTCTACCACTTTGAACCACAGAACCAATTCTAGTTTTCTGGTTTTCAGTTGGGGGTAAAAGGCTCAAGACTTTCTTGCCTACGATGGCTTTGAACCTCAATCCTCAGATCTTGAGTAGCTAGGATTACAGGCATGAGCCACTGGTGCCAGGCTTCAAATATCCTTTTAAACTGTCATATAAAACTCTGAAATTGTGTATGTCTGGAAAATACATACCAATAATTTAGTGACTCTTTGTAAAACCTATTGGTAAATAGTCAAAATTAGATCTAGGGAGCCAGAAGAGGGGGAGGAAAGAGATAGGAGGAGGAAGAGTAGGAAGACAAGAAAGAAGAAGGTAATAGATAAACTTTTATATTGAGCTGGGAGTAGTAGTGCATGCCTATAAACTCAAAGGGGGCAGGAAGATCACAGATTCAAGGCTAGCCTGGGGTTTATAGTGAGACTGAACTACTTAGTTAGACCCTGTCTCAAAAAAAGATAAATAAATAGATAAATAAAATGTAAAACCTCATAACTTACCATACTTAATGAAAATCAAATGGATAGCTGAAACATAGAAAGGCATCATCAATGGTAAACTAAAACTGAAAAAACAGGCAAAGGAATATACTGTGGTCAAAAATACATGAAATCTTGTCAACATATTTTATGCCAAAATCAGTTTTGAGGGAGCAAAATGTTCTGTAAATTTTAACAGTAACTGTAAATTTAGGCACTGATGTTAACTAAAAATACATATTATGAACAGCCAGCCTCACTTCTGCAACTCAAATGTTTTTTTAAAGCAATATAACATTTCAATTTTGTCTCAAAACTGAAATGCAATGTATTATAATAAAACAGTATCATTGATCTTGAAAATAAAAAGTATACATGTCTGTTTTCAACAATTCTAGTATCAATCACTCTAAGTCAATATTTAGTACTTCTATAAAAGCAGTAACATGGGGCTAGGAATGTGGCTTAGTGGTAGAGTGCTTGCCTCGCATGCAGGAGATCCTGGGATTGATTCCTCATTACAAAATAAACGAAAAAATCCAGAAGTGGCTCAAGTGGTAGAGTGCTAGCCTTGAGCTGAACAATGCCTAGACTGAGTTCAAACCCCACGACAAAAAAAAAAAAAAAAGTAGTTGTGTTTCTACAAAAATTTAACCAATGATTTTTTTTTTCTTGGTCCTGGGACTCGAATTTAGGGGCTGGGCACTTTCCCTGAGCTTTGGTGCTCAAAGCTTGTGCTCTACCACTTGAACCACAGTGCTACTTCCTGCTTCTTCTGATTAGTTTATTGGAGATGAGTCTCATGGACTTTCCTGGATGGGCTCATTCTCAGCCTCTGGAGTAGATAATATTACAGGCATGAACCACCAGTGCCCCGCTAACCAATGAATTTAAATAATAATTTAGTTATATCTTGTTTTACAAGGTGACAAAACAAGAAAATAAATGTAGGGGCTGGGAAAGTGGCTTAGTTGCAGAGTGCTTGCCTAGCATGCATGAAACCCTGGTTTCAATTACTCAGAGAAAAAGCCGGAAGTGGTACTGTGACTCAAGTGGTAGAGAGCTAGCCTTGAACAAAAGAAGCACAGGGACAGTGCCCAGGCCAAGTTCACGCCCCAGAACTGGTGGGGAAAAAAAGTTTATGAAATAGCTAAACAGTGGCTTGTGCCCATACTACCTGGGAGGTAGATATCAAAAGATTATAGCAGTTCAAGATAAGTCTAGACCAAAGTGTTCATGAGAGTCCATCTCAACCTAAAAAAGCTGGGTGCAAGCCTGGTGCTGGTGGCTCATGCCTGTAATCCTAGCTACTCAGGAGGTTGAGATCTGAGGATCGAGGTTCAAAGGCAGCCCAGGCAGGAAAGGCCATGAGACTCATCTCCAATAAACCACTCAGAAAATGGGAAGTGGCACTGTGGCTCAAGTGGTAGAGCACTAGCCTTGAGCTGAAGAGCTGAGGGACAGCACCCAGGCCAAGAGTTCAAGCCCCATGAGTGACAAAAAAAAAAGCTGAGTACATTGGCATGCACCTATCATCCCAACTATGTAGGAAGTGTAAATAAGAGATCATAGCTCAGGACAGCCTGGGCATAATTAAAGTAAAATTAAAGTGAAAAGGCTGGGAATGTGACTTAGTGGTAGAGTGCTTGTCTAGCATACATGAAGCCCTAGGTTTGATTCCTCAGTACCACATACACAGAAAAGGCCAGAAGTGGTGCTGTGGTTCAAATAACACAATGACCTGAGTTCAAATCCCAGAACTTGCCCTCACCAAAGAGAAAAAAGTTACAAGTAAAAACACATGGTTTTGTCTAATAATAGTTCTTTTAAGTGCTTCTAAGTGGTAAGAGTGCTTACCTTCCATGTGTAAGGCTCTAGGTTCAATCCCCAACACCCCCCAAAATATTATATAATTATAATACTTAATAAAATGGGAGTTGGAGTTAAGGAGGCAGAGGAAAATATTATACTGATTAAAATATAAAATATAAACTTTAGGTATATAACACTAAATAAATTAGGAAAAACAGTTCAGCGTAACTTGTGTTAATAACAAAACTAAAAAACCTTTTTTTGTCTTAATTTATCACTGACTGCCTCAGTCTGTGTATCCTCGGTTTATCTCTGCATCTGTCAGTCCTTGTGGCTCTGTTTAGTTCTTCTATTGTAATGAATTAGCATCTGCTTGTTGGTATATGTGCCTGTTAAATGCATATAATTTTGTAAGTCACAAAGTGGGTAATAAGATAGCATTTTACAATTAGGTTTGTTACTGGAGAGAAATGAAAATTAGGAGGAGTTTCTCATATTGGTCCAGCCTGTTAGATAATATATTACTCTTGTACTATTGCAGCTACTCATGAGAGAAATGATTCCAAGGAAAACCATGGCCATGAGATTGAGGAGGATGCTAAAAGTTATACATGTAGAAGGTTGTAATGCAGCCCTACAAATGTCCCCTACAAGTTACACAAACTATTAGAGACAGCCTAATGTACATATTATGATGCTATGTAATTTTTGTGTTTATGTTCCTGAGGACTTTTTTTTTGTAGGGCTTGGACTCTGGACCTGAGCTCTGTCCCTGAGCTCTTTAGCTCAAGGCTGGCACTCTACCACTTGAGCCACAGCACCACTTCTGGCTTTTTCTGTGTATGTGGTACTGAGGAATCAAACCTGGGCTTCATGCATGCTAGCACTCTACCACTAGGCCACATTCCCAGCCCAAGTATTTTTTTAAAAAACATACTTTACAAGACTGTGGAATGTGGCATCAAATATTAGCAAGCCTTCTTTGCACAACTGGATTTCACTCAACAAAGCTTGGATAAAAGATGGCCTCTCATCTACCAAATGCCTGGCATTTGGAGGACACTCAAGAAGGAACAAACATTATAAAAAAAATAAATCTTAAAAGCTTGGAAATTACCTGGTGCTCAATAATAATGATGTATTTGCCACTTAGAACATCCTAATAATCTTGATTTTTGTGATTTAATGTTTTTGTGTGTGTCTATGTGAACCAAGGGCCTTGTGCGCTCAATTGGCTTATTTGGTCACAGCTGTCACTCTACCATTTCAGTTATTCTAGCCCCTTATTTTTATGATTTGATCTGAGTAGACAGAATATAAAATGGTTGGCAACTTTTAAATGACTATATCAATTACAAAAATATATGCTTTTAAGGCCTCAAAAGGAAGGCTGTCAGAGTCATCTTATGTTAGTCATCTGAAATTAGTCATATCATTAGGATGACCATATGTTTTATTTGCCTTAGGCAGCCCTGGTTCATGTCTACTGTCCTGGTATAATTGTTAGCAGTGCCTGTTTTCACTCTCAAACAGTACTAATGAGTTACAGCTGCTATTCTATATATAATCAGCTATAGAATAAGTACACTGAAGAAATTTAAAGTATTCATAAAATAGACATATGAATAAATTATTGAAAATATTGTTATCAGAGTATATAATATGCAATTATTTTAAGGATTTTCCTGGTATTAGGAATATAGCTCAGTGGCAGGGTCCTTGCCTACCATGCACAAGACCCAGGGTTTGATATCTACCATTAAAGAGAAAAAAAAAGAAAGAAAAAAAAAAAAGATCCTCCCCCCTCACACAGAGAACCAAAATAAATAAATTACATGAATGAATGAACTGAGAAATACTAAGGAGATCTATGTGTCAGAGCAATTTTAAATATTCTGAAATAACATCATTCAAAGAAAAATATCAATCAGTGTAAAAATCTACAATGTCATATAATACTTCAAAGATGTAGAAATACTAAACCTATAATCCTAGCTACTTAATAGGTTGAGATACAGAGGATCAAAGTTCCTAGCCAGCCCAGGCAAAAAAGTCTGCTAGACTCCATCTCTAAAAAATATCCACCAAAAAACTAGCCTGGAGGCATTGCTCAAGTGGAAGAATATAAAGCCAGCTAGCAAAGCTTGAGGCCCTGAGTTCAAGTCCCACTACTAACTCCTCCCAGCAGCCCTCTACCCTCCTCCCCAAAATAAATCAAAATACTAGCTACTCAGGAGGAACCTGATTCAAGACCAGCCTGGGGAAAAAGTCTCCAATCTGAAAAAAAAAAAAAAAAGCTGGGTGTGGTAGTATGTACTTTTCATCCCAGCTAGCATGAATGAGAATCCTAAATAGGAAGATCATAGTCCAGTCTAGTCCAGGCAAAAAATAAAATTACCTTATCTCAAAAATAATCAAAGCAAAAAAGGCTGGAGGTATAGCTCAATAACAAAGTGCTTAACAAAAATTAAGAGGTCTCTGTAAACAGAAGGAAAAAGTGTGTGTGTGTGTGTGTGTGTGTGCGCGCGTGTGTGCGTGTGTGTGTAGCAACAAATTCTGGAGACTGTTTCAAACAATCTCTAGATAACAGCTACAAAATCTTCCCTTTAACATTATAAAACATAAGAAATCAGTTTAGTCATCTAAAATTTGTATCCTACCCATAGAACAGAACATAATAATATACTGGCTCATAATTTCTTTCTCTGGGGATTAAACTCAAGGTCTTACAGTTGCTGCACAGGTGCACTGGACACTTGAGCGCCCCCCAATCCCCACCCTGCCTCCAACTCAATGGTTTCTCTTTACAGTACTAAGACAGGTAATTTTAAACAATTCTTTTTTTTTTTTTTTTGAGTCTGGTCATGGGGCCTGAACTCTGGGCCTGGGCACTGTCCCTCAGCTCTTCAGCTCAAGGCTAGTGCTCTACCACTTGAGCCCCAGTGCCACTTCCGGCTTTTTTCTTTTTGCTTATGTGGTGCTGAGGAATCGAACCCAGGGCTTTGAGCATGCGAGGCAAGTGCTCTACCACTGAGCCACCTTCCCAGCCCCTTAAAGAATTCTTAAAGCTACATTTAAAGAGAACAATAGGACTATGAAAAAAGTATTTTATTCCTAGGATTTCTAGGTAATTGGCAAAGAAATGTTCTAGTCTGAATAGTAAATTCAGTAAGCCAGTGAGCTCAGCTATCACATTTGGAAAAGATATCCACATCACCTCCACTGAAAATGTCATTGTACAATTCTGCTTTAGAACACCATTTTCAGAGAAGCATAATCCTTAAGCATAATCCATTCACTTTACATAACCCTTATTCATTCATTCCAGTGTTTGTATTTTAATAAGTATTAAAAATATAAACTTATCCACACTGAATATTATGTCCTCTGTATATATGATACTTTGAGATTAGTTTTGGGGTTAGGGTTCTTCCTCTGGGTCTCGTGACCTTTTCCGGGAATTCAACGAAAGTTCTGTTTGAGATGAACATTCAATGGTAACAGCATCTCTAAATCCTTGAGGCTGCAAGATGAAGAAAAATACAAAATACTTTAAGAATTTTTAAAGATTGATTTTGCACATATTTTTTAAGTAATTTGTTCCTTAGATAGAATTTTCCAACTGTTGTAAATAAAGAGGATAAACCTCATGGATAGTACAAGCCAGGAACTATTTATATATATACTTATTGATTGGGAGAACGGCAGTTTGAGGCTAGCAACTCAAAAGTGAATCCCCAACTCAACAAAATAAGCAGGTACATGCTTATTCTAGTTATAAAGAAGGCTGTAAGTAGTATGAATACAGTTTGAGGCAGGCCCTATGCAAAAAGCAAGACTATCTAAAAAAAAAAATTATTTTATTTTTTTTGCCAGTACTGGGACTTGAATTTGGGGCCTGGGCACTGTCCCTGAGCTTCTTTTGCTCAAAGGTAGCACTCTACCACTTGAGCCACAGCGCCACTTTTGGCCTTTTCAGTTTATGTGGTACTAAGAAGGAATCGACCCAGGGCTTCATGCAAGCACTCTACCACTAAGCCATATTCCCTCCTCTGAAAAATAATCTTTGTTTTTTTTTGTCATCCCTTAGGCTTGAACTCTGGGCCTGAGCACTGTCCTTTAGCTTGTCAACTCAAGGCTAGTGTTCTACCACTTGAGCCATAGCACCACCAGTTTTCTGGTGGTTTATTGGACATAAGAGTGTCATGGACATTCCTGCCCAGGCTAGCTTTGAACCACGATCCTCAGATCTCAGCCTCCTGAGTAGTTAGGATTACAGATGTGAGCCACCAGCACCCAGCTAAAAAATAATCTTTAAAAAAAAAAAAGTTGGGCACAGTAGCTCACATCTGTAATCCCACCTACTTGGCAAATAGAGATTGAAAGGATTTCAGTTTGAGGCCATTTAATGCAGTGTTTGAGATCCAACCTCAACAAAAAAAGCCGGATCTAGAGATTCATGTCTATCATCTTAGCTAGATGGGAAACATAGAAAGGAGGGTAAAAATTCAACCTGGCTCAGGTAAAACATGAATTGTTGTTTTTTGTTTTGTTTTTGTCAGTCGTGGGGCCTGAACTCTAGGTCTGGACCTTGTCCCTCAGCTCTTCAGCTCAAGGTAGTGCTTTACTACTTGAGCTGCAGTGCCACTTCCAGCCTTTTTTGTTTATGTGGCACTGAGGAATCAAACCCAGGACCTCATGCATGTGAGGCAAGCACTCTACCACGGAACCACCTTTCCAGCCCCAACATGAGACCTTTTTAAAAAATAACAAAAGGGAGTATTTGGGGGTGGAGATTGGGGACTCAATAATAATAATAATAGGCAAAAGAGCTGGGATTCAAATAGTAAAATGCTTGTTTTTCAAGCTCAAGGTCCTAAAAAAAGGTTCTTATGACTAAAAAAGTCTAGCTCGGTGGTGAGGTGCAGAACTCCCCAAAAGAAAACAAAGATAACTGGATCTGTGGCTCAAAGTGGTAGAGCACTAACCTTAAGCAAAAGAGCTCAGGGATAGTACCCAGCCCCTTAATTTGAGCCTCAAGACCACCAAAAAAGAAAACAAATTTAAATTTTTGCCAAGCTCCAGAGGCTCATGCCTATAATCTTAACTACTCAGGAGGCTGAGATCTGAAGATCATAGTTCAATTACTTTTTTTTTTCTCCCGTCAGTTGTGGGGCTTGAACTTTGGGCCTGAGCTCTGTCCCTGAGTTCTTCAGCTCAAGGCTAGCACTCTATCACTTGAGCCACAGTGCCACTTCCGGTTTTCTGAGTGGTTTATTGGAGATAAGAGTCTCATTTATATTCCTGCCTGGGCTGGCTTTGAACTATGATCCTCAGATCTCAGCTTCCTGTGTAGCTAGGATTACAGGAGTGAGCCACCGGTGCCCGGCTTCAATTACTTTTTATAGTTGACAGATATTTGTCATATGAGACAGTTCCACTCTGATATTCCATATATACACACAGTGTACTTTGAATGAATCCAACCTTTCCCACAATACAATACTTTTAAGATTAAATATTCCACCGAATATGGTGGCACACACTCATAAAATCACAACATAGGAGCCTGAATGAGAAAGAACTCATATTCAAGGCCAGCTTGGACTATATATCAAGACTGTCTCAAAAAAATTAAACAAAAACAAGGTCTCTAGAAAGAAGAAAAGGTGCTACTCAGGAGGCTAATATCTGGGGATCACAGTTCAAAACCAGTCTGGGCAAGAAACTCTGTGAGACTCTTTTTTTTTTTTTTTTTTTGTCAATCGTGGGGCTTGAACTCTGGGCCTGGGGCTGTCCCTGCGCTCTTCAGCTAGCGCTCTATCACTTGAGCCATAGCACTACTTCCGGTTTTCTAGTGGTTTATTGGAGAGAAGAGTCTCACAGAGTTTCCTACCTGGGCTGGCTTTGAACTGTGATCCTCAGATCTCAGCCTTCTGAATAGGTAGGATTATAGGCGTGAGCCACCAGCACCCAGCTTCTGTGAGACTCTTACCTCTAATAAAACACCCAAAAGCCAGAAGTGGAGTTGTGGATCAAGTGGTAAAACACTAGCCTTTAGTTCAAAACCTCAATGAAAGCACTCAGGCCACAGGACTAGCACAAAAACAAACAAATAAATAAATAACATAGGGGCTGGGAATGTAGGTTAGTGGTAGAGTGCTTGCCTAGCATGCACACAGTCCTAGGTTCAATTCCTTAGTACCACATAAGCTGAAAAGGCCAGAAGTGGCAATGTGGCTCAAGTGGTAGAGTGCTAGCCTTGAGTAAAAGAAGTGCCCAGGACAGTACCTAGGCCCTAAGTTCAAGGCCATGAAATGGCAAAAAAATAATAATCAACTAAATTTCAGTTCAATTGTAATATTTTGTATATACATTTAGGGGATATTTTAAGCACGAAAAGTTTCTCAAATATGCTTGCTGCATACAGAAGTTGACAGAAGCAATTTGGAAATTATTTCTTCAGATAATTACTTCCCATCAACACCAAAATCCCATTCTAATCAAATTATACTGACTGTAATTTGAAACAGTACTGTGGATTCCTTCTGGCATGGGGATTTGTACAACGTTGCCAACCTGCTTAAGAGAAAGAGAAAAAAATAAACATATACAAACATCTAACTTTAATTTTCTCAGATGGTTGATTTTATCATTAAAACTGATAATTTTTACTATAATTCTATTGTATATAGAAATCAAGTAATATAAAAAGTACATATAAATCACAAAATATAAAAAGTATTTCCCTTGTAGTACATAATTCTATTGTATATAGAAATCAAGTAATATAAAAAGTACATATAAATCACAAAATATAAAAAGTATTTCCCTTGTAGTACATGGTATTCGATGCCTATAGTTGTAACTGCTTGGGTAGATGAGGCTAGATTGCCTGACCCCAAGAGTTCAAAACCAGCCAGGGCAACACAGCAAAACCTTGCCTCTTTAAAAAGAAAACAAAACAAAAAACAAGCTCCAGTGGCTTAAATTTGCAATCCTAGTTGATCTGAGAATCAAGATTCAAAACCAGCTGGGGTAGAACATATCCAAGAGGATTTATCTGTCTTATAAAAAGAATCTTATTGGGCTGAGAATGTGGCTTAGTAGCGGAGTGCTTGACTACTATACATGAGGCTGTGGGTTCAGTTCGTCAGTACCACACAAACAAAATATAATAAAAATTAAAAGGAAAAAGGAAAGTATATGTTTAAAAAACTTTATAAAAAACCAGGCACAAAAAGAAAGAAAGAAAGAAAGAAGGAAGGAAGGAAAGAAAGAAAGAAGGAAAGGAGGGAGGGAGGGAGGGAGGGAGGAAGAAAAGAAAGAAAGAAGCCAAGCACCAGTGGCTCATGCCTGTAACCCTAGCTACTTAGGAGGCTGAGATCTGAGGACCACAGTTCAAAGCCAGCCTGTACAGGAAAGTCCATGAGTCTCTTATCTCCAATTAACCACCAGAAAACCAGAAGTGGTGCTCACATGCCTCAAGTGGTAGAGTGCTCTCGCCTTGAGCTGAAGAGCTCAGGAACAGCACCCAGGCCCAGAGTTCAAGCCCCATGACCAACCAAAAAAAGAAGAAGAAGAAAAAAGAATCTTATCTTTAGTTAACCAACACAAAGCTAAAAGTGGAGATATGGCTCAAGTAGTACGGTGCCAGCATTGAGTAGAAAAGCTAAGGGAAGTTGTAAAGCCCTGAGTTCAAATCCCAGTACCAGCACAAAAAAATTCTCTGCAGGGCTGGGAAGGTGGCTCAGTGGTAGAGTGCTTGCCTTGCATGCATAAGGCCCTGGGTTCAATCCCTCAGCACCACATAAGCAGAAAAATCTGGAAGTGGTGCTGTGGCTCAAGTGGTAGAGCACTAGCCTTGAGCTGAAGAGCTGAGGGATAGTTCCCAGGCCCAGAGTTCAGGCCCCACGACCAGCAAATAAACAAATAAATAAATGTATGTCTCTGCAAACAATACATATAGATTGATAATATATAGACATAATTATTACATAAAACAGGGCTGTATACTTACATGAAATTTTAAACCAAAACCCAATAACTGATTCAGTAAATTTTTTAAGGATGGTACTATGAGGGTTAGAGGCATGGCTCAAGTGGTAGAACACCCATCTAACACTCAAGAGGCCCTAAATTCAATCCCCAAAATAATAAAAATCCCTCCAAAATAATAAAAATAAAAAGATATTACTTATGCTAAACACCAAAGGTAGAAGAAAGTATTTCATTAAATAGTACATTAATACCTGAAACAAAGGTTGCACCATATGATCCTGTATGTCTATGTTTATATACATATTTTATATTTATATTTTTATTATTATACTTATTTACTATATTTTATTATTTATATAACTATTTTGTTTATATGTATTTACATATAAACTGCTAGAAGAGTAAAATCAGGAAGTTAAAGCAAAGTATGGTGGCACATACCTGTAATCCCACATCACTTGGGAGACTAAGGAAGGAATGTTGTAAGTTCAAGGTTAGTCCAAGCTACACAGTGAGTTTGAGGCCAGATTGGTACGTATAGCAAGACCTTATCTTCAAAAGAAAGCTACCAGTTGTGGAGCAGGTTTGGTGGTCTACATAACAAGTTAGAGAGGGCTGGGAAGGTGGCTCAGTGGTAGAGCACTTGCTTTGCATGCTCGAGGCCCTGGGTTTGATTCCTCAGCACCACACAAGCAGAAAAAGCTGGAAGTGGCGCTGTAGCTCAAGTGGTAGAGCGCTAGCCTTGAGCTGAAGAGCCTGAGGGACAGCGCCCAGGCCCAGAGTTCAGGCCCCATGACCGGACCTCCCCCCCCCAAAAAAAAACAAGTTAGAGAAAAGTGGAAAATAAGTAGGTTTCATTAGATTGTTAGGTAAAAGTTATGTAGCCTTGCTTGGCCTTGAACTTGTAGTCTTCTTGACCCAGTTTTCCAAGTACTTGGATAACAGGCATCTACCACTATGCCTGCTCCACAACTGTTAGCTTTCCTTCGAAGATAGGACCTTGCTTGTCTCAAACTCACTGTGTAGCCTAGCCTAAACTTGAACTCACAATCTTCCTTCCTTAGCCTCCCAAGTGATGGGATTACAGGTGTGTTCCACCAAACTTTGCTTCTGAACTTCCTGATTTTACTTGTATAGCAGTTTCTCTATATATGTATATGTGTATATATGTCTCCATATCACTAACAGAGGTTCTACTTGATGTATTTCCTGTCTCCTTCAGTGTTTCTGAACAAAAGTTAATGTAAATTGGTTCATGTCAACAACAATGTTTTTTGTTTTTGTTTTTGGGTCCCGTCATGGGACCTGAACTCTGGGCCTGAGCGCTGTCCCTCAGCTCTTCAGCTCAAAGCTAGCACTCTACCACTTGAGCCACAGCGCCACTTCCGGCTTTTTTCTTTTTGCTTATGTGGTGTTGAGGAATCGAACCCAGAGCCTCAGGCATGCAAGGCAAGCGCTGTACCACTGAGCCAACTTCCCAGCCCAACAACAATGTTAACTGAAGATTTAGGGATATGGTTCAAATAGCAGTGTATCTTCCTAGCAAGTACAAAGGTCTGAGTTCAAATCCCAATTATGCCTAAATAAATAAAAACAAAAGTACAGTGAGAGTTTTTTGTTTATTGGTTGGTTGGTGGTCATGGGTGGAGCTTAAACTCTGGGCCTGAGCACTATCCTTCAGCTCTTCAGCTCATGGCTAGTGCTCTACCACTTAAGCCACACTTCCGGTTTTATGGTGGTTTATTGGAGATAAGAGTCTCATGGACATTCCTGCCTGGGATGGCTTTGAACCATGATCCTCAGATCTCAGCCTCCTGAGTAGCTAAGATTAAAGGCATGAGCCACCAGTGCTTGGCTACAATGAGGGTTTTTCTTGTTTTTTTTCTTTTTGGTCAGGTTTTTGTTTTTTTTGGGTCGGTCGTGGGGCCAGAACTCTGGGCCTTGGCACTATCCCTCAGCTCTGCAGCTCAAAGCTAGCGCTCTACTACTTGAGCCACAACACCACTTCCAGCTTTTTCTGCTTATGTGGTGCTGAGGAATCGAACCCAGGGCCTCATGCATGCAAGGTAAGCACTCCACCACCAAGCCACCTTCCCAGCCCCAATGAGTTATTTTTAAAAAATCAATCCTAGAAAAAGACAAAAAAAATACAGCTAAAAAAAACCCACACAAGGGCTGGGATGTAGCTCAGTGGCAAAGCGCTTGCCTAGCAAGTGCAACGTCCTGGGTTCAATCCCCAGTACCAAAAAAGAAAAAGACAAAAAAAAATACAGTTAAAAAATCAATCCTAAAGACAAAATTGGAAGGCTGGGCACTGGTGCCTCATACTTGTAATCCTAGGTACTCAGAAAGTTGAAATCTGAGGATTGGGGCTGGGAAGGTGGCTCAGTGGTAGAGTGCTTGTCTTGCATGCATGAGGTCCTGGGTTCAATTCCACAATACCACATAAGCAGAAAAAAAGCCAGAAGTGGTGCTGTGGCTCAAGTGGTAGAGTGCTAGCCTTGAGCTGAAGAGCTGAGGGACAGTGCCCAGGCCCAGAGTTCAGGTCCCATGACTGGCAACAACAAAAAAAAAATCTGGGGTTTGCACTTTGAAGCCAGCCCAGACAGGAAAGTGCATCAGATCCTTATCTACAATAAACTACAGGGGGAAAAAGCCAGAAGTGAAGCAGTGGCAGAGTACCTGCTTTGAGCAAAAATTCTCAGGGATAGTGCTCAGGGATAGTGCCAAGGCCCTGAGTTCAAGCTTCAGGACACACGCACACACACACACAGTTTTGAAATTTCCAGGACACACACACACACGGTTTTCCAGGACACACACACACACACACACACACACGCACGCACGCACGCACACACACACACACACACACGGCCCTGAGTTCAAGCTTCAGGACACACGCACACACACACACACAGTTTTGAAATTTCCAGGACACACACACACACGGTTTTGAAATTTCCAGGACACACACATGGTTTTGAAATTTCCAGGACACACACACACACACACACACATACACACACACACACTTTTGAAATTTCCAGGCTGAACAATCTCAAATCTTTTATGTCTACATATCAGGAGACATAAATGAGTAATTAAACCAAAGAACCACTTGGCTCACAGCCCCTGCTGAGATGAAGCTTAACATATGGCTGAACTACATAGTTTGGGTCAGGAAGAAACAAGACAGAAGCACAATTTGTGCTCTAAAGCTGAGCACACATATGAAACACTGTGAGGGGGTGTGATGTATTACTCCACTCTACCACACCAGATCTTCTTGGCAAAGAATAGTATAGTTCTGAACAATCTTGGCCTCATATTATCATGAATATGCAAATTAGAGGAAAACCCACATGATAAGGACACAGATACAGCATTTCATTTAAGAACTTTTAGAAGGTTATTCCATTATTAGTCAAAAGTTAAATCAGATGTTGTTGGTAAAGAATGGGATCTGGTGCAGGATAACGGATCTAAGTTCAATTCTCAATATAAATCTGGCTAAATTAAATTTTTTCAGGGGGCTGGGAAGGTGACTCAGTGGTAGAGTGTTTGCCTTGCATGTCTGTGGCCCTGGATTCGATTCCTCAGCACCACATAAGCAAAAAAACAAAATGTTTTTCAGTTCTTTGGCTCCTTCAATATAAATATAAATTCCCATTTCTTTTTTGGGGGGGCGGGAAGGAGGGGGTATGGTCATGGGGCCTGAACTCTGGGCCTGGGCGCTGTCCCTCAGCTCTTTAGCTCAAGGCTAGCACTCTACCACTTGAGCCACAGCACCACTCCTGGCTTTTTTTCTGCTTATGTGTTATTGTGGAATCGAACCCAGGACCTCATGCATATAAGGCAAGCACTCTATCACTGAGCCAACTTCCCAGCCCCATAAATTCCCATTTCTATCCTTTCAAGATAAACTGGATTTTAAAAAGCATGTATTATTTTATTTAACTTTGGAGCTGGGAGGTACCTCAGTAGTTGAGCATGTACTTAGCATGCTTTACAAAGCCTTAGGTTCAATCATCAACATTAACAAACATAAATCATGTATAAACCAAGAAAAAAAAACTCACAACACAGAGTGCTGGTGTAATCCTTACTCAAAAGGCCAAGATGACAGGATTGTCTATCAAAGCCAGCCAGGGCAGGAAAGTTTGAGAGACTCTTATCTCCAATTAACCACAAAAAGCTAGAAGTGGAGCTGTGGTTCAAGTGGTAGAGCACTAGCCTTGAGCACAAAAACGCTCAGGGACAGCACAAAGATCCTGAGTTCAAGTCCCAGAAGTGGCAAAAAAAAAACAAAAAAAACACCACACAACTCCCACAAAACAATTTCATATAACTTTAATGATTTAAGGATACCTAGTTTTGGGACTGGGAATGTGGCTTAGTGGTAGAGTGCTTGCCTACCATGCATGAAGCCCTGGGTTTGATTCCTGAGTACTACATAAACAGAAAAAGCCAGAAGTGGCAAGTGGCAGAGTGCTAGCCTTGAGCAAAAGAGCTCAGAGACAGTGCTCAGGCTCTGAGTTCAAGCCCCAGTCTGGCAAAAAAAAAAAAGATACCTGGTTTCAAACAATAAAGAACAAAACTGTATTAATTCTTAATTACTAAATGATATCAAATTGTTATAAAGTATGCACATGTACATTACTTATCATATATCCACAGGAAGAAAAGGATTTTACTTAAAAAAGAGAATAATACTTCTTTATATTTTATTTTTGTTGGTCATGGGGCTTGAATTCTGGCCTGGGCACTGTCCCTGAGCTCTTCAGCTCAAGGCAAATCCTGTACCATTTGAGCCACAGCACCACTTCTGGTGTTCTGGTGATTAATTGGAGATAAAGAGTCTCAGGGACTTTCCTGCCCGGGCTGGCTTTGAACCGCAATTCTGAGATCACAGCCACTGGCACCCGGCTTATTACCAACTTTTTACATCAGTTTTCTGCTGAAGAAAGAATCCAGCACTGGTTGAATATCAGTAACCTGGGAAAGTCCAAAATACAAACTTATGAAACTTTGAGAGCTGCCATGATACCATGAGTGGAAATTTTTGTACTAAAATAGTTTGTG
Source organism: Dipodomys ordii (assembly GCF_000151885.1). Lineage (NCBI taxonomy): Eukaryota > Metazoa > Chordata > Mammalia > Rodentia > Heteromyidae > Dipodomys > Dipodomys ordii. The sequence goes on from NW_012267235.1 coordinate 4,513,732, forward strand.
TCATGTATAAGATTATTAAAAATTTGTACAAAATTACTTTCTTGTTATCTATATACAAATATTCCAAAATCTGGAAAAAAATCTGAAACATTTCTAGTCTCAAGCATTTTGAATAAGGGTTATTTTATATATAGTGAGTTACTTCAGAATTAGGGAAAGAGTAAATTGTTTTGCTGTACATATTATGAAGAAAATAAAAAGGTAGTAGAGAGCTTCAGAAATGCCATTTTTAAAGAAGAGACAGCCAGGTGCGGGTGGCTCACGCCTGTAATTCTAGCTACTCAGGAGGCTGAGATCTGAGGATTATGGTTCAAAGCCAGCCCAGACGGCAAAGTCCATGAAACTGTTATCTTCAATAAACAATTCATAGAAAGCCAGAAAAGGTGCTGTGGCTCAAGTGGTAGAGTGCTACCCTTGAGCAAAAGAAAATCAGGGATAGCTTCCAAGCTCTGAGTTCAAAGCCCCAGCACTAGCACAAAAAAAAAAAAGAAGAAGGAAGAAGAAGAAGAAGGAGGAAGAAGAAGAAGAAGAAGAAGAAGAAGAAGAAGAAGAAGAAGAAGAGACAAAGAAAGAAGAGAGAGAGAAGAGACATAAACTATATGAACCATTTTGAAAGTCATATAGAGAAGTATAGTGAGTTTTGCTATTAGCTTGAAGTTAGTAAAATCTATCTTGTCCAGGCATGATTTTCTTCAATTTTTAAAGCAAATCAATGCAACCAAAAAAAAAAAAGTCACTGAGCAGACCCAATATGTATTTAGGTGACCCTTTTTGTTGTCTTTGTCTACATATGCTTCAGTTTCCTCCTTTATTAGAGCATTTCCATACCAAGTTCTCTAGGTTATGTCAATTAATAACAAAGCAGAAAGGCTGGCATAAATGTGACATTTTTTAAAATGCCGAATAAAAGACTTCATAGTTTTCAATGGCCTATTTTAAAGCAAAGGGAAAACTGGTTCATTCACTTGCTCAGCAGCTTTAAAAACAAACTCTAAGGTTTCATGCTGCCATGGCTTTATTTTAAAGAACAATACTTGTGAAAGGCAGGTAAAATACATGGGTAATAAAAGCAAGACAAGAAAATGGAAAAATTTTAAAAAGACACAATTTCATACAAGAATTATATCAAGCAACTAAAAACACCATCCTATTTCCACATAAATTGGTCCTAAAGCTAACCTCAAAAGTTCCCTTTTGTCCTGATTTTATTCTTTCAATCTCTTTTAGGAACACAGAGTACCACCTCCTTCTGCATGGTTAATAAATGACTTCAAAGAGTGTTAGAAGGTGGCAATTCCTTAGCCACCTACTTGTTTCAGGTGCATGCACCCCATCATTTAAATATTCCAAAGAATTCCCTATGTCTCTAAATGGGCGATATAACAGTGTGTTTCTATGTTTGCTCTAACTGATTTCAAAGAACACCACAAAAGTATTAGTTCATGGGTCACTGTAATCTCATCCTGGAGACTACCTCAAGAAACTACTAAGAGTTTGTAATAATACTAACACTCAGAATTATTAACTGGTTTCTATACTAACCTTTGCTTTTGATCCCAATGAAAAATTAGCCTTATTGTAGCAGCATGTCCCCAGCTTTCCCCTGAAAGAAAAGAACATAACTGTTGTAATGTCTTACCAAGTTATAAATTCCATAGAATGTCTCTAACAAATAAAAGTCCTACTTTACTAAATTTAATATAATGAGAATATACTTGGCTTCAAAATCCCTAGGACATGAGTAATATTCTAAGATATCTATATCTATATAATTTTATTTGAATAGGGAAATACTGCAAATGATTCTTCTCAGTTGCTTTTTTTTGCCAGTCTTTGGGCTTCAACTTGGGGCCTGGGCACTGTCCCTGAGCTTCTTTTGCTCAAGGCTAGCACTCTACCACTTGAGCCACAGCACCATTTCCAGCTTTTTCTGTTTATGTGGTACTGAGGAACTGAACCCAGGACTTCATGCATATTAGGCAAGCACTCTACCACTAAGCCACATTCCCAGCCCCTCTCATTTGCTTTTTGAAAAGTTTATAGTTTTGTTTTTTAGTTTTGGAAATACCTGAGTTTGAACTAAGGGCCTTAAAATTACTCAGCTGGCCTGATCAGTCAGTGCTACAACACTTGAACAATGCCTCCAGCCCAGCTTTTTACTAGTTAAAAGGAAATGGAAACTGCATTACAGACTTCTCTGTGGTGGCAGGTTTCAAACTGATCTCAGGCTTCTGAGTAGCTAAGATTATAGGTGTGAGCCACCAGTGTCTAGATAACTTTATAGTTTTAGTGAGTATATTTGTTGATATTCTATATCATCAGGATTAGTAATGTATTTCTGATACCCAGAAGAAGAATTAAAAAATATAAGAAATATTCTTTAAAAAAAAAAAAGAAAAAGATAAGAGTCTCACTATGCTGGCCTTCAACTGTTTGGGTTCGAGTAATCCTGTACCTCAGTCTTTGAGCACCTGAGACTTCAGGGGCCTATCAACATGGCTGTCAAAAACAAAAATATTCTTACAGATCTTAGTGGCAATAAATCCAGAAGCATTGTATTCTCACAAAAATCATACCTAAGATTAGGGATAGATTCTTGTTTATTTGTTGTACTATAGTTTGTATTTAAATAGATTCACTCTTCCTTTTAACTAAGATTGTGAGGATCTAATGGGAAGAATTATTATTATTATCATTATGGTTGGTCATGGTGCTTGAACTCAGCCTGGGCACTGTCCCTCAGCTCTTCAGCTTAAGGCTAGTGAGCTCTACCACTGTGAGACACAGCACCACTTTCCGTTTTCTGGTAGTTAACTGGAGATAAGAGTCTCATGGCCTTTCCTGCCCAGCTGGTTTTCAACTGAGATCCTCTAATCTCAGCCTCCTGAGTAGCTAGGATTACAGGTGTAAGCCACCAGCACTTTGCAAAAATTATCTTTGAAAGCTTATATAACAGGTACTACACATGATAGCTGCCAGATATTAGACATTCAATGGATGTAAAATAAGTGAAAAGATCAGTCAGTATCTCAAGGCACTTGCTTGGAACTAAGATGTATCACTAAACAAAACAAATACTCTCTGCTTTCATACAGCTTATAGCACTCAAGCATCAAATGCAAACACAGAAAAATTGTGATAAACTAAAACTATTTATTTCATATTTTACCCACCTAATGCAGGAACCAGCAAGGCCTGGTTTTTATCAATCTTTGTTGTCATTTGATTAGTTAAAATTACCTACAAAAGCAAATGTGAGCAAGTTAGGTGCAAAAAATTAGCATATAAGCCCTGTGATTCTAGTACTCTGAATATATTAACTGTTGAAAACATATTAGCTGGGCACTGGTGGCTCACATATAATCCTAGCTACTCAGGAAGCTGAGATCTGAGGATCGCTATTCAAAGCCAGCTCAGGCAGGAAAAGTCCTTGGGACTCATCTTCAATAAACTACTCAGAAAAATTTGGAAGTGGTGCTAACCTTGAGCAAAAGAAGCTCAGGGGCAATGCTCAGGCCTTGAGTTCAAGCCCCAGGAACAGCAAGGGTAAAAAAAACCAACCAACCAAACAAACAAACAAAAAACAGTGGGGCATGGTGGCTTGCGCCTATAATCCTAGCTATTTAGGAGGCTGAGATCTGAGGATGGCAGGTCAAGCCAGCCTGGGCAGGAAAGTCGGTCAGACTCTTATCTCCAATTAACCACCAAAAAACTGGAAGTGGTACTGTGGCTCAAAGTGGGAGAGTGCTTGCCTTGAGCTGAAGAGTTCAGGGACAGCACCCAGGCCCAGAGTTCAAGCCCCACAATCAACAACAACAACAAAAAATAGACCAAATAATTTTGTGTGTGCCAAAAGATAAACAACAACAACAACAAAAATCCCACAACAGCAGCAGCAACATCAGTTGGAGTGAACATTTACTGAAGGCTAAATACATGCCAGAAATTATGTTAAATATATTTTACATTCACTATTTTATCTAATCCTCACAACTACTCTATGCATTAAGTAGTTATTATTATCTTTTTTTTTTTCATGGGGCTTGAATTCTGGGCCTGGGCACTGTCCCTGAGCTCTTCAGCTCAAGGTAAGCACTCTATACTACTTGAGCCACAGTGCCACTTCCGGTTTTCTGGTGGTTAATTGGAGGTAACGGTCTCACGGACTTTCCTGCTAGGTCTGGCTTTGAACCGTAATCCTCAGATCTCAGCCTCCTGAGTAGCTAGGATTACAGGCGTGAGCCACCAGCATCCTGTTTGGGTACTGTTATTATTAAAGTTTTCCTCATAAAATATAGAAGTTAGAAATACTGAGTTGGAGTTGTATATTACTACTGCTTCTCTAGAAATCTTTACTCAAGAAATATAAATTTTTGCTATGTGCTGGTAGCTCATGCCTGAAATCTTAGCTATTCAGGAGTTTGAGAGCTGAGGAACGCAGTTTGAAGCAAGCTGGAGCAGAGAAGTCCATGAGACATTTATCTCCAATTACTGTGCAAACAGCCAGAAGTAGAGCTGTGCTTCCAGTAGTAGAGTGCCAGCCTTGAGCAAAAGAGCTAAGGGACAGGACCCAGACCCTCAGTTCAAGACCCAGTACCAGTGCAAGAAAGAAAGAAAGAAAGAAAGAAAGAAAGAAAGAAAGAAAGAAAGAAAGAAAGAAAGAAAGAAAGAAAGAAAGGAAGGAAGAAAGGAAGAAAGGAAGTGAAAGAAAGAAGGAAAGAAAGGAAGGAAGGAAAGAAGGGAGAGAGAGAAGGAGGGAGGGAAGGAGGGAGGAGGGAGGGAGGGAGGAAAGAAAGGAAAGAAAAAGAAAGGAAGAAAGAAAAGAAAGAAAGAAAGAAGAGAGAAGAAAGGAAAAAAGGAAAAAAGACGGTTTGCCTGGTGCCATTGCAATACCCTACAATGATTTTTTTTTTTCTACAAGGGAGAGAACTGTGGTCCATCTAGATTCTAGATGTGTGTATGTGTCCTGGCACTTGAAATCAGGATTCATGACATATTCCTGAGCTTTTTTTTTCCCTCAAGGCCAACTCTCCACCTCGTGAGCCACAGCTCCAATCCTGGTATACATGTGTGCATGCATTTGCATGTTCATGTTTGTGTAACTGGAGTAAGGGTCTCACAGACTTTCTCTCCCAGCTGGCTTCAAACTGAATCCTCAGATCTCAGCCTCCTGAGTAGTTAGGATTATAAGCATGAGCTACTGATATCCAGCCTCCATCTAGATTTTAATCAGATATCAAAAGGATTATATGATATTTTTAGGTTCTTCACCCCTTACATGCCACAGTGCTTTCCTCATTTGTTATTTTACACCAGGCATCTCAGAATAAGCTGAGCAGGAATTTTAATTGTTAATTAACTGTAATGTATGACTAACTACCATCTTCCAACATGCTGAGTAACACCTCTTACTGTACATAGTACCAAGTGTTTAAACTCTAGCAACTGGAATAGCTGTAGTCAGTTGTGCCTATACTTTTAGTTTAGAGGTATACTGTTAAATTCACAGCCATTAGCCAAATACAGACATTTGAATATTAACTAAAATTTAAGAGAGTTTGGGAATATATCTCAGTAGTAGAGTGGTAGCCTACTATGCAATAAGGCCTGGCTTTTTATACCCATGATCAGAAAAACAACTAGAAATTCAATTCCTTATTTTCACAATAAAAAACTTATTAAAAAAAAAAAGAAATTCAGTTCCTTAGTAGCATCAGCTATACTTCAAGTGCTCAAAAGCCATATAAGTACAATGCTATATTATTCATTTCTTTCTTTCCAGGAGTTTTATTGCAAACAACAGCTGAGATACAATATTTAGCGCATCTATTATATATCTTCAAGAAAATGTACGCTGGGCACCAGTGACTCATGCCTGTAATCCTAGCTATTTAGAAGGCTCAGATCTGAAGATCACAGTTCGAAGCCAACCTGGGCCTAGGACTCTTATCTACAATTAACCACTTAAAAACTGGCAGTGGGGGATGGGAAGGTGGCTCAGTGGTAGAGCGCTTGCCTTGCATGCATGAGGCCCTGGGTTCATTTCTCAGCACCACATAAGCAAAAAGGAAAAAGCCGGAAGTGACGCTGTGGCTCAAGTGGTAGAGCGCTAGCCTTAAGCTGAAGAGCTGAGGGACAGCGCCCAGGTCCAGAGTTCAGGCCACATGACCAGACCAAAACACAAAAAAAAACTGGCAGTGGTGCTGTGGCTTAAGTGGTAGAGCACTAATCTTGAGCACAAGGAGGCTCAGGGACAGCACCAGGCCCTGAGTTCAAGCCCCATAAGTGACAAAAGAAAAGAAAAGTGCTAGTTACCTAGCTGTTCAACACCTTAAAATTATATATTAGCAAGTATTTATTTTATTTATTTTTATTTCTATTTTTATTTTTTGTTGGTTGTGGGGCTCAAACTCTGTGCCTGGGTACTGTCCCTCAGCTCTTCAGCTCAAGGCTAGCACATTACCACTTGAGCCACAGTGTTATTTCCGGCTTTCTGGTGGTTTATTGGAGATAAGAGTCTCAAAGACTTTCCTGCCCAGGCTGGCTTTGAACCACAATCCTCAAATCTCAGCCTCCTGAATAGCTAGGATTACAGGCCAGAGCCACTCGCACCTGGCTTATTTTATTTTTTTACTGGTCTTGGTGCTTGAACTTTGGGCTGGGGCACTGTCTCTGAGCCCTTTTGCTCAAGGTTAGCACTCTATCACTTGAGCCACAGTGCCATCTCCAGCATTTTCTGTGATTAATTGGAGGTAAGAGTCTTACTGCAATCCTCAGATCTCAGCCTTCTGAGTAGCTAAGATTACAGGCATAAACCACTGACACCTAGCTCATTATTAGCAAATAATTAAGTAGTAAATGATACTATTTCAGCAAAAATGTTGTGCTGAACATGAAACAAGTAAAAATGATTGTGTGATTACCACAAGTTTCTAAAAAATATATTTTAATTTTAATTTTTTTGCTGGTCCTGGAGCTTGAACTCAGGGCCTAGGCTCTATCCCTGAGCCTCTCTGTGCTCAAGGCTAATGCTCTACTACTTGAACCACAGCAAAACAAACAAACATTCCAGCTTTTTCTGTTTATGTGGTACTGAGGAATAGAAACCAGGGCTTCATGCATGCTACGCAAGCACTCTACTAATAAGCTACATTCCTAGCCCCCTAAATTTTTAAATACTAAACTAGCAATCACTTTGAAACTATGAACTTTAGTGCTTTGAAAAAATACATCCAGGGCTGGGAAGGTGGCTCAGTGGTAGAGCACTTGCCTTGCATACCTGAGGCCCTGGGTTCGATTCCTCAGCACCACATAAGCAAAAAGAAAAAAAGCCGGAAGTGGCGCTGTGGCTCAAGTGGTAGAGCGCTAGCCTTGAGCTGAAGAGTTGAGGGACAGCGCTCAGGCCCAGAGTTCAGGCCTGATGACCGGACCAAAAAAAAAAAAAAAAAAAGAAGCTCAAGGATAGTACCCAGGCCCTGAGTTCAAGCCCAGGATTGGCACACATACACACAAAAGAGCACAATACACCAAACACAAAAGGCAACTGTGCAACTCTTTAGTCTTGAGTGCCCTCTACTGGAAGATCTAAACTGAAACTAACACATTAATGATGCTAAATTTCAATGTCAAGAAATAATGCAAATACACATCACTATATTTTGGCTTTGGTAAAAAGAATATGGTTTACAGAGGGGCCCATCAGCTGCACTGGACATAGATTAAAATGCACTAAGCAACCCAAAGACAGTGATGGGAAGGGAGGAATGAGAGGGAAAGAGGGACCAGCTTACACTAAGCAAAAGGAAAGAATTGTAAATATCACCTGATTTAGAAGACATAATTGTATTGTCAAAGCTCATAGAATTCACAAATTTTATAGACCATGATATTGAAAATTTGCCTTGTGAAGATTGAAATGTGTTTGTGACTTTAAGTATCACTATTCCACAATATTGTGAAATATGTGAAATTTATGTAATCACCTAATCTCAATAAAAAAAGAAAAGTGAGAGAAGGGGTGGGTTAGGAGCGATGGGGTGACAATGTTATCAGATATTTTGTATTCATATACTGTCTTGTAGAATAAGAACTTCTTTGTATAACCACTTAAAGATAATAAAAAAAATTTTTTTAAGAATATGGTTTAAGGAGCTGGGAAGGTGGCTCAGTGGTAGAGTGCTTGCCTTGCATGCCTGAGGCCCTGGGTTCGATTCCTTAGCACCACATAAGCAAAAAGAAAAAAGCTGGAAGTGGCACTGTAGAGTGCTAGCCTTGAGCTGAAGAGCTGAGGGACAGCGCTCGGGCCCAGAGTTCAAGCCCCAAGACCAACAAAAAAACAAAACAAAACAAAATTGAGAAATCAAAGAAATCATACAAATGAACCTGTGACTCTGCTTATTTACTTTTAGTCTATTACAGGCATATAAAACTAATAAAGATAAAAACAAAGAATCAAATAGTTCATCTTCTGTCACCTCTAAACAAGAAAGAATACTTGTGGTGGGATGTGGGTGCAGAGTGGGGAGTGATGGCAAACAGGTAGTTTAAAATTTGGGGGCTGGGAAGGTGGCTCAGTGGTAGAGCGCTTGCCTCACATGCCTGAGGCCCTGGGTTCGATTCCTCAGCACCACATAAGCATAAAGAAAAAAGCCGGAAGTGGCGCTGTGGCTCAAGTGGTAGGGCACTAGCCTTGAGCTAAAGAGCTGAGGGACAGCGCTCAGGCCCAGAGTTCAGGCCCCATGACCGGACCAAAAACAAAAACAATAAAATTTGGAATAAAACTTCATTCCTTTTGATCATATAATATTTATCAGAATGAAAAAAATAAATAAACTTTTTTTTTGGTCAGTTGTGGGCTTGAACTCTGAGCCTGGGTGCTGTCCCTGCACTCTTCAACTTAAGGCTAGTGCTCTACCACTTGAGCCACAGTACCACTTCCAGTCTTCTGATAGTTAATTGGAGATAAGAGTCTCATGGATTTTCCTGCCCCAGCAGACTTCGAACCGCAAGCCTCAGATCTCACCTTCCTAAGTAGTTAGGACTACAGGCATGAGCCACTGGCACCAGTCTGAAAACAAAACAAAACAAAACAGGACTGGCCTGCGGTTTGAACTCAGTGCCTGGGCACTGTCCCTGAGCTTCTTTTGCTCAAGGCTAGCACTCTACCACTTGAGCCACAGACACCTCCAGCTTTTTCTGTGTATATGGGTACTGAGGAATGGAACTCAGGGCTTCATGCATGCTAGGCAAGCACTCTACCACTAAGCCACATTCTCAGCCCCAAATAAACTCTCTTAAGAGAATGGAAAAAACAAAAATATTTTGGAAGACAAAAGAGTTTACTTCTATTTTTGTGCTGGTCCTGGGGTCAGGACCTAGGCAGCGTCCCTCAGCATTTTTGCTCAAGGCTAATGCTTTACATTTGAGCTAGTACTTGTGGCTCCTGTACTTGTGGCTCTCTTTGTGTGTATATGTGTATATACCAGTATAGGACTTGAACTGAGGGCCTACTACTTTAATTTAGCCTTTTGTTGTTGTTGTTCAGGTCCCAGGGCTTAGACTCAGGGCCTGAGTACTCTCCCTTTGTGGTTTTGCTCCAGGTCAGTGCTCTACTATTCAAGCCACAGTTCCATACTTGGTTTTTCCGTAGTTTATTGGAGATAAACTTTCCCACCCAGGCTGGCTTCAAACTGCATTCCTCGGATTTCAGCCTCCTAAGTAGTGAGGATTACTGGCTTTTCTTTTTTTTGTTGGTTGTGGGGCTTGAGCTCTGGGTTTTCTGAGTAGTTTATTGGAGATAAGGGTCTCATGGACTTTCCAGCCTAGGCTGGCTTTTTTTCTTTTTTTGTCAGTCATGGGGCTTGAACTCTGGGTCCAGGCGCTGTCCCTCAGCAATTCAGCTCAAGACTAGCACTCTACCACTTGAGCCACAGCACCACTTCCCGTTTTCTGGTGGTTTTTTGGAGATAAGAGTTTCACAGACTTTCCTGCCTGTGCTAGTTTCAAACCATGATCTTCAGAACTCAGCCTCCTGAGGAGCTAGGATTACAGGCATGAGCCACCACGCCTGGCTTGGTTTTTCTTTTTTAAGCAGTCTTGCTAGCTCAGATTGCCTCCAACTTAATGTATAGCTAAGCTAGACTCCTTACTTCAACCTCCTCAGTGCTAGGATTTATAGGCAAGTCCCACAATAGCCAACTTGGATTTTTTTTTTTTTTGGTCCGATCGTGGGGCCTGAACTCTGGGCCTGGGCGCTGTCCCTCAGCCCTTCAGCTCAAGGCTAGCACTCTACCACTTGAGCCACAGTACCACTTCCGGCTTTTTTTTTCTGCTTATGTGGTACTGAGGAATCGAACTCAGGGCCTCATGCATGCAAGGCAAGCACTCTACCACTGAGCCACCTTCCCAGCCCCCAACTTGGATTTTTTTACAGAAACCAAACCAAACCAAAATTACCTTCAAAACCCCATGTGTGGGCTGGGCATGTGGCTCAGTTGGTAGAGTGCTTGCCTTGCATGCATGAGGCCCTAAATTCGATTCCTCAGCACGACATAAGCAGAAAAGCCGAAAGTGGTGCTATGGCTCAAGTGGTAGAGTGCTAGCCTTTTGCTGAAGAGCTGAGGGACAGCACCCAGGCCCAGAGTTCAGGCCCCATGACCAGCACACACACAAAATAAACAAAAAAACAAAACCTCTCTTACCCAGGTGGCTTGTGTCTACAAACCTAAGTTACTTGGGAATTTCATGCCTACAAACCTAAATTATTGGGGATTGAGGCCTGGGGCTAGCATGGGCAAAAAGTTGATGAGACCTTTCTAAACACATCGTTGGGTCCAGTGCACACACCTGTCATTCCATACCACCTCAAAGGCTAAAACTGGGAAAATAGCATTGTCAGGCCCACCCAGGAAGAGAAATACTTGAAACTCAGTCTGCATAAAGGGAAGCTAGAAGTGGTATATGCATCTCATCCTATCCATCATAGGAAGCCTAGAACTTGGTGGATTACCATTCAAGACACTTACTTGAGTAGGAAAGAAGATCCTACCCTAAAAATAACCAGTGAAAAACAGGGCTAGAAGCACGGCTAAGTAGTATAATAGCAGCTTAGCAAGCTTAAGGAATTGAGTTTAAATCCCAATACCACCAAAACTCAGCCAGGTGCCAATGACTTAAGTCTGTAATCCTAGCTACTCAGGAGGCTGTGACCTAACAGATCATAGTTCAAGGACACCCTGGGCAGAAAAGTCCCCATCCCCCAAACAACCAGCAAATAGCAGGTATGAGTCAAATCCCAGTACTGTATAATCAGTCAAACAAATAAATCAAAAAATTCTCTTGACCAGTAATACTTACAGCTAATCTGTAATTATTTGCAAGGCTGATCATTTGCTGTGCCAGGCCATTTAGTAATCGAGTTCGAAGGGATAGATCATCAAGATCATGACGAAAAGGAAAAGCAATACCATCTACTATCACTAAACGAACCTAAACATAGAAGAAACAATGATGATTAGTTTTGGTGTTACATATAATGGCATCCAAAAAACATATTCCATTACAGAAAAAAATCCTTTATTTCGAAAGGCTTTCTTTTGTAAATTTATAAATCTATTCATGTAATAATTTCTACAAGAATCACTAAAATTTAAAATATAGTAAACTCTGGTTTGACAATTTACTAACTTGAAAAAAGGTAACTCAAAAAGAAAAGTAAATAATTTTAGTTTTCTTATAATTTGGCAGTGTAGACTTTTTTTTTGGGGGGGGGGGAGGTCTGGTCGTGGGGCCTGAACTCTGGGCCTAGGGTGCTGTCCCTCAGCTCTTCAGCTCAAGGCTAGTGCTCTACCACTTGAGCCACAGCGCCACTTCCGGCTTTTTTTTTTTGGCTTATGTGCTGAGGAATCGAACCCAGGGCCTCAGGCATGCAAGGCAAGCGCTCTACCATTGAGCCACCTTCCCAGACCTAGACAGTTTTTTTTTTGGTCAGTCTTAGGGCTTGAAATCTGGGCCTGGGCACTGTCCCTGAGCTCTTCAGCTCAAGGCTAGTGCTTTACTATTGAGCCAGAGTGTCATTTCCAGTTTTCTGGTGGTTAACTGGAGATAGAGTCTCACAGACTTTCCTGCCAGGCTGGCTTTGATCCATGATCCTCAGATCTCAGCCTCCCGAATATCTAGGATTACAGGAGTGAGCCACTGATGCTTCACTTTTCTTTTTTTTTTTAAAGAGTCTTTTTATGTGGCCTAGGCTAGATTCAAACTAATGATCTTGCCCCTGCATCCAGAGTGCTGAATTTACAAGCATGATCCAATATAACTAATTCACACACAGTTTTAAGAAAATATTTTATACTGATAATGAGGACATTTAAATTTTTGGCGAAGGCTAGGGATGTAGCTTAGGGGCAGAGTGCTTGCCTAGCATGTATAATTCTCAGCACTGAAAAAAAAATGTTCCTAATAATTATTAAAACAATAAAGAAATAAAACCAAACACAAGTCACTCACACCTATAGATATACCAACTTAGGAGGCTGAGATCCGAAGATCATAGTTTGAAACTAGCCCAATCAGACAAATGTGAGATTCTTTTTTTTTTTTTTTGGTCAGTCCTAGGCCTTAAATTCAGGGCCTGGGCACTCTCCCTAGGCTTCTTTTGCTCAAGGCTAGCACTCTACCACTTGAGCCACAGTGCTGCTTTTGACTTTTTCTGCTTATGTGGCACTGAGGAATCAAACCCAGGGCTCCACGCATACTAGGTAAGCACCCTACCACTAAGCCACATTCATAGACCCTCTGAGAGAGGGGCATCCAAAAAGCACATTCTATTACAAAAATAAAACCAGGACTTTATTTTCAAAGGCTTTCTTTTGTAAAGTTATAAATCTATTCATGTAATAATTTCTACCATAATCACCAATATTTAAAACATAGTAAATTCTGGTTTACTGAAAAGTCAGAAGTGGTGGTGTGGTAGATTGCTACATGAGTGAAAAAGCTCAAGGCCCTGAATTCAGGCCCAAGAACAACAATAAATAGATAAATAAATAAAAATAAGTAGAGCAGGGTGCCCGTGGCTCAGGACTGTAATCATAGCTACTCAGGAGGCTGAGATCTGCGGATCACCATTCAAAGCCAGCCCCCGCAAGAAAGTCAAGATTAAGGCCATGAGATTCTCTCTCTCTTTTTTTTTTTTTTTTTGGTCCGGTCGCAGGGCCTTGAACTCTGGGCCTGGGCACAGTCCCTCAGCTCTACAGCTCAAGGCTAGCACTCTACCACTTGAGCCACAGCGCCACTTCTGGCTTTTTTCTTTTTGCTTATGTGGTGCTGAGGAATCGAACCCAGGGCCTCAGGCATACAAGGCAAGCGATCTACCTCTGAGCCACCTTTCCAGCCCCAAGGCCATGAGATTCTCCAATTAACTACCAGAAAACTGGAAGTAAGGGGCTGGGAAGTGGCTCAGTGGTAGAGCGCTTGCCTTGCATGCCTGAGGCCCTGGGTTCAATTCCTCAGCACCACATAAGCAAAAAGAAAAAAGCCGGAAGTGGTGCTGTGGCTCAAGTGGTAGAGCGCTAGCCTTGAGCTGAAGACCTGAGGGACGTGTCCAGGCCCAGAGTTCAGGCCCCACGACCGGACCCAAAAAAAAAAAACAAACTGGAAGTAAATTAATAATTAATTAACTAACTAAAGTAAGAAAATTCAGTGGAATTATGGTTGGAGTGTTAAGAGTACCACCAAAAAATAGGGTCAAGGGACCAAGGACTGAAACATCTGTAAGTCAAAATAGATCTTTAGCTAGGGCTAGTGGCTCATGCCTGTAATCCTAGCTACTCAGGAGGCTGACATCTGAGGATCACAGTTCAAAGCCAGCCCAGGCAGGAAACTCCTTGAGACTCTTCTCTCCAATAAACCACTAAAATATTGGAAGTGGTGCTGTGGCTCAAGTGGTAGAGCCCTCCCCTTGAGCTGAAGAGCGCAGGGAAAGCGCCCAAGCCCAGAGTTCAAACCCCATGACCAACAAAAATAAATAAATAAATAAATAAAATCCTTATCTCTTTTTTCTTCCTTTGTAACAGGTTTTTACTATATAGCCCAAGCTGCTTTGAGCTCACTCTGGAACCCAAACTGGCTTCAAACTTTCTTTTTTTTTTTTTTTTGGGGGGGGGGTCCGTTTGTGGGGCCTGAACTCTGGGCCTGGGCGCTGTCCTTCAGCTCTTCAGCTGAAGGCTAGCACGCTACCACTTGAGCCAGAGCACCACTTTCAGCTTTTTTTTTTCTGCTTATGTGGTGCTGAGGAATCGAACCCAGGGCCTCAGGCATGCAAGGCAAGCGCTCTACCACTGAGCCACCTTCCCAGCCCCAAGTAAACAAATTTTTAAAATATAAAAAAAAATAAAGGGAAAAAAGACATGCTGACACAAGCCTATTATGCCAACTCTTGGGAGACTGAAGAGTATGGATAGTCTTGAGGCCAGCTTGGCCTAGATAGTAAAACGATCTCAAAACAAAAGGAAAACAAAAGTGGAAGGAAGTAGTTCAGTGGTAGAACTTGCCTAGCATAAGTGACTGGCAGCATACTGATTATGGTACTCCATGCCTGTAATGTTTTGATTCTTTCAGATCTTTGTCTTCATATTATAAATATCAATGTTTATATATACTTAATAATGTATCAATGTATATATTTTTATTTTTCTCAAAAGTGAGGTTATTAAGGCAACTTCAATTTTTTTTGTTGTTGTTCATGGGACTTGAACTCTGGGCCTGGGAACTATCCTTGAGCTCTTTAGCTCAAGGCTAGTGCTCTACCACTTGAGCCATAGCACCACTTTGTTTTCTGGTGGTTTATTAGAGGTAAGAGTCTCATGGATTTTCCTGACTGTCTTAGCTTCAAACCATGATCCTCAGAACTCAGCCTCCTGGGCAGCTAGGATTACAGGCATGAGCCACCAGTGCTCGGCTCAATTTCTAAATTACTATTATTATGATTACTTTGGCAGTACTAAGCTTCAAATTCAGGGTCCTGTTGCTTGTTGGTAAGGGCCCTACCATTTAAACTATGCCCGACTCCCAACTTCAATTCTTTAATCATATAATCATTTATCTGGATAGATTTTGTTCTACATTACATCAAACATTCATAAACACTGCAGCAAACATTCACAAGCACTGCAGCATTTGATATTACTGTTTGCGCTACTTATTTAATCAGAAAAAATGAAGCTCTTGGATCCAAAAACTTAGACCTGGGGGCATGTAGCTCAGTTGTCTGCTTAGCATGCATGAAGATGAAATGTTTTTTTGTATGTTTGTTTTCATTTTTGCTGGTCCTGGGGCTTGAACTCAGGGTCCGAGTACTGTCCCTGAGATTCTTTTTCTCAAGGTTAGCACTCTACTACTTGAGCCACAGCACCACTTCCAGTTTCTTCTGAGTAGCTTATTGGAGGTAAGAGTCTCATGGATTTTCCTGCCCAGATTGGCTTTGGACAGTGATCCTCAGATCTCAGCTCCGGAGTAGCTAAGATTACAAGCATGAGCTACTGGTACCTGGCATTGAAGATCTAGTTTTAATGCCCCAACACCACATCAACAAAATAAGAGCACAGGGCTAGGAATATGGCTTAGTGGTAGAGTGTTTGCCTTATATGCAAGAAGCCCTCAGTACCATATAAAGAGAAAAAAGCTGCTGGAAATAGTGCTGTGGCTCAAGTGGTAGGCTTGAGCAAAAGAAGCTCAAGGATAGGCTGGGAAGGTGGCTCAGTGGCAGAGCGCTTGCCTTGCATGCATGAGGCCCTGGGTTTGATTCCCCAGCACCACATAAGCAAAAAGAAAAAAAGCCGGAAGTGGCGCTGTGGCTCAAGTGGTAGAGCGCTAGCCTTGAGCTGAAGAGTTGAGGGACAGCGCCCAGGCCCAGAGTTCAGGCCCCACGACCAGACCCAAAAAACAAACAAACACAAAAAGAGTACATTTATATTTGGGCTGGGAAGGTAGCTCAGTGGTAGAGTGCTTGCCTTGCATGCCTGAGGCCCTGGGTTCGATTCCTCAGCACCACATAAGCAAAAAGAAAAAAGCTGGAAGTGGCACTGTGGCTCAAGTGGTAGAGCGCTAGCCTTGTGCTGAAGAGCTGAGGGACAGCGCCCAGGCCCAAAGTTCAGGCCCCACGACCGGACCCAAAAAAAAAAAAAATTCAAAACACATAGATACACATATATCCATGTATATGGGTCAAATCTGAATAGTATGTATATAGTATAGGTGAAATAAATACAAATAAATTGCAGGGTAGGGAAGGAAAAAATTTTCTCTACTGGCTTTTAATTTTATGTTACTATACTATTTAACCCTTTTTCTTTTTTTGTCAGCCTGGGGCACTGTCCCTGAGCCTCTTTTGCTCAAGCCTAGCACTCTACCACTTGAGCCCCAGCACCACTTCTGGCTTTTTCTCTTTATGTGATACTGAGGAATAGAACCCAGGGTTTTATGTGTGCTAGGCAAGCACTTTTACCACTAAGCCATATTCTCAGTCCTTAATTATCTTTTTTTTTTTTTTGGTTGGTCATGGGGCTTGAACTCTAGGCCTGGGCACTGTCCCTCAGCTCTTCAGCTCAAGGCTAGCACTCTACCTCTTGTATCACACTGCCACTTCCAGTTTTCTGAGTGGCTTATTGGAGATAAGAGTCTCATGGACTTTGCTGCCTGGGCTGTCTTTGAACCGGGATCCTCAAATCTCTACCTCCTGAATAGGTAGGATTACTGTGTGAGCAACCAGCGCCTGGCCTTAATTATCTTTTTAATGCTTATCCAAAAATCTCCAAAGATACTTGGTTTTTTTCAGTAGTTTAACCCATACCTTTGAGTGGTCTGAAAGGAAATCTGGAAGTAGATAAACTTGTGCCAGTAACTCTGTATAATCATGACATCGGAAATAATAAATATGAGAAAGAATATTTTCAAGAGTAAAATCCTCCAAAGCTTTTTGATGCTCTGAAACAAACAATAAAAAAATCTTAAGTTTACTTGTTTTGATATGTTGATAACTGTAGAAAATGTTATTGTTTCTTAATAATACTACTTAATAATTATATTCTGTATAACAACCTGTTTACTTTGAAAGGGGTAAAAAATATAGCTAAATTAGCTGGGTACCAGTGCCTCACGCCTGTAATCCTAGCTACTCAGGAGTGAGCCATCAGTGCCCACTTGCTTTCTTATTTTTACCTTTTCCACTCTTGTCTTAGATACTACACTATCTAGAAATTGCTTACTCATGAATAAAAATAGAATTTTTATGCCTGCCTTTTCATTTTGTATTATTGAGTTTGAACAGGAATAATAATGGACGTTTCTACAAATGTCTACAAACTAATAAGGAAAAATGTTAAAATGAAGCATTTTTCCTTGAGTGCGCTATTAAACAAGAAAGAGTCTGGGATGTAGATCAATGGTAGACTACTTGCCTGACATGGGCTACTTAATCTTCTTCTTCTTCTTCTTTTTTTGCCAGTCCTTGGGCTTGAATTCAGGGCCTGGATACTGTCCCTGAGCTTCTTTTGCTCAAGGTTAGCAATCTATCATTTGAATCACAGCACCACTTCCGGCCTTTTCTGGCTATGTGGTACTGAGGAATCAAATTCAGGCTTCATGCAGGCTAGGCAAGCACACTACCATTAAGCTACATTCCCGGCCCATTTAATCTTCTGAACCACAAAAAATAAGTAAGTAAAATCAAGAACTATTGCCAGACACTACTAACTCATGCCTGTAATCTTAGCCACTCAGGAGGTTGATATCTAAGGACTGAGGTGGCTTTTTTTTTTTTTTTTTTTGCCAGTCCTGGGGTTGGAAATCAGATCCTGGAAACTGTCCTTGACAGTTTTGCTCATGGACATGCATTCTACCAATTGAGCCACAGTGCCACTTCCAGCTTTTTTCTGTTTATGTGATACTGAGGAATTGAACCCAGGGCTTCATGCATGCTAGGCAAGCACGCTACTGCTGAACCACACTCTTAGTCCCAAGGACTGAGTTTCGAAGCCAACCTGAGCAGAAAAGTCTAAAGATTCTTATCTCCAATTAACCAGAAAAAGAACGAAGTGGAGGTATGTCTCAAGTGGTAGAGTGCCAGCCTTGGGCAAAAAAGACAAGTGAGTACTACAGACCCTGCGTTCAAACCCTAGTACTGACCCTAGTATACTCAAAATAAATAAACAGACAAAAAATTACATTTCAGAATTTCAAAATAGAAACACTGTCTATTGCAAATACATATTAAAAAACTAAAATAATTGACAGGTGCCAGTATTCACAACTGTAATCCCATCTACATGAGAAACTAAGATCAGAAACATTTGTTTTTAGGTCAGCTCAGGCAGAAAAGTCTGCAAGACTCCATTCAATGAAAGAAGCTGGGCATGGTAGCTCTCATCTGTTATCCAGGCTATTATGGGAAGTCTAAAATAGGCAGATGACTATCTAGTTGTACCTACAAAATAACTACTGCACCCTCCCAAAGCTAATAAACCAATTACTAAATGGGCAAAGGAGCTAAGAAGAGACTTCTCAGAAAAAGAGATAAGAAAAATAAAATGGTGAGACAAAGGACAAAGGGTGAACCAATGCAACAGCGTACTCATGAGACACTACATTGGAAATGGACTTTACAAACTGGGAGGAGGGGTGGGTGGGGGAGGCAGGAAAGTGGAAAAAAACGAAGGAGAGGATATGTTCAACATGAAATGTACTCATTATCTTACTTATGAAAATTGTAATCCTTTGTATATCACCATTACAATAAAATTCAATTCAATTCAATTTTTTTAAAAAAGAACGGCAAAGAAACACATGAGGACATGCTCATCATTCCTGGCCATAAAGGAAATGTAAATCAAAACAACTCTAAGCTTCCATCTCACCCCAGTTTGATTGGTCAACATTGTGAATTCGAACAACAATGTTGGCAGGGTTTTAGAGAAAAAGGAACCCTACTGCACTATTGGTGGGAATGTAAACTAGTATGCTACTCTGGACAGCGGTCTGGAAGCCCCTCAAAAAACTAAACAGAGGAACTAGGAAGGTGGCTCAATGGTAGAGTGCTTGCCTTGCATTCATGAGACCCCTCAGCACCACAAAGGCAGAAAAAGCTGGAAGTGGTGCTGTGATTCAAGTGGTAGAGTGCTAACCTTGAATTGAAGGGCTGAGGGATAGTGCCCAGGCTCAGAGTTCAGGCCCCACGACCAGAAAAAACAAAAACAAAAATTGTGGTACCAGCCGGGTGCTGGTGGCTCACGACTATAATCTTAGCTATGCAGGAAGCTGAGATCTGAGAATCATGGTTCAAAGACCCCTAGGCAAGAAAATCCATGAGACTCTTATCTCCAATTAACCACCAGAAAACCAAAAGTGGAGCTGTGGCTCAAACTGATAGAGTGCTGGGCTGGGAATGTGGCTTAGTGATAGAGTGCTTGCCTAGCATGCATGAAGCCCTGGGTTCCATTCCTCAGTGCCATATATACAGAAAAAGCTGGAAGTGGTGCCGTGGCTTAAGTGGTAGAGTGCTAGCCTTTTGCAAAAGAAGCTCAGGAACAGAGCCCAGGCCCTGAATTCTAGCCCCAGGACTGGCAAAAATAAAATAAAAATTGGTAGAGTACTAGCCTTGAGCAAAAAGGCCCTGAGTTCAAGCTCCACAACCCCCCAAAAAAAAATGTTGGGGGGGAGGGAGCTGGAAGTGTTGGTTTAGTGATAAAGAGCTTACTTAGCAAAGACAAGGCCTAGAATTCCAGTACCAGTAAAAAAAAAAAAAGAAAAAAGGGAAGGAGAAAGGGGGGTGGGGCGAGAGGAAGAAGAGAAGAAGAGGGACAGGGAACAGGGAACAGAGAAGGGAGCCTCGTTCTGGTCGCTCACACCTGTAATCTTAAACTATTCAGGAAGCTGATATCTGAGAATTGTGGGTTCAAAGCCAGCCTAGGCATAAAAGTCCATTACACTCATTTCTCAATTAATCACCAAAAAGCTGAAAAAGTGGAGGTGTAGAGTGCTAGCCTTAAGCACAAAAACTCCAGAGATTAGTAACTCAGATATTTGGTTGGTCAGGGGCCAGTGGCTCATGTCTGTAATATAAACTACTCAAGGAGGCGAAGATCTGACCATTTTGGTTCAAAACCAGCCTAGACACCAAAGTCTTTGAGACTCTTGTCTCCAATTAAGCACCAAAAAAGCCAGAAGTGGTGCTGTGGCTCAGTGGTAGAGAACTAACTTCTGACTTTTTCTGAGTAGTTTATTAGAGATAAGAGTCTCATGGAGGGCTGGCAAGGTGGCTCAGTGGTAGAGTGCTTGCCTTGCAAGCATGAGGCCCTGAGTTTGATTCCTCAGCACCACATAAGCAGAAAAAGTAGGAAGTGGCGCTATGGCTCGAGTGGGTAGAGTGCTAGCCTTGAGCTGAAGAGCTGAGGGACAGCACCCAGGCCCAGAGTTCAGGTCCCATGACCGGCAAAAATAAAAAAATGGAATTTCCTTCCCAGGTTGGCTTAGAACCATGATCCTCAGATCCCAGCCTCCCAAGCAGCTAGGATTACAAGTATGAGCCACTGGCACCTGGCTACTGTTTGCTTTTTGAAAACTCATTGTGAATTCACTTATATCAAAGTGTACATCAACTTTTTTTTTTTTTTGTCTGTCATGGGGCTTGAACTCTGGGCTTGGGTACGGTCCTTGCACTCTTCAACTCAAGGCGATTGCTCTACCGCTTTAGCCACAGCGCCACTTCAGGTTTTCTAGTGGTTTATTGGAGGTAAGAGTCTCATGGACTTTCCTGCCCGGGCTGGCTTTGAACCTCGATCCTCACATCTCAGCCTCCTGAGTAGCTAGGATTACAGGCATGAGTCACTGGCACCTGACTTGTGTGTGCATCAACTTATACCTGGCAAGTTGGAAGATAGTTTGAAATCACGTACTAAAATACCTGTGCAGGTTTTGCCCCAAAGTTACTACAGTAAGAGAATTCTCCAAATGAGGAAGAAAGGGCCAATCAGACTGTGACATTTCTTTTTTTTTGGTCAGTCATCAGGCTGGCTTTGAACCGCGATCTTCAGATCACAGCCTCCTGAGTAGTAGGATTACAGGCAAGTGCCACCAGTGCCTGGCTTGACATTTATGTTTTTAACTCAGGTATGAGTGTTTTACACTAATATACTATTAAGTCATGAAATTTCAAGTTTGGAATAGTCGCTTGCTGAGGTCTGAGAGTTGCAAACTATGTTATACAGAAAAGAAAAAAAGAGGACCATTAATTAACCTACCTTCTCCCATGTGTGCTCCTGCTGTAAGCTGAAGGTGCTGAATGCAGGCAGTGGCAATATCTATCACTCTATCAACCATAAAGCTTCCTTCTGTATCAATAAATACTGCTTCACCTGCTACTCCTCCAAAACATTCTGGTATCTGCACATCTACTGCCAACTGCATGCTGCAGAGAAATAAGTCCAGTGACTAAATAAATCATTATCATGATCTTCTAAGACAGTGTTTTCAAACGCCAGGTAATGACCAGTTAAAGTACTGAAAGTTTATGAATACATACATAGATACACTTGTGGGCACACACACAAACAAATGTGCACACATGCGCCTACGCACACATAAAAATAACAAAGATGGCTGATTCTCCATGAATCCTGATAAGTAAAAACACATGATGGCGCATGTCTGTAATCTTAGCTCCTCAGTAGGCTGTGATCTGGTTATCACAATTCCAAGCCAGCCTGGACAGGAAAGTCTATGAGATGCTTATCTCCAATTAACCACCCAAAAAGCCAGCACTAGCTTTGAGCAAAAAAGCTCAAGGAGCGGGCCCTGGTGGCTCATGCCGGTAATCCTAGCTACTCAGGAGGCTGAGATCTGAGGATCGCAGTTCAAAGCCAGCCCGGGCAGGAAAGTCCCGGAGGCTCTTAACTCCAATAAAAACCGCTAGAAAGCCAGAAGTGGCGCTGTGGCTCAAGCAGTAGAGCACTTGCTTTGAGCTGAAGAGTGCAGGGACAGCACCCAAGGCCAGAGTTCAAGCCCCACGACCTACCAAAAAAAAAACAACACAAAAACCTCAAGGTCAGTCCAGGACTGAGTTCAAGCCCCAGGACCAACACAGAGACACAAAAAAAGTCTGGCTGCTGGATGCTCACATTTGTAATCCCAGATATTCTAGAAGCTGAGATCCAGAGGATTGTGGTTCAAAGCTAGCTGGGGCAGATAAGTCCAGGAGATTCCATCACCAAAATAACCAATGAAAAGCTAGGCTGAAAGGATGGCTCAAGAGGGAGAATACCAGCCAAGGAAGAAAGTCTAGCAAATATGAGGTCCTAAGTTCAACCCCTAATACTACTAGAAAAAGGGGGCGGGAGACACACACACAGGAGCTGGGAAGGTGGCTCAGTGGTAGAGTGCTTGCCTTGCATGCATGAGGCCCTGGGTTCAATTCCTTGCACCACATAAGTGGTAGAGTACTAGCCTTGAGCTGAAGAGCTGAGGGGCAGAGTTCAGGCCCCACAACCAAACCCCCCCCCAAAAAAAAAACAGAAACATTTTATATAAAAATAATTTTATCAGATGGGCGCTGGTGGCTCACACCTATAATCCTAGCTACACAGGAGGCTAAGATCTGAGGATTGCAGTTCAAAGCCAGCCCAGGAAGGAAAGTTATTTTACCATAACTGTGTCTTTCCAACACCTGGAACGCCACAAATTTCTGTTGTTTTCATTAAGGGCACTCCACCCCCAAGAACATTATCTAGTGCTGAACAGAAGGTAATTATAAAGCCCTGAGTATGCTCTCGCTCAAGAAGTTCCAGTGCTGTGCACTTCTTGCCAGACTCTGATGTACCAGCACATCTTGATTTATTTGTGAGACATTCTCTTCTTATAATTTGCAGGGTTTCTAAGGCTTCCTCTTTTGATATCCCAATTTCTGTAAGTAAAACGAGAAAAAAAAGATTTTCAGGATGTGCTATACTTACAAACTGTTAAATACTTTTGTACAACTATTTAAAGATAATGAAAATGGAAAAGAAAAAAATGATTATAGAGATTTCAAAGTATAACATGGTAATAGGTTTTCTTCATTAATTTTAACTTTCAAATAACAAGAGTGATGCTAACGGATGGGAATATAGCTCCATGGCAGAGTATTTGTTTAGCATGCGTATAGTCCTGGGTTCAATGCCCAATATTGGAAAAAAAATAAAATGTTCTAAAATTCCATGCTATCTTCCTCATCAAATGGCACAGGTCTAGGCATATCATCAGAGAGGAACCAGTTTCATTTCTGTAGTTCAGAATATAATGGTTCCCATTCATATAAAACCAGTCAGAGCTCTGGAAAATGAGGTTTTGGGTTTTTTCAGTGAATTTCAAATAAGAAAGGAGAGGGTGTTTTCTTTCTACTGCTTTCTCCAGGTCTATAGGAATAATTTATTCCCTTTCTCACTTAAGAATCTCTAGTCTTACTTGAAACCTTCAATTCTGAAATTGAACCCCCATCTGTTTGAATTCTTTAAACAGTGAAAACTGGATAGCCTATGCGGTTTCCAATGCTAGTTCCACTATTTCCTTATCAAGGTATTGGGAAGTTAATTAATCTCAAGATTGGAGAAAGAAATGGGAGTTGTGGCTCAAGACATGGAGTGCCAAGCTGGGCATAGGTGGCTCACACCTGTAATCCTAGCTACTTAGGAGGCTGAGATCTGAAGATTGTGGTTCAAAGTAGCAGGAAATTCCGTGAGACTCTTATCTCCAATAAACTATTCAGAAAACCAGAAGTGGCGCTGTGGCTCAAGTGGTAGAGTGCTCGCCTTGAGCTGAAGAGCTGGACACCAGGCCCGCGACGACAAGCCCCACGACCGACCAAAAAAAAAAGAAAATAGACATGGAATGCCAAGCATAAGGGGGAAAAAATAGTCTAAGGCCAAGCCCCAGTAAACCCCACCCCCCCATGAAAGATGAGATGAAGGAGTGGCTCAAGCTCCTACACCACTAAAGGAGGAACAGGAGGGGGGGGAAGGAGGGGGAAGAGGAGAAGGGAGGTGGTGGAGGAGGTGGAGGTGGAGG
>NW_012267235.1:4537958-4549442 GCF_000151885.1 Dipodomys ordii
AGGAGAAGGAAAAGAAGAAGGTGGTGGTGATGTTCTAGCACTTGTAGCTCATGCTTGTAATCCTAGCTACTCAGGAGGCTGAGATCTGAGGATCACGGTTGGAAGCCAACCTGGGAGAAAAGTCCGTTTCTTATCAAAAGGACCAGAAGTGGTACTGTGGCTCCAAGTGGTAGAGAGCTAGCCTTGAGCAAGAGTTTAGAGACAGTGCCCAGGCCCAGAGTTCAAATCCGACAACCAACAACCAACAATAGATTATTTCTCTCATTTATATGCTTGATACAATAACCCAAGAAACAGGACTAAGGGAAAAACAGGGAGAGAGAAGGGGTGATACTGTGTAAAAAGAAATGTATTCAGGGCTGGAAATGTAGCTTAGTGGTAGAGTGCTTTCTTAGCAAATATGAAGCCCTGGGTTTGATTCCTCAGTACCACATACACAGAAAAGGCCAGAAGTGGTGCTATGGCTTAAATGCTAGCCTTGAGCAAAAGCAGCTCAGGGACAGTGCCCAGGGCCTGAGTTCAAGTCCCAGGACTGGCAAAAAAAAATGTATTCCTTACCTAACTTATCAAACTAGCCTTTCTGTGCATCACTTTTATAATAACAAAATAAATTGTTAAAAGAAAGAAACAGGTCTTTTTTGAGATAATCTCTCTAAGCAGGCACTGGCACAGAGAAAGCAACTAGTCAAATATTCACAACTGCCATTCTCCAAACCGTCCAACCAACTTTTAAGTGGAGTCAAGTAGCTGTTTTGCATTGCAAATACGGCGGTGGGGAGCCGCCCTTTCAGGCCCGCGGCGGCACCAAAGGCGGCCGGTGTGCCTCAGCTGGCCAGCCGGAGTCAGTTACCTTTGCTCAGTTCGGAGGGCTTCACCTCTAGGACTTCCTCGGCAGTCTGGAAACCTGCAGAAACCAGCTTCACCCGCACCGCTGGCGACAGCGGGAAACTCACTAAATCCCGCTGCATTTTAAATCCCGGCGCCTTGGCTATGCGCGGACGCACAGGACTGGAGCGGCAAAACCACGCACGCCGGGCGCCGCGTTACGCCGTGTGACGTCAGACGTAAAGGCGAGGGGGCGGGGCACGCCGCCTGGTGGCACGAGGCTTTCGGATTGCGCTGCACGTGCGCGAGCCCTGTAGTTTTTCACGCCTAGCCGCCTTTGGGATTCGTACAAATCGCTTTAAAGATTGATTCATCCAAGTGGAGCTGTGGGCTCAAAATGGTTAAGCACTAGCCTTGAGCCAAAGAGCTAAGCAACAGCACCCAAGCCCTGAGTTCAAGCCCCACAGCTGACCCCCCCCCGCAAAAAAACCTCATGAATCGTATTTTAAATGGGTGCACCTTCTTGTATTTCTTGTATGTCAATTTTGCTTTAATAAAGTTAAAACAAATTAACAGATTTTTCCAAGGGGCTGGGAAGGTGGCTCAGTTGTAGAGTGCTTGCCTTGCATGCATGAAGCCCTGGGTTCGATTCCTCAGCACCACATACGCAAAAAGAAAAAAGCCAGAAGTGGTGCTGTGGCTCAAGTGGTAGAGTGCTAGCCTTGAGCTGAAGAGCTGAGGGACAGCGCCCAGGCCCAGAGTTCAGACCCCGTGACTGGCCAAAAAAAGAAGAAAAAAAAGACTTCTCCATCCAAGGATGGAGGATAAAGGATGGGTGGAGATAAAGATGGGTGGAGACTCTAAGATGGAGAGCTGGGCCCAGTGGGCCTGAAAGGCCACATTTCCTCACCTTTGCCATAGCCTGTGGGGTGGAAGAGTGTTGAGTGCTTCAGAGAAATCTCCACTGAGTGCGGGTAGCGGGATCAACAAAGAGATCCTATTGCGCTTGTGGCTCACGCCTGTCCTCTCTGGAGGCTGAAACCTAAGGATCACAGTTCTAAGCCAGGCAGGTCAGCAAAGACTCTTTAATCTCCGAAGAACCTCCAGAAAGCCAAAAGTAGATCCGTGGCACAAGTGCTAGAGCAGCCAGTCTTGGGGGGGGCAAGGGGGGGGGAAGAAACATAAAGACAGCACACAGGGAGCCTTGAGTTCAAGCCTCAGGACCGACACCAAAACACAACGAACAACCCAGTAACGAATCTGTGGTTTCCAGATTTCCCTGGGGATCCCAGCAGGCTCGCGGTCCCCCGGGGACTTGCACGCAAGCCCCTCACCTTTCCCGCGCTTTCCCGCCCTCGCAAGGAATTGTGGGTCCGGCTCACCCCCCCCCCCCCCCCCCCCCCCACGCCGCCCCTCAGTAGGCGCCCGGCGGCGCACAGTCTCCCGCACCCGGACCCCCACGCCTTCCCCGCGAGTCCCACCTTCCCGCGAGTCCCACCTGGAGCGTGGAGGCTGCTGAGACCGTTAGTTCTCCTCGACCCTGCCTGGCTGGAGAAGTGGCCGCAAAAGTACGCAAGTAATTGACTCCTGAGTGGGCCAGCCTGGCTCCTGAGGAGGGGTTTGGACGGGTGTTCTAGAATTCTCTCTAGAATTCAACTCTCCTCAGTTGGCCAGGGATGTGCAAGCCGTACGAGTGACCGCTCCTACAGTAGAGAATTGTATGGAGACCGGGAGGATATTTCAAAGGTAATTTGGGAGGGAATTCCCTAGTTAAGGAGTACGTGATTTATTTACCGGAGTCACTCGTGCCCTGCTTTATGGGTTGCGTGTGTATGTGTATGCGCATGCGCCAATCCTGGGACTTGAACTCAAGTCCTTGGTGCTGTCCCTGAACTTGTTTTTTCCCCCTGCTCAAGACTGGTGCTCTACCCACTTGCGCCACAGCTCCACTTCTGGCTCTGTGTGGGTGTGTGTGTGGGTGGGTGGGTGGAGATGAGTCTCAAGGATCTTCCTGCCCAGGTTTTGAACCCCACTCCTCAGACCTCAGCTTCCTTAGTATCTAGGATTACAGGCAGGAGCCACTGGTGCCAGTTTGTGGTAATTTTGAGACTGGGTCTCTGCTTATGTAGTCTCAAGCTCACAATCCTTCAGTCTTCTGACTCCTAAATTTTGCAATTACAGTTGCATGCCAACTGGCCCCACTGTATTGTATTGATGAGTCTTTTTAGGTTTTTCTTCTGCGATGATTCTTCGCTTTGGCTTTTCTTTATTGCAAACCACAGCCCCTTTTAGTACTAAGAAAGGAAACAATATGTTGAGGACTGTGGCAAACATACATTTCAAATGTTTGTAGACATGAAGATAAAGACATTTTATTTTAACTTTTTTTTTTTTAATTTTTGGTCCGGTGGTGGGCCTGAACTCTGGGCCTGGGCTCTGTCCCTCAGCTCTTCAGCTCAAGGCTAGCGCTCTACCACTTGGACCCACAGCACCACTTCCTGCTTTTTTCTTTTTGCTTATATGGTGCTGAGGAATCGAACCCAGGGCCTCATGCATGCAAGGCAAGTGCTCTATCACTGAGCCACCTTCCCAGCCCCAAGATAAAGACATTTAAAAAAAAAAACTTAGAGCACAGTTTTCTTGAAGCCTAAATTCAAACCTAGAGCTTGTGTGTGTGAGTGTGTGTGTGTGCTTGCATATGAGCACATGCCAGCACTGGGACTTGAACTCAAGGCTTGGGCAGTGTCCCTCAGCATTTTCTCTCAAGGCTGCCCCTTGAACACTTCCGGCTTTTGGTGGTTAATTGGAGATGAGTCCAATGGCCCTTTCTCTTTGGGCTGGTTTACAACCCTGGTGCTCAAATCTCAGCCTTCTGAGTACGTAGAATTACAGATATGAGTAGAATTCTTTCACTGTCTAAAGTCACCTTTCAGGGGTGGGTGACTGAAAAGGGAATGCCAGAAGTGTTTGTATTCCTATTTGCTAAGTCAGAATTTTTTTGTCTGATTTGGTCAGAATGTGGTTTGTGTTAAGTGCATTGCTTAATTTGATTTATGTCTGAGACCTCAATGGGCATTACATAAATATCATCCTTAGAATTCATGGTTATGTTTGTAAAGCAGATAGGTTCTTTTTTTTTTTGTCGGTTGTGGGGCTTGAACTCTGGGCCTGGGCGCTGTCCCTCAGCTCTTCAGCTCAAGGCGAGCGCTCTACCACTTGAGCTACAGTGCCACTTCCGGTTTTCTGGTGGTTTATTGGAGATAGGAGTCTCACGGTCTTTCCTGCCTGGGCTGGCTTTGAACCGTGATCCTCAGATCTCAACCTCCTGAGTAGCTAGGATTACAGGGGTGAGCCACCAGCACCCGGCTAGCAGATAGGTTCTTGAGTGAAACGCAATAGCTAGCTCTTCAGTGTGGACAAATGAAATAGAAGTGATGATGTTTAGAATTCTGTTTCATTGGCAGCACAGAGTTAAAAGACTAGTTGACAATGTAGTTCTGCAATAAGGTGCAAGATAAACAAGATGACTTGTTTATGATATATAATCATTCTCTTGAATGATTATATATCAACAGAGAGTTCCTTTCTGTTCCTTTCAACCACTCTTCTGTGCATTTCTGTGTTTGATTGCCTTTGGTAGAAAATTCATATAAGTGTGAATAATATAGTATTTGTTCATTCTATGACTGGCTTATTTCACTTAACATGTCCTCAAGAGTAATCCACGCAACAGGCACGAGTGGCTCATGTTGTAATTCTAGCTACTCAAGAGGCTGAGACCAAAACAAAAAAGTCATCCATATTGTAGCATATATCACAATTTCCCTTATTTCTGTTTTTTTGGTGGGTTTTTTTTTTTTTTTGGTCGGTTGTGGGGCCTGAACTCTGGGCCTGGGCACTGTCCCTCAGCTCTTCAGCTCAAGACTAGAGCTCTACCACCAGAGCCACAGCGCCACTTCCTGCTTTTTCTTATGTGGTGCTGAGGAATCGAACCCAGGCCCTTATGCATGCAAGGCAAGCACTCTACCACTGAGCTACCTTTCCAGCCCCCTTATTTCTGTTTTAATAGTACTTAGAGTCGGGCTGGGAAGGTGGCTCAGTAGTGGAGCGCTTGCCTTGCATGCTTGAGGCCCTGAGTTCGATTCCTCAGCACTACATAAAAAAAAAAAAGCCAGGCACTGGTGGCTCACGCCTGTAATCCTAGCTACTCAGGAGGCTGAGATCTGAGGATCGCGGTTCAAAGCCAGCCTGGGCAGGAGAGACCGTGAGACTCCTATCTCCAATAAACCACCAGAAAACCGGAAGTGGCACTGTAGCTCAAGTGGTAGAGCGCTCGCCTTGAGCTGAAGAGCTGAGGGACAGCGCCCAAGCCCAGAGTTCAGGTCCCACGACCGGACCCAAAAAAAAAAAAAAATAGTACTTAGATTGGAACTCAGGGCATAGAGCTTGTTAAGAAGGCACTTGAACCACATACGACTGGCTTATTATTATTATTATTATTTTGGGTCCGGTCGTGGGGCTGAACTCTGGGCCTGGGCTCTGTCCCTCAGCTCTTCAACTCAAGGCTAGCACTCTACCCCTTGAGCCACAGTGTCACTTCTGGCTTTTTTCTTTTTGCTTATGTGGTGCTGAGGAATTGAACCCAGGGCCTCATGCATGCAAGGCAAGCACTCCACCACTGAGCCACCTTCCCAGCCCATGGCTTATTATTTTTATTTATCTTTTTCTATTGGTACTAGAGCTTGAACTTAGGGCCTTGCATTCTCCCTTCCTTAGCTTTTCTGCTCAAGGCTGGTGCTCTACTACGTGAACTATACCCCCACTTCCTGCATTTTGCCAGTTAATTGGAGCTAAGTCTCCCAAATTTTCCTGCCTCAGCTGGCTTCTAACCAAGATTCTCAGGGCTCTGCCTCTCAATCTCCAGAGTAGCTAGGCTCAACCCATTTCCTCATTTTGGGAGGTACTGGGGATCAAACTTAGGACCTCACTAATGTTAAGATTACCATTGTGCCATCTCTCCCTGCCCTAATTTCCACTTTCTTTTTGTGCCAGTCAAGGGGCATGAAGTCAGGGCCTAGGTTATGTCCCAGAGCTTTTGTGCTGAAGGCTAGTGCTCTAGCCCTTGAGTCACAGGTCCACTTCTGACTTTCTGGTGGTTAATTGAAGATAAGAATCTCATGGGGGCTGGAAAGGTGGCTCAGTGGTAGAGCGCCTGCCTTGCATGCATGAGGCCCTGAGTTCGATTCCTCAGCACCACATAAGCAGAAAAAAAAAAGCCGGAAATAGCACTGTGGCTCAAGTGGTAGAGTGCTAGCCTTGAGCTGAAGAGCTGAGGGACAGCGCCCAGGCCCAGAGTTCAGGCCCCACAACAGGACCCAAAATAAATAAATACATAAATAAAAATAAAAAATAAAAGCACAGAGAACTGGCACTGGTGGCTCATGCCTGTAATCCTAGCTACTCAGGAGACTGAGATCTGAGGATTGTGGTTTCAAGCCAGGTGGGGAAGGAACATCTTTGAGACTTATCTCCAGTTAATCACCGAAAGAACCTGAAGTGGCTCTGTGACTCAAGTGGTGGAGTGCTACTTTTGAGGAAAAGGAGCTCAGGGACATTACCTATGGCCAGAGTTAAAGTCCCAGGACTGGCAAAAAAAAAACATAAACAAAATTTATTTAGAGCCTTCAATTCCAGAACTTAGGAGTGGATGTATGAGGACCACAAGTTTGAGGTCAATCTGTGTTACATAGTAAAATCATACTTTGAAAAAAAAATTCAGGCCAGGCGCCAGTGACTCACACCTGTAATCCTAGCTACTCAGGAGGCTGAGTCTGAGGATGGAGGTTCAAAACCAGCCCATGCAGGAAATATTGTGAGACTTTTATCTTCAATAAGCCACCAGAAAACTAGAAGTGGCACTGTGGCTTAAGTGGTAGAGTGCTCACCTTGAGCTCAAGAGCTCAGGGACAGTGCCCAAGCCCAGAGTTCAAGCTCCATGACTGACAGAAAAAAAAAAAAATCAGGGAAGAGTAAGGTGAATGGATGAATAGAGGGGGTGAAAAAAAGGTGAATATAGTCAACATATTTTATATGTATATATGATAATAGAATAATGGCTGGGCACCGGTGGCTCATGCCTATAATCCTAGCTACTCAGGAGGCTAAGATCACAGTTCAAAGCCAGCCCCGGCAAGGAAAGTTCGTTAGGGCTGGGAAGGTTGCTCAGTGGTAGAGTGCTTGCCTTGCAAGCATGAGGCCCTGGGTTTGATTCCTCAGCACCACATAAGCAAAAAAAGGTGGAAGTGGTGCTGTGGCTCAAGTGGTAGAGTGCTACCTTGAGCTGAAGAGCTGAGGGACAGTGCCCAGGCCCAGAGTTCAAGCCCCGTGACAAGAATGAATGAATGAATGAATGAATGAATGAAAATAGAATAATGAAACTTGTTGAAATTATTTTACAAAGGAGGGAGAGTGATAAGATAGAAGCATGAGATAGATGTACATTGTATGTGTGTATAGAAATGTCACAGTGAGGAGCTGGGAATGTGGCTCAGTGGTAGATTGCTTGCCTAGCATGCATGAAGCCCTGGGTTCAATTCCTCAGTACATTGTTAGTGAAATAAGCTCCCTTCCCATAGCTTGCTTAGTCAACTCCTTCACTTCTCCACAGCTTAGCATGCTCCCTTCCTAGGCAACACTGGGCGCACTTAGTAAAGGCAGTAAATAATTAACTTCCAACCCCCTTTACCTTGGGATGGCACTTCTTTGGGGCAGCTACCAACCATATAAGGCAACAAAAGCCCCTTAGAGTGACCTTCAGGTCTGGGCAGCTGCTGAACCCTTATCTACTACTTGGATAGCAGCCATAAATCCTAGTCCGCCATGATGAAGTCCCTGGCCTACACCAGGATCTCTGCCTCCTAGCCCCTTCTAGCCCCTCCTAAGCCTCCTAGGTTATATAAATCACCTCAGACAATAGCGGGTGCTGCTTCTCCCCTTCTCCCTTCTCTGTTGTGAAAAGGAGTCTTGCTGGCCCCCCTTCCTGGCAATAAACCTCTCTTTGTTCTCTGTACTTGGATGGCTGTGTGGTTCTCTGGCAAAGTCTAATAATCTTTCACACATAAACAGAAAAATCTGTGGCTCAAGTGGTAGAGTGCTATCCTTGAGCAAAAGAAGCTCAGAGACAGTGCCCAGGCCCTGAGTTCAAGCCCCAGGACTGGCAAAACAAAAAATGAAATAAAAAAATAAAATCACAACCTAAAAAAAAAGAACATCCTCTGGGCTGGAATGTAGCTTAGTGGTAGAGTACTTCCCGAGCATGCATGAGGTCCTGGGTTCGATTCCATAGTATCACATAAACAAAAAATAAAATAGAACTTAAAAAAAAGAAATTGCATAATGACAATGGAATTTTACACAGTCATTAGAAAGGATAAAATAATGGCACTTGCAGGGAAATGGATGGATCTAGAACAAATCATGTTGAGCAAGGTAAGCCAAGATCAGAGAGACAAACAGCACATGTTCTCCCTGATATGTATATGTTAAAATTAAAATACAGTGTAATACTGGGGCTGAGAAGGTGGCTCAGTGGTAGAATGCCTGCCTTTTATACATGAGGCCCTGGGTTTGATTTCTCAACACCACATCAGCACAAAAAGCCAGAAGTGGCACTGTGGCTCAATGGTAGAATGCTAGCCTTGAGCTGAAGAGCTCAGAGACAGCGCCGGGGCCCAGAGTTCAGGCCTCACGACTGGCAAAAAAAAAAAAAATACAATGAGATATGACAAAGTGTAAAACATGACTCAAGTTACCCATACACAGTGAGACCAAAAGAGTCTCAGGAGAAAAGCACCAAATTGTAATACCCAAGCACCTCTTCATTTGTATATAAAATAATAGGCATGCTGAAAAGGACCCCGAAGATAAAGAAACAAATGACCTCTTTTTTTTTTTTTAACAAATGACCACTTTTAATTTGTCCTTTCATTTTTAAACGACACTGTATTCTGTACTCTTTACCTCATATATGGTGCATACACGTGCATATCTGAGGGAAGGCGGAAGCAAAACACAGAATCGGTGGAAAGAGGGTGAAAAAATACAACAGACAGGCTCATCAGCTGCACTAGACATTGATGAAAGTGAGCTAAGCAACTCAAGGGAAGTGATGGGAGGCAGGGAAGAAGAAAGGGAACGACTGATAGAACGTAAAAGGAAAGAACTATACATGTCACCTGATTTGTAAAAAAAAATAGTTTTATTATTAAAGGTTATAGACTTCATAAAATAATGATGAATATCATTGTGAAGATTAAAAGGTGTGACTTTTAAAAAAGGAAATGTCACAATAAAACTACCTTTGTACCATTAGTTATGCTAAAATTTTTTACTCTTTTTTAATATTATACTCTCGTAAGTCCTAGGGCTAAGGATAGGGTTCAATTTAGGGATATAGTAAGGATTAGAGGTAATGTTAGGGTTAAGGATAGGCATATGTTTAGGGTAGTGTTTGGGTTAAGGCTAAGGGTAGTGTTAGGAGAAGGGGTGGAGTTTAGTTATTTTAATTTTAGAAAGTAGGGCTGGGATATATCTAGATGGCAAAGCGCTTACCTACAAAATGCAATGTCCTGGGTTCAATCTGCAGTACAAAAAAAAAAAAAGACAAAAGCAATAATAATGCAGTTAAAAAGAAATAAGCTGAGTGCTGGTGGCTCATGCCTGTAATCCTAGCTACTCAGGAGGCTGAGATATGAGGATTATGGTTCAAAGCCAGCCCTAGCAGAAAAGTCCTCTGAATTCAAGACTCAAAACTGGCAAATAGGGCTGGGAAGGTAGAGTGCTTGCCTTTCATGCATGAGGGCCTGGGTTCAATTCCTCAGGACCATATAAGCAGAAAAAGCTAGAAGTGGTGCTGTGGCTCAAGTGGTAGAGCACTAGCTCAAGGCCTTGAGCTGAAGAGCTGAGGGACAGTGCCCAGGCCCAGAGTTCAGGCCCCACAACCAGCAAAACAAAAACAAAAAACTGGCACATAAATTAAATGAAGGAGTAGAGAAATTTTTAAAATTTGCCAGTGCTGGGGATGAGACCCAGGGTCTTAAACTTGGCACTGTACCACTGACCTACATCCCTGGCTTCCTTTTTTTTTTTTTTCTTCTTCAGTGTCACTAATTGAACTTGGCCTTGCATTACTAGGTATGCACTCTACTAACAGCCCCTTTTATGTCTGAGCCCAGCTTATGCCACCATTCACCTACTTGTGCTTCCCCAGTAGCTGAGATAATAGACATAACCACAGTGCCTAGCCATTGGTTGAGATGGAGACTCACAAACTTATTGTTGCTGGGCTGGCCTACAATCTTGATTCTCTTACTCTTTGCCTCCCAAGTAGGATTATAGGCTTCAACCACCATGCCTAGCATATTATTCCCCTTGAGATAGTGTCTTGCTATAATTGGCTTACAATGGCATCAGAATCATGATACATCTGCCTCAGCCTCCTGAGTGTTGAGATTAGAGGCATGTGCCACCACATCTGCACATTTTTCTTAACCTGCTTGACCTGACAGTAAAATATAGAATGTAGTCAACCTTGTGTCCTAAGACAGATTGTTTGCCCTACATTGTCTACAGATACATTAATAAGCCAGTAACTGAAATTCTTAAGAAATATTGATATTGAGCCTTATGAAATTTATAGATCTATTATTAAAGACTCTGCTATTAGTTTAATGACTGTTGTGTACAAAATACGCCAAAAATTTTTGTACATATGTGAAAATGGAACTGGGTAACTTGAGGGGATGAGTGAGATTGAGATAAATGTGTGTGGGGGAAAGTGATGGATGGGGTGATCAAGATGCAGTGTACTCATAAATTGACAGGTTGAATTGAAATTCCTTTGTACAACTATTTAAAGGTAAAAAAATAAACTAAAAACTTAAGATATGGCTAGTCAAAAATCATAAGCCAAGTGCTGATGGCACGCATCTGTAATCCTAGCTACTCAAGAGGTTGATATCTGGAATATATTGTTTTTTTTTTCTTCTGCTAGTGTGGGCAGAAGAGTTCACTAGACACCATCTCCAAAATAACCAGCAAAATTTAGGAGTGTAGGCATGATTCAAGTGGTAAAGCACCAGCCTAGGAAGTGAGAGGTCCTAACTTCAAACTCTTGTACCACTAAAAAAAGAGAACTAAAAATCTGAAACTGAAGTTTGAGACTTGAGAATTATTTGGTGGTAGTAGTATAGTTCATACATACCACCTTTGTTTCTTACATAAGTAGTTCTTACCACAATTCAAAATGTCTTAGCATGGCTTTCATCATTGCTCTAATTGTAGAGTCCTTGCCTTAGCAAGCTTGAGGTCCTGTTTTTAATCCCTATTGCTGGAGGGAGGTGGGGGAAGGTGAATAAGATCAATATTCACACACAAAAGTCAATATTTTGCTGGGCATTGGTGGCTCACGCTTGTAATCCTAGCTACTAAGGGGGCTGAGATCTGAGGATCACAGTTCAAAGCCAGCCTGGGAAGGAAAGTCTGTGAGACTCTTTTTTTTTTTTTTTGTCAGTCGTGGGGCTTGAACTTTGGGCCTGGGTGCTGTCCCTCAGCTCTTCAGCTCAAGGCAAGCGCTCTACCACTTGAGCTACAGCGCCACTT
>NW_012267235.1:4549492-4559499 GCF_000151885.1 Dipodomys ordii
CTCAGCTCTTCAGCTCAAGGCAAGCGCTCTACCACTTGAGCTACAGCGCCACTTCCAGTTTTCTGGTGGTTTATTGGAGATAGGAGTCTCACAGTGTCTCCTGCCTGGGCTGGCTTGGAACCGCGATCCTCAGATCTCAGCCTCCTGAGTAGCTAGGATTACAGGCGTGAGCCACCAGCACCCAGCTATGTGAGACTTTTTTTTTTTTTTAATTATGTGAGACTCTTATCTTCAATAAATTGCTAGAAAACTGGAAGTGGTGCTGTGGCTCAAGTGGTAGAGTGTTTAGACTTGAGCTGAAGAGCTGAGGGACAGCACCTAGGCCCAGAGTTCAAGCCCCACAACTGACCAAAAAAAAAAAACCTCAATATTTTACTTATAGATTATGTGCATGTGTATGGGAGTATATGTACGTATATGTTGTGTACATTTGTGCATACATGCTGGAGATATCGCTTAGTGGTAGAACACTTGCCTAGCATATATGAAGCCCAAGGTTGAATCCATAGCACAAGGGGGAAAAAATGGAACAATCAGACTTGAGGGATATTTCTTTTTTTGGGGGGGAGGGTAGGTACTGGTCGTGGGGCCTGAACGCTGGGCCTGGGCGTTGTCCCTCAGCTCTTCATCTCAAGGCTAGCACTGTACCACTTGAGCCACAGCGCCACTTCTGGCTTTTTTTCTTTTTGCTTATGTGGTGCTGGGGAATCAAACCCAGGGCCTCATGCATGCAAGGCAAGTGCTCTACCACTGAGCCACCTTCCCAGCCTGAGGAATATTTCTTTAGAACACAGAATCTCCTCTTCATCTCATTTCTTTCCCTATCTCAAATACCTCTGTGTTCTCAGATGTTTGTCCATCTTTAGCAAAATTTTTCTTAAAAACAACATAATGTCTTCCTACTTAAAAGATGTAATATTCTGGCACACTGAATTTGCAGAGGAGAAAATACCAGAAAAGTTGTTCCGTAAAATAAAATGACTGGGGAAGTAGGGTGGTTCTAATATGGTCTTGGAGAGATAATGGAAGACTATTGTTGAATATGGAAACTAAATTATAGGGAGGACAGAAAGAGAGTTGAAAGGAATATTATCTATTGTATGAATATAGAGCAGGTAAATTATTAACTGACATCTGGGACACAAAGAGGCTTAGGGACAGCATCCAGGCCAAGTACAAGCCCCACAACTGACAAATTATACTAGATATATAATTTATAGATAGATAGATAGATAGATGGGTGCCGTTAACTAATGTCTGTAGTCGTAGCTACTCAGTAGACTGAGATCTGAGGAATATGGTTCAAAGCCAGTTGGAGCAGGAAAGCCTCTGAGACTCTTCAATTAACCACACACATACACAAAAAAAACTAGAGGTGCACTGGGGCACAGGTGGCTCACACCCGGCCTAGCTTGAGTCACAATTCCACTTCTGGCTGCTTACTTATTTTTGTGCTTAATTGGTGATAAAAGTCCAACTTTGGACGGCTATCCTCAGATGTCAGCCTCCACAATAGATAGGATTAGAGGCGAGAGCTACAATACTCAGCTTGTTTAGCGCGTGCGCCCGGGTTTGGGTGTGTGTCCCGGTCCTCTGGGTCTTCAACAACTGTAACTGATTTCTTTTGCTGAAGCCAACCAAACACTCTACCACTTTGAGCCACAGAGCCACTTCCGGTTTTCTGGTAGTTAATTGAAGATTGTCTCCCGGACTTTCCTGCCCCTGGTGGCTTCCAAACTGTGATCTCAGCCTCCAGTGTAGCTAGGATTACAGGCATGAACGCACTTCTTTGTTTAGCTTTTAATCTTTAGCGATCTTTATCACTTTTCAGTTTTATTTCAAGGCGTCACCAAGCCTGCTAGGAAAAGGTTGCTGCTTGAGACCAGTAGAGGGGGCGTGGACTATGTAAATAAGCGCAGTGACTGATGGTCATTTGTATAATAAGACTGTATTTCCTTGGTTTTAGCATATTCCGATATAAAGTGTGTTGGTATATAGTTGATTATAGGTTGACCCTCTTCTTATTTCTAGAACTGTAGAAGTAAATACGCCGCTGGAAAAAGTAACCCCATCTGTAAAGTCGTTTGAATCTGATGGTGAGGTACCAGGCTAAGCATGCCAACTCATACTTACCTGGCAGGGGAGATACCATGATCACGAAGGTGGTTTTCCCAGGGCGAGGCTTATCCATTGCACTCCGGATGTGCTGACCCCTGCGATTTCCCCAAATGTGGGAAACTCGACTGCATAATTTGTGGTAGTGGGGGACTGCGTTCGCGCTCTCCCCTGATTTTCATTGTTTAAGGAAAGAAACAAAGCTTCCTATTTGTGCTCTTCTGGTCTGCCAGCTCTTAAGAGTTAGTTTATTTCAATGATTACTGTTAAGGTATTTCTGGGTATTTTAAGCTTTCTATGCCTTCTTTTCAACAATTTGAACTGTGAAAATGCTGTGCAGAGCTAGGATTACACGAGTGGTTTTAGTACATTTCTTATGAAGCACTATTGTCTTGGCCTTTGTTTCTCCTTGCTATCCCTTCCCACCTTGGCTTCCCATTCTACACAATAAAGAAATTAGCATACTTCCTTGGGTTTTTTGGCCAGTATTTTATTCTTCAAGAAGCTTCCCCTTTACTTCTAACTACATTCTTGGTCTTCTGATTTAGAAGTGCTTTTCAGACTTTATCAAGTATGAGTTATTTCAGGATTTAGGTAATCCAGGATAATGCACCACCCTGTGAAATAGTATCACTGGGATCAGGATGTAGTTATTTTGGGTGGGTTATTGCACCTTCGAAAGCAACAAAAACCTTACTTGTCAACAGATTTTGACTTTACCAAGAGTGTATGGTATACATAGATGAACTCAGGATCTTCTGGTCTTATTTACACTATATGCATTTCTGCATCCAGGCCCAGAGTTTAAGCCTCACAACAGACAACAACAAAACAAAACAAAACAAAACCTTGGGCTGGGAAGTTGGCTCAGTGGTAAAGCACTTGCCTTGCATGCCTGGGGCCCTGTGTTCTGTTCATAAGCACCACATAAGCAGAAAGAAAAAAGCCAGAAGTGACACTGTGGCTCAAGTGGTAGAGCGCTAACCTTGAGCTGAAGAGCTGAGGACAGTGCCCAGGCCCAGAGTTTCCCCCCCCCCCAAAAAAAAAAAAAAACTTAAGTTGGGTATCAGTGGCTAATGTCTATAATCCTAGCTACTCAGGAGGCTAAGAGCTGAGGATCGTGGTTCAAAGCCTTTCTGGGCAGGAAAGTCAGTGAGACATATCTCCAATTAACCACCAGAAAACCAGAAGTGGCACTGTGGCTTAAGGTAGAGTGGTTGCCTTGGACTGAAGAGCTCAAGGACAGCACCCAGGCTGAGAGTTCAAGTCCCACAACCAACCAAAAAAGAAAAGGGAAAGAGAGAAGAAAAATATTACTAGATAGATTGCACAAAGAATAGCCCTATAATAGATTGACGTGGCAGACATCCGAGTCACCCGAGGCATAAGGAATCAGCGCCACCGGTGAGTTATCCTTGAGACTACCCAGCTTTAGCACAATTATGAACTTGGAGCGGGAGAAGCTGAACCTGTGTTGGAAATACTACCTAGGTGGATTTGCTTTTCTGCCTTTTCTCTGGTTGGTGAACATCCTGTGGTTCTTCAGAGAGGCCTTCCTCGTCCCAGCCTACACAGAGCAGAGCCAAATCAAAGGCTATGTCTGGCGTTCTGCTGTGGGCTTCCTCTTCTGGGTGATTGTGCTCACTACCTGGATTACCATCTTCCAGATCTACCGGCCCCGCTGGGGTGCCATTGGGGACTGTCTCTCCTTCATCCTACCCCTAGGAATCCCCTGACAACTTCAGTACAATCTGTTCTTTCTCCCTCTATGGGCTCCAAGCTCATTCTCAAGCCCTAAATGTGTCCATCTCACATCTTCTCCATGACATGCCATAATAAAGGACCCTAACTTTTGGGGAAAAAAAATAGGTTGAGGTGCCTAGAATCTGAGGGTGAGATTCCAAGCAACAATTGCAAGCAGTAGATAACTTCTTACGTGCTGTGCTTTTTATATTAGAAATTTCCTCTGTGAGCCAGGCTCATGCCTGTAATCCTAGCTACTCAGGAGGCTGAGATATGAGGATCACGGTTCAAAGCCAGCTAGGGCAGGAAAGTCTGTGAGACTATCTCCAGTAAACTACTAGAAAACTGCAAATGGCTTTGTGGCCCAAGCAGTAGA
Source organism: Dipodomys ordii (assembly GCF_000151885.1). Taxonomy (NCBI): domain Eukaryota; kingdom Metazoa; phylum Chordata; class Mammalia; order Rodentia; family Heteromyidae; genus Dipodomys; species Dipodomys ordii. The sequence continues at coordinate 4,553,727 of NW_012267235.1, forward strand.
GCACTCGCCTGGAGCTAAAGAGTACTGGGACAGCTCCCAAGCCCAGAGTTCAAGCCCCATGACAGACAAAGCAAGCAAGCAAGCAAGAAATTTTCGCTGTGGCTGATAGTTTCCCCCCCACACACCCCCATACCCCTAGTCTTATACCAGAACACAAACTTGGTACCTGATGCTTTTTCTCACTGGCTAGCACTCTACCAACTGAGCCACACCTCCAAATCTTAAAGGCCCATTTGTTTTGTTTTGTTTGTTGTCCGTCTGGGCCTGGGCACTGTCCCTCAGCTCTTCAGCTCAAGGCTAGTCCTCTACCACCTAAGTCACAGCATCACTTCTGGCTTTTTTCTGCTATGTGGTGCTGAGGAATCGAACCCAGGCCCTCATGCATGCAATGCAAGCACTCTACCACTGAGACACATTCCCAGCCCCAAAGGCCATTGTTCTATGTTGTGGTTTAAGAGAAAGTTCCTAGTGCTCTGTGTGTGTGTGTGTGTGTTTACCCATACTTACCTATGTACCAACACGGTGGCTTAAATTCAGGGCCTCATGCTCACACTTGGCTTTTTTTTTTTTCACCCAAAGGCTGCCCCTCGATTATTTGAATTACTCCTAACTTTCTGACTTTTGCTGGTTAATTGGAGATATATCTCATGATTTTTTTCTACCCAGGGTAGCTTCAAACTATGATCCTCAGATCCCAGCCTCATGAATAGTTAGGAGGCATGATATTCGTGATGTTTTGGGTCCATGGTTTTTTGCCTCTCTTTTCCTCCATTTCTGCCTCATGATCTCTTTCTCTCCTCTCTCTCTCTCTCTCTCTGACCTCTGTCCTCTCTCCCCTGTCTCCTCTCCCCTGTCTCAGCAATGGCACTATGTAGCTCAGGATGACCTTGATTGCCATCCTTCTGTTCCCTGTTAGTGGGATTTACATATGTTGGGCTGCTGCGTTAATAAACCTGGAGCACAGATGAAGGAGAATGGGAGGCTACTATAATCTTCTAGACGTGTGAGATAGACTTGTACAGAGAGGTAACATTGTGAGGTAGTTAAGAAGGGACCAGGAGGTGGCGCTGTGGCTCAAGTGGTAGAGTGCTTGCCTTGATCTGCAAGTGCTCAGGGACAATGCCCCAGCCAAGTTCAAGCTCCATGACCGACCCAAAAAAAAAGAAAAAGTTTAAAAAAATTGGAAGTGATGCTGTAGCTCAAGTGGTAGAGTGCTAGCCTTGAGCTGAAGAGCGCAGGGACAGCGCCCAGGCCCAGAGTTCAGGCCCCAGGAACGACAAAAAAGAAGGGACCAAATTTTATTTGGGATGGATAGATAGATCAATCAGTCCTGGGACTTGAACTCATGGCCTGAGCACTGTCCCTAGCCTCATCTTGCTTGAGGCTAGCACTCTACCACTGGAATCACCGGCTTCACTTCTACCTCTTTGGTGTGTATGTGCTCATCCTGAAGCTAGGTCAGGTGCCCCAGTGCACCTCCAGTTTTTTGTAGTTAATTGGAGAGTCTCATGAACTTTCCTGCCCCAGCTGGCTTTGAACCACAATCCTCATATCTCAGTCTCCTTAGTAGCTACGATTATAGACATTAGCTACCAGCACCCAGCTTTGGAACACACACACACACACAATATTTTTTTGTCAGTTGTGGGGCTTGAAATTGGCCTAGGTGTTGTCCCTGAGCTTCTTTGTGCTCTACTACTTGAGTAATGACATGACTTCTGATTTTTGAGTGGTTAATTGGGGATAAGAATCTCATGGGGACTTTTCTGCTTGGGTGGGCTTTGAACCATGATCCTCAGATCTTAGCCTCCTGAGTAGCTAGGATTACAGGCATTAGCCACCAGCACCGGCAGGAAAAAAAAAATGTGTGTGTGGGGGGGGGTTGTCGTGGGGCTTGAACTCTGGGCCTGGGGGCTGTCCCTTAGTTCTTCAGCTCAAGGCAAGTGCTCTACCAGCTGGCTTTGCATGCATGAAGCCCTGGGCTCGATTTCTCAGCACTACATAAGCAGAAAAAAAGCCGGAAGGTGTGCTGAGGCTCAATTGGTAGAGAGCTAGCCTTGATCTGAAGAACAGAGGGACAGTGCTTAGGCCCAGAGTTCAAGCCCCATGACTGACCAAAAAAAAAAAAAGTCTCATGGACTTTCCTGTTCCAGCTGGCTTTGAACCACAATCCTCAGATTTCAGCTTCTTGAGTAGCTAGGATTACAAGCATGAGCCACTGGTGCCCAGCAAGAATATATTTTTAAGAAAAAAATTCTTGCTGAGGGTTGTATGTGGGATATGAGAAGAAAGAAAGTAGAAAAGAGTTATTAACTTCCTAGTCTGCAGGCTGAGATCTGGGGATCATAGTTTAAAGCAGCCTGGGGAGACAAATACCTGAGACTCAGATTCAATTAGTTAACAAAAACAAGGAAGTGGACCTGTGGCTCAAGTGGTAGAGCCTCAACATTGAGTGAAAAAGTCACGCAAGAGCTAGAGGCCTGAGTTCAAGTCCCTGTGCTGGGGCACGAGCACACACACACACACACACATCTTTTCTTGGAGATGAGGGTATAGCTCAGTAGCAGAGTGGCAGTCATGATGTACAGGCCCTGTTTGCTTTCATTCTCACTGAAGAATTAAACTTGTTTATTTAGAATAGTATTGAGAATGAGCCACTTGGGCAGTAGCATCCTTCCTCAAGAATAATTACAAGTAAGGTATGGTAATTAGGAAATCTGAGCTGAGATGAGAGTTAAGGAAAACAAAGTTCCAGTAAGGATTTTTCACTTTAATTTGGCTTCCTTCCCATAGACTCTGAGGTTCTTTGGAACCAGAAATGGACACTTACACCTTTATATCCCTAGCATTAAGACTGCAGCAAATAGTTGTTGAATTAATAAGTGAATAAATGAATGAATTGGCGAAATGGGCTAATGTGAGCACTTTGAGGGTTTATGTAACTAGTAGGGCCAGTCTCAATTCCATAACACTTGAAAGGTAACCTTTCTGTGCCTGTTTTTCAAATCTGTAAAGTTGGCACCAGTAGCTCATGAATGTAATCCTAGCTACTGAGGAGGCTGAGATCTGAGGATTTGGGCCTAATGCCAGCCCAGGCAGGAAAAGTCCTTATTTCCAATTACCCAAAAAGGTGAAAAATGGAACTGTAGCTCAAATTAGAGCACTGAGCAAAAATGCTCAGTGACAGCATTCAGATCCTGAGTGAGTTCAAATCCCAGGATAGGCACAAAAAGAAAAAGGATGGAGGAGATAAGTAACTGCTTCCTAGAGTAGTAAATTGGTTTTATTTCATTTTAATTTTGCTAGTCCGGGGGCTTTAACTCTTGGCCTGGTCGTTCCTGAGCTTTTGTGCTCAAAACTATAGCTCTACCACTTGGACCCCAACTCCACTTCTGTCTTACTTAATAGTTCAGTGGAGAAGAGAATGTCTTGAACATCCCTGCCCAGGCTAATTTTGAACTGCAATCCTCAGATTTCAGCTTCCTGACTAGCTAGGATTATAGGCTCAAGTCATTGGCTCCTAGCTTAAACTGGTTATTTTATGTAAAAGACTTAGGAAAACCTCATTGTTACTCCTTACTCTTTTTTTTTTTTTTTTTTTGCTGCTTGTGGGCTCGAAACTTGAGACCTGGGAGTTGTCCTTGAGCTCTTTTGCTCAAAGCAAGAAAGCACTCTTACCATTTTGACCCACAGCGGCCACTTCCAGTTTTCTGGTGGATTATTGGAGGTAAGAGTGTCATGGAATTCTATGCCTATGCTGGTTTTGAACCGTAATCTCAGATCTCAGCCTCCTGAGTAGCTGGCATTATAGGCTAGGATTATAGTCATCAGCTCTCAGCTCATTTTTACTTGTTTGTTGTTATTCTTACATGATTCACACTTGAAAACTACACTTTTATTTTTATGCCTATTAAAGAAAATGTAATCCATTTCTGTTGTTCAGCAGGCTGCAAAACAAAAAGAAACTACAATTTACCAAAAGCATGCTGGTAGCCTGTGAGCGATTGGCAGCAGTTCTGCTTCCTGGAATTCCGAGTACGGGAAGTCCCCCTTCCTGACGTCATCGTAGGAGGAGGGTGCATGTAGATGAAAACTCCGGTGCAACCTGGGAAAGCTGTTTAATCCAAATTAATGCTTTCCTTTGGAGTGTAATTGATTTCTCTTTCGAATAGTGCCAATGATAAGCTTATTTCGTGACATTGAAGGTCATTTTGTGACAATATACAGCTTTTAGGCAACCATTTTATGTTCAGACCATACGTAAAGAGTGCAATGCACTCGGGGCTGAGACAACTGTGAAGCAGCGAAACTCATACTTACCTGGCAGGGGAGATACCATGATCACGAAGGTGGTTTTCCCAGGGCGAGGCTTATCCATTGCACTCCGGATGTGCTGACCCCTGCGATTTCCCCAAATGCGGGAAACTCGACTGCATAATTTGTGGTAGTGGGGGACTGCGTTCGCGCTCTCCCCTGTCATTTGTCTTAAAATAAGTAATAATGATTCTTAGGTGTATTGTACTTTGTACTCTTAATGCCTAGCTATTTGCATAACCTCTCGTGTTACCTTTCTCAAAGCCTAGGCTTGAGTTTCTGGTGAGGTGGTCTGGTTTTTTTTTTTTTGGTTTGTTTAAAACCAGCCCTTCATTTTGATCTTCCAAGTAAATGGGTATTTAAACAGGTGCTTACCACCTCACCTCACTCAGCAGTAGACTTTTGTAAAAGTTAAAGGACTAGGAGAACTTACAGAAGCTTAGGGAGAACACTGAAAGAGAGGACTTATAAACAAGTTAATGACTCTAGGTTCACTAGGGAAGAAACTTCCATAGTTTCAAATTTGTGTTAGAAAACTTCAGAGCAAGATCATGCCTGTAAAATATGTGTGTGTGTGTGTGTGTGTAATGCTGTTGACTGCACTCTAATAAATCCACAAACTAAGTGGGCTTACTATATTTGGCTTAGTGCTCCTAATATATCTTACGAATAGAAGGGCATGTGCAAAGGCTAGAAGCTTATGGTAGAGTGTAAACAGTGGAAAGCAGTTCAGATTTTGGATTCAAAAACTCATGCTGGGCTGGGTCAGGTAGTATTCATTTGGTCTGCTTGAGATCCAGGGATCACCAGTTCCTAGCATCGCAAAAATATGCAATGTGCCCCCCCCCCACAAATTCCTGCTCTTTACACTACACTTCACTAACATCTTGCTCTTCCTGGGGAAATGATGCTGGTAGGCTGCAGTGGAATGGTGGTATTGCAGGGAAGTGTAAAAAAAAAAATCTCATATTTATTTATTGCCACTCCTGGGACTTGAACTCAGGGCTTGCGTGCTTTGCTCAAGGCTAGCACTCTACCTCTTGAGTTAACACACCACTTCTGGCTTTTTCTGGTAAGAAACTCATTCATGGAAGCCCAGCACCAGTGGTTCACACCTGCAATCCTAGCTAATCAGGAGGCTGAGATCTCAGGATCACGGATCAAAGCCAGACTGACAGGAAAATCCGTGAGACTTTTTTTTTTTTTTTTTTGTCGGCCGTGGGGCTTGAACTCTGGGCCTGGGCGCTGTCCCTCAGCGCTTCAGCTCAAGGAGAGCGCTCTACCACTTGAGCTACAGCGCCACTTCCAACCTTTTTTCTTATATTCATTGTCTATGAAAACATTTTAGAAGAATATTTGTTTAGTTAATTTTAGTCAGAGGTAGCTCTGTGTACAGCACAGAAACCAAGAGGCACCAGTGAAATATATTAATCTCCCATTGTCCATGACAACAGGTGGT
>NW_012267235.1:4560594-4574104 GCF_000151885.1 Dipodomys ordii
CATACTTACCTGGCAGGGGAGATACCATGATCACGAAGGTGGTTTTCCCAGGGCGAGGCTTATCCATTGCACTCCGGATGTGCTGACCCCTGCGATTTCCCCAAATGCGGGAAACTCGACTGCATAATTTGTGGTAGTGGGGGACTGCGTTCGCGCTCTCCCCTGATATTAATGTAGCAAAAATTAGAACTTGGTTTGCGAAGTAGGTGTTGTTTTTACCTTTATAAAAGCAGGCTTTTGTAAGTTTGCCTTGGCTTGTGTCAGTACTGTGGTTCTCCGAGGCTTTCTTTCTCTTTTATTCTTTTTTTGGGGCCCAGTTATGGGGCCTTATCTCTGGGCTTTGTGCACTGTTCCTCAGCTCCCCAGGTCAAGGTTAGCGCTCTACCACTTGAACCACAGCGTTTTTTTTGTTTTTTGTTTTTTTTTTGCTTATGGGGTGCTGAGGGATTGAACCCACGGCCTCCTGCATCAAGGCAAGTTCTACCACTGAGCTACCTTCTCAGCCCCTTCCTTTCCTTTTTTGCATGTATGTTTTTCTGTTCCCCATGTAATGTGTTCCAGTTCCTCCCGATGTTTAAATAATGTTCCCTAAGGGAGGCTGGGTCAGTGTGTGTCAGAAGCAAAATAGGTCTGGCCACCAGAAATTCCTAATATATCACGGGATTGTACCAGTTTTGCTTATGTTTCCTTGGCAATGGGCATTAACATTCATTCTGTGTTAGAGATTTCCTAACAAGTTTCATCTACTTTACTGAATTTTAACAAGACACAGCTGGCAAAATGACGGGACTGGTGGCTGGCTCATTCCTGTATCTCTAACTAAGCAGGTGCCCTCAGCCTCCAGTGCTTGGCTGTTCAATTATGTATACAAGAAAACTTGAGGGGGCTGGGAAGGTGGCTCAGTGGTAGAGCGCTTGCCTTGCATGCATGAGGCCCTGGGTTCAATTTCTCAGCGAGTAGTGCTGTGGAAGTGGTGCTGTGGCTCAAGTGGTAGAGCGCCAGCCTTGAGCTGAAGAGCTAAGGAACAGTGCTCAGGCCCGGAGTTCAGGCCCCACGACTGGACCCCAAAAAAATTTTTTTTAAAAAGAAGAAAACATCATGGAAGTGTGGCTCAAGCAGTTCCTGCTTGTCTAGCAAGTGAGAAACTTGATTTCAGCAGCAGCAGCAACAACAACAAAAAAATTGGACATCATTTGTCAAAACATAAAACATTTTTTTAAGTGAGGGATAACAAAAACCATTTAGAACTTATACTTGATCCTACAAGCAAGACATCATTCATTTGAGAAGATGTAAACTAGGCAAGACCATAATAGCATTCTACTGTCACTTAAAACTTGTCTTTCATCCTAGCTACTCAGGAGGCTGAAATCTGAGGATTTTTCTGCCAGCCCAGGCAGGAAAAAACCCTTATTTCCAATTAATCACCAAAAAGCTAGAAATGGAGATGTGGCTCAAGTGTTAGATCACTAACCTTGAGCAAAACAGCTGAGAGATAGCACCCAGGCCCTGAGTTCAAGCCCCAGAACCAGCAAAGAAAGAAAAAAAGATTTGAATGAGATATTTTCACACTCTCCTGGAATACCACCGTTGTGTAGGATACTTTTTTTTTTGGTAGGTCATGGTGCTTGAACTCTGGGCCTGAGTGCTGTCCCTCAGCTCTTCAGCTCAAGGCTAGCGCTCTACCACTTGAGCCACAGCCTACTTCCAGTTTTCTAGTAATTTATTGGAGATAAGAGTCTCATGGACTTTCCTGCCCAAGCTGGCTTTGAACCTTGATCCTCAGATCTCAGCCTCCTGAGTAACTAGGATTACAGGCGTGAGCCACCAGGACCTGGCTGTGGGAAACATTTTTGTGGAGTCCAGAGTGCGCAGACAGACTATAAAGGCAGAACTGAAAACACAGTGTATCACATATTATGTGAAGAGGAGTGCCACCTTCTTTTGGCTGCCACATACAGGCTGGATGTTAGCTCCACTGGGGTGGGTAATTGCAAATGTAAATCTTAGTGAAACTTGCTTTTTGAGGCTCAAATCGACATGAACCCATCCTGGAACAGATGGCCTCAGCGAGGAGTGTAGGCCTTCCTAGCTGCATTTTTCACTCTCAGGCTTCACAGAAACCTTGTGAGGTAGGCAGTCTGTGGTTTGACTGTCTTGGATGCAGACCTGTCAACACATACTTCTTCCTAAGCAACCCCCACACCACCTTCCACCACCCTGCCCAGCTTTGCAGTGCATCGCTCGCTTTAGGCTGGTCATTTACTAATCCACTCAAGAAGCTTTGCGTGTACTCAAAAGGCAAGGCGTTTTTAAACCTCTTTAGTTAAATTCGTCGGTCTTATTACGGAGGGAACTGTGGTGAAGAAAGCTAGAAACCAACGGTGACGTCACTAAAGAGGCGGGGATATGTAGATAAGAGCGCGGGGCCTGCCGGTTGTAGACATATTTGCATGGGACAAATTGTAACGAGTGTCCAAAAGGATGTGGCCTGAGCTAGATCATATGGACAAATGTGAAGTTTTGAAGTGAAGGCCTAAAGAGCTTGGGAATGTAATTGACCATAACTGTATAGTCTGTTGAGGATGAGGGTGAGGTAGCATGGGTTCCTTCGCAACCCATACTTACCTGGCAGGGGAGATACCATGATCACGAAGGTGGTTTTCCCAGGGCGAGGCTTATCCATTGCACTCCGGATGTGCTGACCCCTGCGATTTCCCCAAATGTGGGAAACTCGACTGCATAATTTGTGGTAGTGGGGGACTGCGTTCGCGCTCTCCCCTGACATTAATGTAGCAAAAATTAGAACTTGGTCTGCGAAGTGGTTGTTGTTTTCACTTTTGTTTCTTGAATTATCTTTGTTCTCTTTTGTACGTGTCTTACTAGTTGCAGTTTTTGGTTAGTGTCCGGTTAATATAGCAGCAAAGATACCTTGCTGAAGCCTGGCTGTTTTCTGTGTGTGTATGTGTGTGTGTTTCTACTTGTAAGGTAGCATTTGAGGTCAGAGGTGTTTGAGATTAGGGATTCATTTCAAGGCTCGTACCTTTTGGGTTTTTCTTATGTTTTTGGGGGATTTGTTATTATTATACTGTAGAATAGATAATATGTTCGCTATTGGTTGCCTGCTTTAGATTGTAAGCATTTTAATTTCAACAGTGAGACAGGTTCTCACATAGGTTGTGTAGTTTTTATATTACTCTACTTTTTTACAAGTTGAGTCTCTAGCGTTCAACCCATAGTATTACAAAACAGGCAAATAAGCAACTGTCAGATTCAACCAATTTCATAGGCAAGAAAATTCTTTCAGTAAGGCTTCAGAAGTCTAGCATGTGTGAAACTTGAATTCAGTAGCAAGATTTCCTTTCCAACTGCAGTTTTTACCAATTGCTATTGGGACTAATTCTGTTTTTATTCTTTAATATAACATAGGAGCTATTTGCATGACCTTTACACTGTATGAAGTATTGTACATAATCTACAGGTGATTTAATATGTATACTGGGAAAGTGAGGTTATATATAAATTATATGCTGTTGTATAAAAGGGGTTGAATTATCTGTAGATTTGGTATATGAGTGGCTGTTTTGGTGCTGGTCTTCCTTGATACTTAAGAAATAGTCCAAACAAGAAAGCCAGTGAGTCTCTTTAATCACAGAAAAAGCCAGAAGTGAACTGTAGTTTGATCACTAGCTAGGCTTGAGCAAACAGGGACTCAGGTACAGTGCCCAGGCCGAGTTCCAGTCCCAAAAGGGACCAAAAAAAAAAAAAAAAATGTCCCGATGGCCCACATCTGTAATCCTTACTGTTCAGGAGGCTGAGATCTTGAGGATTGCCATTCAGAGCCAGCCCTGGAAAGAAAATCCATGAAACTTTTTGTTGTTGTTGGTGGTGGTGGTGTCAGCTCTTTAGCTTAAGGCTAGCGTTCTACCACTTGAGCCACAGCACCATTTCCAGTTTTCTGGTGGTTTATCGGAGATAAGAGTCTCACTGCCTGGGCTGGCTTTGAACCAAGATCCTCAGATCTCAGCCTCCTGAGTAGCTAGGATTACAGGTGTGAGCAACTGGCGCCTGGCTAAAAACAGCCATGTGCTTTTTTTTTTTTTTTTTTTTTTGCCATTCCTAGTTCCTGAACTCAGGGGGCCTGGGCACTATCCCGAGCCTCTCTGTGCCCAAGGATGGTGCTCTATCACTTGAGCTGCAGCACCACTTCCAACTTTTTCTGCTTATGTGGTACTCAGGAATCAAACCTGGGGCTTCATGCATGCAAAGCAAGCACTCTTATCAGTAAGCTACATGCCGGGCCCCTCATGAGACTCTTTATCTCCAATTAACCTCCAGAAGACTGGAAGTGGAGTATAGAGTTGTGGCTTAAGTGGTAGAGTGCTCACCTTGAGCTGAAGAGCTCAGGCACAGCGTCTAGGCCCTGAGTCCTGAGTTCAAGCCCTAGGACTGACACACAAAAAAGAGGGACAGAAAGAATAATAATTGCTGTGGATTGTTTGTTTGCTTATCTGGTTCTGTAAGAATAAGCATGTTGCTTTCATTTCAAACAGGATGTCTCGGACTGTTCATCTTCAAGTCCCTTGTCCTGTTCAGCTTGGTACCTTAAGAAATGACTCCTTGGAAGCTCAGCTTCATGAATATGTCAAACAAGGAAATTATGTGAAAGTGAAGAAAATTCTCAAGAAAGGTAAGTATTGAGTTGAAATGGCAGATACAACTTGGCTCACATTTTTGAATTAGCATTCAGAGAAAAACTAGAGCCATTTGAAAACTAAGTTCTTGGAGAAATCCAAAAGATAAAGTTACAGGGGCTGGGAAGGTGGCTCAGTGGTAGAGTGCTGGCCTTGCAATGCATGAGGCCCTGGGTTCGATTCCTCAGCACCACGTAAGCAAAAAAAAAAAGCTGGAAGTGGTGCTGTGGCTGAAGTGGTAGAACGCTAGCCTTGAGCTGAAGAGCTGAGGGACAGCGCCCAGGCCCAGAGTTCAGGCCCCACAACCGGACCCAAAAAAAAAAAAAAGTTAAAGTTACAAGTGAATTATCCCTACCAGTTCAGTTATATTGTTCAATAGAGGTGTTAAGTCATTCTTTAGAGGAAGTTTGTTTTATGCTGGAGCTCCAGAAGATCTTCTACTTGGCTGGACTTGAAGGTTTTGCCTTTGACTCTACTTGATTTCTGCCTTTTCTCCTTCAAATCAATTCTATCCATTGAGTCTTTTCATGCCTGTGGTGGACTGAGGAGAGGAACTTTGACAATTCTCCCTGACCTCTTTGTGTCCACTAGCTAGAGGTTGCTGGCAGATTTAGCATGCTAGCAGACAGAAATGTGTACAGTTCAGGCACTCTTCGAAAGAATGACCAAACAGCCAGGCACCGGTGGCTCATGCCTGAAATCCTAGCTACTCAGAAGGCTGAGATCTGAGGATCATGGTTTGAAGGCAGCTTGGGCAGGAAAGTCTGTGAGACGCTTATCTCCAGTTAACCACCAGGAAACCAGAAGTGGCTTGTCTTCAAGCTCCACAACCAACAACAACAAAAAAAATCCACAAAAATCCACAAATAAAATCTCCCTAGTATATACAAGATGAACCTAGGGTGGTACTTGGAAGGAGGCTTAGAGATCCAGGCCCGCTATGTTCAGAGTTACTAGAAGTTCTCCTGAATACTCCTCCCCTCTTTTTATTATGGAAAGAATGAGGCATATTAAGCTTCTACTATCTTGTTTGTAGGGTTAAGATCACCAATGTTTTCCTTAACAGCATTTGTCAAGACTTTCAGGAATAGATAGGAGGGAAATGCCAGGTTTTCTAGATTCAACTATCCCAAAGAATGCCTTCAGAAAGTTCTTTAAAGCCAAGCACAGGTGGCTCACAGCTGTAATTGTAGCTACTCAGGAGGCTGAGATCTTAGGATTGCAGTTTGAAGCCAGTCAGGGCAGACAAACCCATGAGATCTATCTCCAGTTAAGCAGCAAAAAGCCATCCTTGAATGAAAAAGTCAAATCCCCAGTATTTTCACAACAAAACAAAGCCACTCAAACTTTTCTACAGACCATGCTTAAGATGTGTAAGTGGAATAGTGAACTCAACAGTTTATTGGAAAGATGGTTTCTGCTCCTCAAAAATTTATATTATACTCTATAGGATGGATGTCTTTGTGTACATTCACATAAAAGCTAATGCTCCAGGGGCTGGGAAGGTGGCTCAGTGGTAGAGTGCTTACCTTGTATGCATGAGGCCCTCGGTTCGATTCCTCAGCACCACATAAGCAGAAAAAGCCAGAAGTGGGGCTGAGGCCCAAGTGGTAGAGTGCTAGTCTACAGTTGAAGAGCTGAGGGATGACGCCTAGGCCCAGAGTTCAGGCCCCACACCGACAAACAAAACAAAACAAAAAAGCTAATGCTCCAGATTGCTGTGTTATTTCTTGTGTTTGTCTAGCCCCATTTCCAGTGTGAGAAACAGTATTATGACATTTATTATATCTAAATACAAGGTATCTTGTGAACATTCAGTATCTTTAAATTCTTTCTTTTTCTTTTTGGTGGGACCAGGGATTGAACTCAGGGCCTCATACTTGCTAGGGATAAGAGTCCCCACTTGAGCCACATCTCCAGCCACATCCATGCATTTGCTTAGACTTTGGTTGTGCTACTTTGAGCCAGCCCTGTGCATGTGTGGAGAGTCAGCCCAAGTATTGGGTAGAGTTTACATACAGTACTGGGACCTCTCCTTCTGACTCTGTTCTGTAGTTGCAGTGACTGCTCGCCCTGAACTGTAACCTCTAGTTCTTCAAGGCAGTGAAACTGTTTCTACTCTAGTTTTAGCCACATTCTTAGGCTCAAAGTCATAAAACATTTCCAAAATTCCTTTCTTCAAAGTCTCCCATATGAACCTTTTGTTGTGTTGTTGTTATTCAGTGACTTCACATAGTTTTTACATTTTTTTCTAGAGTTTAAATTTGTTATCTGTGGGAGAATTGGTCTGATACATATTAATTGTCCATCACTGGAATCAGAACTCTTTAACAGTTTGAAGAGCTTAAATAGATTTGTTTTCTAAATAAGTGGTTGCTCTGGCTCCAAGGGTTTTTCTCTCTCTGACTCCATTCAACACCAGTTATTTGATTCTCCACCTGTGAGTACCATACAGTTCAATGAGATTCTGATACTAATTCCTAGAATTAGCATCAGATCTCATCAGTTAAAGTCAGAGACTGACCTTTAAGTGGCTGTGATTGGTGAAGTAATTATAGTTTTCTGGAGTGGGGGAAAGAAAAGCAGCACAGAGGGTAGTATATGATCGGAGCTGTATGTTAGTGAGTTCATTCTGAAAAGTTTACAAGTGAATATAGTGTTCTGAATATTGTCTTTTTTTCAATTATGAAATATATAACAGAAGCCAGTTTCAACATGGGAGGACAAACAATCGATCAACAGCAACAGCAAAAAATAACCAGGCACTAGTGGCTTATATCTGTAATTCTAGCTACCACAGAGGCTGAGATATGAGGATTACTGTTCAAAGTCAGCCTGAGCAGCAAAGCCCATGAGACTCTTATCTCTAATTAATCACCAAAAACCTGTGGTTTAAGTGGTAGAGTGCTAGCTCAGAACAAAAAGAGCTCAGAAACATGGGCTGGGAATGTGGCTTAGTGGTATAGTGCTTGCCTAACATGAAGCCCTGGGTTCCATTCCTCAGTACCACATAAACAGAAAAAGCTAGAAGTAGTGCTGTGGCTCAAGTGGTAGAGGCTAGCCTTGAGCAAAAGAAGATCAGGGATAGTACCCAGGCCCTGAGTTCAAGCACCAGGACTGGAAAAAAAAATCCTAAAACTCACTACTGTAAACATTCACTACAGTTTTTATAGTGGTTGAATGCACAAACTTTCATAGACATCACATTGTTCTTTCCTGAATGAAAAGCCAGTATCATTTATCTGAGTGATTTCTGCAAAATCTAGTATCTAAGAGGAATACTACTGTTAAGTTCTTGAAGTTTAGTTGTTTTTTTCCCCACCCTCCTTCCCCCCCTTGAAGTTTAGTTTTTAAAGCCAAAGGTAAGTCCCTAGTGTTAGGTTTTTAAAAAGAGGTTACCACGCACGTGGTATTCAGGTAAGGGGTAGGTTTATTCATCGTTCTGGCTGGCACCAGAAAGAGGGCATCTGGGCCTGGGCTAGGCCTTGTCTAGGGTATGGGCTGAGAAAGGTGTGGCCACATCAAATTCAGATGTGACCTCAGCGGATGCAGATGTGACCTCTTCCAGGTGTGCCAGTTGCCTAGGTAATGCAGGTACTGGGTGGAGACTTTGCTGCGAGGAGGGTGGAGTCTGCTCACCATCCTGGAGCACCCATGGCTCACACCTGTAATCCTAGCTACTCAGGAGGCTGAGATCTGAGGATCGTGGTTGAGAGCCAGCAGGCGGAGGAAAGTCCGTGAGATTCTTTTTTTTTTGGTCCGGTTGTGGGACCTGAACTCTGGGCCTGGGCGCTGTCCCTCAGCTCTTCAGCTCAAGGCTAGCGCTCTACCACTTGAGCCACAGCACCACTTCCGGCTTTTTTCTTTTTTCTTATGTGGTGCTGAGGAATCGAACCCAGGACCTCAGGCTTGCAAGGCAAGCGCTCTACCACTGAGCCACCTTCCCAGCCCCGTGAGATTCTTATCTCCAATAAACCACTAGAAAACTGGAAGTGGCACTGTGGCTCAAGCAGTAGAGCACTGGTCTTGAGCTGAAGAGCTCAGGGACAGCGCCCAGGCCCAGAGTTCAAGCCCCACAACTGAGCCCCCCAAAAAAAATGATAACCTGAGACCTGAGATCTCAGATATGAAATCTGGTCTCACAGTTAAGATGCAAGCTAGGGCAGAAATCTGTGACTCTTCCCTCCAGTCAACCAGCAAAAGACTGGAAGTGGAGCTATGGGGTCAAGTAGAACAATGCCTGGGCCCGGAGCTGAAGCCTCAGTGCAGTCACTTACCTATGAGCATGCATCTCCCTGAAAACAACCAACCTGTTAAGTCAAATCTGCAGGAAAACTATCCATACAAAGAACTGAGGTAGTGTGGCACAAAATAAGACTCATGAAGTGAATGTGAGTTAGATCCTGCAGGGCTTCATAATATAGAAAAGCTTTGTCAGACTGGAGATATGAAGCCACTAAAATTTAAAGCAGATGAGTAAATACAAAAGCCATGTTATTATAGAGTAACAATTCCTTGACTTGGTAATTAACAAAACATTAAAAGGAATAATTTCACAGGATAAAGTCCAAATAGAGGTGTGGCTGTGATTTTTTTTAACTTAAATTCGGTGTTAGAGACATAACCATGTGCTCCACCTTTTAGCTCTATCCCCAGGCGGCTGGCGCACTTTGTAGACGTCAGTGTTACTTAGGTTAGCCCAGAGTGCCACGGAGGAGGCGGGTTGGAAATGGCTACATATGATTGGCTATTGAGCAACAGTATGTTAATTAGCGTAACAGTTTGTCTTAAAAACTCAGATTTAAATGCTTTGTAAATCCGAATAAAGAAAAGTTCTGCTTGGAATATTTATATGCCAATATATATTGAACAGAAATGATACCATAAATAAATCACCATCAGCATAATATGTGTGAATTTCAACCAGTCAGGAAATAGCAGCCGTCCCTAGCTAAGACTATACTTTCAGGGATCATTTCTATAGTTTGTTACTAGAGAAATCTCACTGATCGTGTAGAGTACCGGAAACCACGAGGAGGAGGCACAGTGTTCTCTCCTGAGCGTGAAGCTGGCAGCTGGTATTGCTTTTGTGCAACTGCCTCTTGCCATTGATGATCGTTCTTCTCTCCTTAAGGGAGAGTGAGAGGGGGAGAACGCAGTCTGAGTGGCTTCTGGCTTAGTTCTTATTATGTTCAGAAAAAACAGCCATATATCTATTAAGCAGAGATATTCTGAGTAGCATTGAGTCTCTGGCTTTTTTTTCTATTTTCTGTGGTACTGAGGACTGGAACCTAAGTCTCTGTAATTTTGCATGCTCAGCGAGTACTGTACCAGAGGGACATTTCCAGCTCTTGTAATATATACTTTTGTTACCTTTCTGACCTAAATTTGCCTTTCAAATAGGCCTGCCCAGTCTTGGCATTTAAGTGTTGGTTTGCTTTTTAGTGGTTTTTTTTTTTTTTTTGATGGTCATGGGCCTTGAACTCTGTGCTTGGGTGCTGTCCCTGTGCTCTTCAGCTCAAGGCAAGCGCTCTAACACTTGAGCCACAGTGCCACTTCTGGTTTTCTGGTGGTTAATTTGGTCTGACCTTGAGTGTGTGATCAATCCTTGCTAAACTCCATTGATGTCCATTTATCCTTCCAGGATAGGATTTGCTGCACTTCGGTCTGTGCTTCCTTAGATGGCAATTTAAGATTCCTGATATTTTCATTGATTCTATGTTTTTCAGGAACTTATGTTGATGCAGTTAATTCCCTGGGCCAGACAGCACTTTTTGTTGCAGCATTATTAGGCCTTAAGAAATTAGTTGATACACTAATGGATTTTGGATCAGATCCAAACCAGTAAGTATGATAACACCATTGTCGGGGCTGGGAAGGTGGCTCAGTGGTAGAGCGCTAGCCTTGAGCAGAAGAGCTGAGGGACAGCGCCCAGGCCCAGAGTTCAGGCCCACAACTGGACCCCCCCCCCCAAAAAAAATAACACCATTGTCTAGAAAACAAGGGTGAATATAGAATCTCAGAACCTAGATCCTGAGATCTCAGCCTCATGAGGTACTAGGATCATAGGCAAGAGTAACTGGCATCTGGCTCAAAAAAATTTTAAAGATATGGTATAAAACTAATTAAATCCACACTTGTAGATTACCCCAATCAGTATAAGGGGTTGTTGTTCAATTTCTGGCAGAAATGAATAAACAGTATGTATTTTGTGTGTGTTGGGAGGATACTGGGACTTGAACTCAAGGCCTCCTCACACTTGCTAGGCAAATGCTCTATGGCTTGAGTCAGACCTCTAGTCCAACAGTATGTATTTTGATCCCACTTGGATCTGAGTTCACTTGTAAGGTTTAGTTGAGTATCAACCATTATATCTTTTTTTCCTTAGTATTCATGAGAAATGAAAAATAATATCCTTTTTCCTAAACTTGGCTTTCTGTTTGTGAGAAAGACGACTAGACCAGAAATACATTTGATGAGGAATAATGAAAACATTACATGTAGTTGTTTTACAACAAGGAAGAAGTTTTGGTTCACAAGGTAGTATGCTGGACAGCCTGTCTGCTCCAGCAATAGTTCTCAAGATGTTCAGGTACAGGCCAGCCTCATTAAGATCATCTGGTGAACTTACTTACAAATTCTGTTTCAGTCAGTCCAAGGTGAAATATGAGAGAGAGAGAGAGAGAGAGTGTGTGTGTGTGTGTGTGTGTGTGTGTGTGTATGCCAGCACTAGGGCATGGTCACTGTCCCTCAAGACAAATTCTCTTACCACTTGAGCCACAGCTTTACTTGTAGCCTTTTGGGTTAGTTTGAGATAAGAGTCTCAGGGACTTTCTTCCAGGGCTGGCTTTGAGCATCAATCCTCAAGATCTTAGTCTCCTTGAGTAGTTAAGGTTACAGGCGTAGCCTTGCACCAGTGGCTCACACCTATAATCCTAGCTGCTCAGGAGGCTGAGATCTGAGCATTGCGGTTCAAAGCCAGCCCGGGCAGGAAAGTCTATGAGACACTTATCTCCAATAAACCACTCAGAAAACCAGAAGTGGTGCTATGGCTCAAGTGGTAGAGTGCTAGCCTTGAGCTGAAGACAGCTCTCAGGCCCAGAGTTCAAGTCCCACAACTGACCAAAAAAAAAAAAAAGATTACAGTTGTGAGCCACTATTGCCTGGTGAGATTTGTTTTTTGTTTTTTTGTTCTTGTTTTTTCTTTTGTCAGTGCTAGGGATCAAATTAGAGGCCTCTTCTTGCATGCTAAGCAAGTACCCTACCTGAGCTACACCTCTAGTCCTGAGACTACATATTTTCTTAATCTTTTTGGTGTGTGTGTGTTACTGAGGATTGAAGCTAGAGCCTTGCTAGGCAAGCCCTCTACCATTGGAACTAACACAGCCTCTGTGTGTGTGTGTACGTGTGTGCACACGCGCGCGTGCATGTGAATGTGTACACACTTTTTTTTTTCCCCTGTCAGACATGGAGCTTGAACTCAGGACCTTGGTGGTGTCCCTGGGCTCTTTCGCTCAAGGCTACTGCTCTACCACTTTGAGCCACAGCACCACTTCCAGTTTTTTGGTGGTTAATTGAAGATAAGTATCTTACAGACTTTCCTGCTCTGGCTGGATTTGAACTGCAATTCTCAGATCTCAGCCTTCTGAGTAGCTAGGATTACAGGTATGAGCCATCAGCATCTACCTCAGCCTATTTGTTTTGAGATAAAACCTTGCTATATTGCTTATGCTAGCTGAAAACTTCAGGTGTTAGGATTATGGATGGATTTCACCATGCCTGGCTCCTAAGATTATACTTTTGAGAGATACCCCAGTGTCTCATTAACCTAATTATGGCCAGTCCTTATTTTGGAATACTATGTAGTTACTGAAAAAAATTGAAGGGCCGGGAGCTGGTGGCTCATGCCTGTAATCTTAGCTATTCAGGAGGCTGAGATCTGAGGATCACGGTTCAAAGATAGCCCAGGCAGGAAAGTCTGTGAAACTCTTTATCTCCAGTTAACCACCAGAAAACTGGGAGTGGCACTGTGGCTCAGGTGGTAGAGTGCTCACCTTGAGCTGAAGAGCTGAGGGATAGTGCCCAGGCTCAGAGTGTCCCCCCCCCCACAAAAAAAAAAGAACTGAAAGGGCCTCCCAAATGATATTGTAATCCTCATCGCTAAAAAAGATTGCTGTTAGCTCAGAGCCCTGTGTTATACCCTGATTCTTCTCTGTCTGGAAGGAAGGAGTCTTGTCGCAGACATTCACTGTATCCATTCTCCCCTCTCACCCAGCCGCTGCTTTGATGGGAGCACCCCTGTTCATGCAGCAGCATTTTCCGGCAATCAATGGATACTCAGCAAACTGTTGGATGCAGGAGGTGACCTGAGACTTCATGACGAGAAGGGTCGAAATCCACAGACCTGGGCCTTGTCAGCAGGAAAGGATCGCAGCACCCCGGTAAGGATGGGGTTGATGCTCAGCTAGGCTGTCAGGATCCCTGAGAGCAGAAGTTTGTGGCAGTCTTCACTTTGACATTGAATTCCTAGGGCCTGGGTAAAAGCAAATTAAACAGCAATAAAACCTTGGGCAAGTCTAGCCTTTCCACCCGTGTATTAAAAGGAGAGTTTTTTTTTTTATCATCTTTATGTAAGAGAAATCAACATTGTACATTTAACCCAGCTTAGTGGCCAGCTCTTTAGCCTTCACCTTTTCCAGCTTGGCAATTCAAGCCACAGATTTTGGACCCAGGACATTACCTCCCCAGTGAAAATGGATCTCATTGTATCTGTCATTGTAGTTGGTCCTGATAGCTCCACCACCTTAGGATCCTTT
>NW_012267235.1:4585379-4629353 GCF_000151885.1 Dipodomys ordii
CTCAAGGCTAGCACTCTACCACTTGAGCCACAGTGCCACTTCCGGCTTTTTTCTTTTTTCTTATGTGGTGCTGAGGAATCGAACCCAGGGCCTCAAGCATGCAAGGCAAGTGCTCTACCACTGAGACACCTTCCCAGCCCCCAGTGCTCAGCTCTTAAAAAATTGTTAATATTAAGTAGTTGTACAAAGAGGTTACAATTCTATAAAATGCATTTCTTCAAGTAGTAGTTGGGATCACAGTATAGCCGAGTGTCTTATTCAGTATTCTCAGCAGAATTGCCATTGTTTCACTGATGACTAATCCCTCAGGGTCTGATCAGTGAGAGGCCAGTCTTCTATCCACAGAGAACTCCGTCTTTAATCCATTCTGTTTTCTTAGAAAAATGTTGTGTGCAAGTGGTATTTGTTTAGAATGTGTTCAAAGGTTGTAGAAGAACACCTATGGTTTTATTATGTTTCCCTATCCATTCTGAAGCTTCTTTTCTTTTGCAGCAAGCTGCGACACCCTCATTTACTACAGCTGATGGCTGTATGCTTGTCCCAAGACCTGGAGAAGATCCGCCTTGTATATGAGCGTGTCACTGTTGGCACACTGTTCAGTGTCCTCCATGAACGAGTAAATGGATTTCCCTCTAGCTGCCACCCCTCCTCATCCCCATCCCCACCCCCACCCATGGCCTCCTATGTCCATTCATACTTCCTATTTGTGCACTCATGGAAGATAAATATCTATCTAAGATAAATATCTATTTTGACTTCATGGCCTAATTTAAGTGGCAATGTAATGTCTTCTCTAAAGGCTGATACACAAATGCTCAGAACTTACGTGACTCTATTATTGTTTCTTCTTCCTTCTCTTCCTTTCTCCTTCCCTCCCTCTTTTTTTTTTATTTTACATTTTTTTTTTGGGTCCAGTCTTGGGGCCTGAACTCTGGGCCTGGGTGCTGTCCCTCAGCTCTTCAGCTCAAGGCTAGCGCTCTACCACTTGAGCCACAGCACCACTTCCAGCTTTTTTCTTTTTGCTTATGTGGTGCTGAGGAATCAAACCCAGGGCCTCAGGCATGCAAGGCAAGCGCTCTACCACTGAGCCAACTTCCCAACCCCCCCTCCCTCTTTTTTTTTTAAGGCAGGATCTCAGAAGGGATGGATTTGTTCTCTTTATTTTTAATTAATTTGTTTATTTTTGTTAGACAGGGGGCTTAAACTCTGGGCCTGGGCACTGTCCCTCAGGTCTTCAGCTCAAGGCAAGTGCTCTACCACTTGAGCCACAGCGCCACTTCTGGTTTTCTGGTGGTTTATTGGAGATGAGTCTCACAGACTTTCCTGCCCAGGCTGGTTTTGAAGTGTAATCCTCATATCTCAGCCCCCTGAGTAGGTAGGATTACAGATGTGAGCCATCAGCGCCCAGCTGTTCTCTTTATTCATTGGTGTCCTTTGAACTTCCAAGTTTCCAAGTTCTCCCACAAACATGGATTTTAGATAGGGAGAGGCCAAGGAAAGTTTATTTGTGGAAGGAGGGGTACATCTTTTGGCATTTTATGTTACACTCAGCCTATTGCACATACCAGCCTTTGAAAATATTCTCCCCAGGTTTGGATCCATGGGTCCTGGATAGGTGGGACTTACAAGCCAGTTATTGAACCTCACTGAGTTTTAAGTTTCCTATTGGTAAAATGGAATTCCTGCACAATCAGGAAATTTTGCTCTTTGTCTCTGGCACTTGCAGAGGTCCCAGTTCCCACTGCTGCACATGGAAGTGATTGTGCACTTACTGCTCCAGATTGCAGAGGCCCTGAGATACCTACATTCCTGGGGCTTTGTCCACCGCTCTCTCAGCTCCTATGCTGTCCATATAGTCTCCACAGGGGAAGCAAGGCTAACCAACTTGGAGTACATGATGGAAAGGTGGGTGCAGTCTTTAATGTGGCTTCCCCCTGAAGAGAATCTCCCTTGAGAACCTTTGCTGTAAAGAGAATCTAATGTGGCAGCCCTCCTCATTGGTGAGTAGGACTTTGCATCACTAGTGGAAGAGATTTACTGAATGCTTTGTCTATGTGCCTAATCTTTGGGAAGTTATTTCTGCTCAGGACAATTTCACACTATAACAAACAAACATATATCATGTAAAGCCCCATATTAGACAGTGCGTATAAAGGCTGTAACTATGCACTCCAAAGTTCCAGTGACCTAGTATAGCTGAGGTGTGTGTGTGTGTGTGTGTGTGTGTGTGTGTGTGTGTGTGTGTGTATAGTGTGTGTGTGTGTGTGTCTTTTGTTTTTTGTCGGTCATGGGGCTTGAACTCTGGGCTTGGGCGCTGTCCCTGCACTCTTCAGCTCAAGGTGAGCACTCTAACGCTTGAGCCACAGAGCCATTTCTGGTTTTCTAGTGGTTTATTGGAGATAAGAGTCTCACGGACTTTTCTGTCCGGGCTAGCTTTGAACTGTGATCCTCAGATGTCAGCCTCCTGAGTAGTTAGGATTACAGGCGTGAGCCATCGGTGCTCGGCTTTTGCTGAGGTATATTTCTTACCTTGCAGTCTATCATTACTCCCAAAGCCTCAATTCTTCACTAAATTCTTTGAATTGCTAGCCTGGGAACAAGAGAGTATGTACAATGGAATTTGGGATCAGTTTGAAGTGGGCCTGTTACCATTGCCACTTTTCAGTGGCCAGAGCCCAATCACCAACCTATAGGAAGGCCAGGAAATATGGTGATTTATAGGTTACCAAGATCCCCTTTGCTCCTGCAAGTGCAGGAGGGAGAGAGAGGGGTAGGAGGGACAGAGATATGGGAGTTGAAAGGGCATTCCTGGAGTTATTGCAGTTTTCTGTATGAGAGTGGGCAGAGGCCAGGTCACTCTCACCACTCAAGCTACTAAACTTCAGACATGTCCCTTCTCAGTGCTAGTTAAATAAAACTTTTCTGGGAAGGGTTGGGAGTATATATAGTTCAGTGGTAGAGCACTTGCTCACTGGAGGGTTCAATCCCCAGCACCATGCATGATTGCATGAATCTGTATGAAGGAAAAACTGAAAAATTTCCCAGAGCAGGGGTAACTACTTTGGCTGTGTGTTCTAGAACAGTGGAAACTATGGGCTTTGAATGTTGCTATTGATAAATACTGAAGACTTTTCAGGAAGTTTTGATAGAATAAATGATTGGTCAGTGATAGAGTACCATCTGTTCTTCAGAAAGAGGCCTATCAGTTTCTTATGCTATTGCTTTCATAAAAATGTGAATCTTTGCATGAGGTGGAATTTTGGAGATAATCTGGTCTAACCCTGTCCTTTTTTGTTTTTGTTTTAGTGATTGCTATGCTAGTGATCTATCCAGGTTCTCATGAGTGCTAGGCAAACACTCTTCCATGAACTACATCCTAAGGCCAACCCTATCCTTTTATGAATGAGAAACTGAAACATAGAGAGGTTAAGGGATGGTGATAAGTGACCCATTTGGTTGGTTAGGGGCACACTGAGGCTAGAACTAGGCCACAGGGGTTGTATGGACTAGAGGTTGAATATAAGAAGATCAGCTTAGGAGCCACCAGGTGGAGCAAGGAAACCAAATGGAAAGGAAAGAAGTGAAATGCACTGAAAAGCTAGGGTCAACAGCTAGCCAAAAGAGGGGAAGGGAGGTAATTATGGTCAATGAGGTCCACACTGGGCATCGCAGAAAAGCAATGATTCTTATTTGGGCTTGTTGACCTCAGAATGGAATTTCAGGAAGAGGTGTCAATCAGCAAGTCAGTGTAGTTCTAACAGTCCTTCCTCTTTCCCCTTTCCTGCTTTTCTGACATTGTCTCACTAGGTAGTCCAGGCTGGAGTTGAACTCCATGATCCTCCTGACTCAGCTTCCCAACTACTGGAATTATAGGCATACACCATCATAGCCAGATAGTGTACCTTTCTTTGTAAGTTCATTACAAGAATTGATGATCTTCCCAGTGCTAGTGGCTCATGCCTTCAATTCTAGCTGAGATCAGAGAATACTGGTTCAAAGTTGACCTGAGAAGGAATGTTGGTGAGAAGTGGCTCTTAAGTGCCAGATTGGAACAAAATAAAGCTAAGGGACAGTGCCCTGGCTCTGAGTTCAGGCCTCAGTACCAGCATGGAAAAAAAAGAATTGATGATCTAAGAATCCAAAATAGTTTCAAGTATTTTTGGTATCACTTGTACATAATAGTTTGTTTAATGTTATTATCAAGGGTAGCACTCTGTTTCTTGGGTTAAAATTGATACAACAGTTTTTCTTATTCTAACTTCTTGTTAATGGAGTCCTTAGAGCTAGAATTGACCTTGCAAGTTGTGTCATATAACTGCAGCTAAATGTAATTTTAATGGTGTCAAAGCTGAAGGCCTGAAAATAACTCTTCTACAGTGACAGCCAGAAGGGTCTCCCTTATCCCACATGACTTATTTGTTATTTTTATTTTTTGCTGGTCATGGGGCCTGAACTCTGGGCCTGGGCACTGTCTCTCAGCTCTTCAGCTTAAGGCTAGCATTCTACCCCTTGAGCCACAGCATCTCTTCTGGCTTTTTCTGCTTATGTGGTGCTGAGGGATCGAACCCAGTGCCTCATGCATGCAAAGCAAACACTCTACCACTGAGCCACCTTCCCAGTCCTGTTTTTATTTCTTTTAAACTCAGAGCTAGGCAGGCATTCTACTGCTTGTTTCATGTCCCTAGATTTTTGTTTGTTTGTTTTGGTGGTCCTGGACACTAGATTCAGTTCTTTACCACTCCTACCCTTTCCCAACTGTCTTTATTTATTTTTGTCTGTGACTGGGACTTGAACTTGGTATTACATGCTTTCGCTCACTGACAGGCACCCTAATACCTGAGTCATGCCTTCAACCTCACCAGCTATCTTTAATAGAAAAAGAAAGAGAAAGTGAGAAGAAATAGAAGAAGTGACTTGTTGCTGGGCATTGGTGGCTTGTGACTGTAACTTAGCTACTCAAGAGGCTGAGACCTCGGAGCCAGCCTGGGCAGAAAAGTCTGTGAGATTCTATCTTCAAAATAATCAGAAAAAAGTCAACTGGTCAAATGGTAGAGTGCAAGCCAGGCAAGTGTAAGGCCCTGAGTTCAAGTCCTTATTCCTTGTCAGAGGAATTATTATTCCTTGAACAAGCATGGGAGGCCTGAAATGGAATGTTTCATTGTCGAAATGTCTTCCAAATTGAAGAGCCAAGCATGTTAGTGTCTCAGAATATAAACTATTTGTATTTATAACTCTGACGATAAAATACTCCATTGCCTATTCTGGGATCTGAGGATATATATAGCACTGGCACTGGGTTTGATCCCCAGAACTGCCCAAAAGAAATCAACTATCTTTTATGTGACACTAATTAATTTAATATATAAACATATAATGTACATACCAAATTTACACATTAAACATATAAATATATATTAAGTATGCATGTATATCCATACTATATCAGGCACACATGATTATCTAGTAGTAGATTTTCTAATTTTTTTTTGTTGTTGTTGGTCATGAGGCCTGAACTCTGGGCCTGGGTGCTGTCCCTCCGCTCTTCAGCTCAAGGCTAATACTATACTACTTGAGCCACAGCACCACTTCCAGTTTTTTCAGCTTATGTGGTGCTGAGGAATTGAACCCAGGGCCTCATGCATGCAAGACAAGCACTCTTCCACTGAGCTATCTTCCCAGCCCAGATTTTACAAATTTATGATATCTTGAACTCACTGATAATTATCAAAAGTTCAGCTAAAAGAAACATTTGAAAAGTTTTCTCTGAGATGCCCATCGCCCTCTAAAATCTATCCTTATGCTAGACTAGTAAAGAACTTATTGTTTCTTATTTTTCCAATTTTTTTTCTTCTGGAACTAGGGCTTGAAACTGAGGGCCTAGGTGCTGTTTCTTAGCTTTTTTGACCAAGGCCAGTGCTCTACCCTTGAATCACACAGCTCCACTTCCAGCTTTTTGGGAATTTATTGGAGATAATAATTGTCCCGCCCAGGATGGTTTCAAAATGAGACTCCCAGATCTCAACTTCCTGAGTAGCTAGGATTACAGGTGTAAGCCACCAGCACCCAGCCAAAAACAATTCTTCATGATCAGCCAGCCAATCACCAAGTCTTTATTGAATGCCTACATAATGTCCGTATGAACTCCTTACTCGGTGGAGTACTTTATTTTGTTGTTATTGGTGGTGGTTGTGGGGCCTGAACTCTGAGTCTGAATGCAGTCCCTCAGCTCTTCAGCTCAAGGCTAGTGCTCTACCACTTGAGCCACAGCACCACTTTCAGCTTTTTCTGCTTATGTGGTGCTGAGGAATTGAACCCAGGGCCTCATGCATGCAAGGCAAACGCTCTACCACTGAGCCACATTCCCAGCCCCTTGGTGGAGTACTTTGTGGCTCGCTAAGCATTTCCATATCCATGATCTCATTTGATTATCATGACAGTTGTGGGTAGAAGTTGGTACTGGCCTCACTCTGAGGACTCATTGGCCAAGGAAGCTCTGATTTAGCTTGTCTGGTTGGAAAGATGAGTTATTCATACAAATCAGTGAACCTTTGTATTGAACTGAGAGGACTTGTTCCCAAGAGGGCAGGCTATCAGAAAAGAAGCAATCAAAAGATATTAGAGAAGAACAAAGTGGCTTTGATATAGCAAATGGGACTTGGAGGAAGTCCTGAACCAGTATTCATAAACAAGCCTCACACCCATAGTGTAAACTTGGGATGTAGTGATTTTTTTTTCTAATCCTGTTGCTTGAACTCAGGGCCTGGGCACTGTTCTTGAGCCTTTCTGTGCTCAAGGCTAGCATTCTACCACTTGAACCACAGCGCCACTTCTGGCTTTTTCTGTTTATATGGTACTTAGGAATCCAAACCAGGGCTTCATGCATGCTAGGAGGCAAGCACTCTAACACTAAGCCATATTCCCAGCCCATACAGGGCTGCTTTTGAGTAGGTGATCAGGGAAGGGTTCTTTGAGGAAGTGGCTTTCAAACTAATACCTCATCAGTGGAAGCAGCCAGTCAGGCTAGCATCTATGGGCAGAGCATGCCAAGATAAACAAAGGAAGGCCTTGTAACTTTAGTGGGCTTGTTAGGAGAAAGTGACTAAATGAAGAGTAGACAGGGCCAGTAAACAGGAATGGTAAGGTATTGGAACAGCTCTGAGGCAGCATGAGTTAGCTCATTGTCTAGCTATGTTTCCAGAAGTTCAAAGAGATTGCCAATCTTCTCAGGCAAATATCTAAATGTAGTGTGTGGTGATTGCAGATATGATTCTGTCTTATGTATTTCCTTCTATAGACAGGACAATGGTGTGTATAGGGACCTGACTCGAATACCCCTTCCAACCCAACTCTACAACTGGGCCGCACCGGAAGTGATCTTACAAAAGGCAGCCACCATAAAGTCTGACATCTACAGCTATTCCATGATCATACAAGAAATTTTAACAGGTGATCAAGGAGCACATTAACAGTTGACAACAGTCTCTTACTCTCTCTCTCTCTCTCTCTTTTTGTGCTAGTCTTGGGGCTTGAACTCAGGAGGCTGAGATCTGAGGATCATGGTTCAGAGCCAGTTGGGGCAGGAAAATATGTGAATCTTGGTTTTTTTTTTTGTTGTTGGGGGGGGCGCTTGAACTCTGGGCCTAGGCACTGTCCCTTAGTGCTTCAGCTCAAGGGGAGCACTCTACCCCCTGAGCCACAGTGCCACTTCTGGTTTTCTGATGGTTAATTGGAGATAAGAGTCTCCTGGACTTTCCTGCCCGGGCTGGCTTTGAACCATGATCCTCAAATCTTAACCTCCTGAGTAGCTAGAATTACAGGCGTGAGCCATCGGCACCCAGCTAAACTATTTTTGTGTGTGTGTGGGTTGTAGTACTTGAACTCTGAGCCTGGACATTGTCTCTGAGCTCTTCAGCTCAAGGCAAGCTCTCTACAACTAGAGCTACAGTGCCACTTCCCCGTAAAACTCTTATCTCCAATTAACCACCATAAAACAAAGTGGTGCTGTGGCTCAAAGTGTTGGAGAACTAGTCTTGAGCAAAAAGAACTCAAGGATACTAGCCAGCCTATGAGTTCAAACCCTATGACCAGCAAAAAGAAAAAAAAAAGTACATGACTTTGAAAATAGTTTCTTCAAGGAAACTTTTAAAGGTTTCAGAAAAGATGTTAAATATATCTTATATAAGATGGTGCCCTGGGCTGGGGAGGTGGCTTAGTGGTAGAGTGCTTGCCTTGCATGCATAAGGCCCTGTGTTTAATTCCTCAGTACCACATAAGCAAAAAAAGCTGGAAGTTGCACTGTGGCTGAAGTGGTAGAGTGCTAGGGACACTACTCAGGCCCAGAGTTCGGGCCCCACAACCGGCAAAAAAAAAAAAGATGGAGCCTGGGCACTAGTGGTGTATGCCTGTAATTCTAGCTACTCAGTAGTCTCACAGCTGAGGATTACAATTTGAAGGTGGCATTGGCAGGAAAATCTGTAACACTCTTTTTCTTCTTCTTCTTTTTTTTATTTTTTCGGTCATGGGGCTTGAACTCTGGGCTTGGGCGCTATCCTTCAGCTCAAGGCAAGCCCTCTACCACTTGAGCCACAGTGCCACTTCAAGCGGTTTTCTAGTGGTTTATTGGAGATAAGAGACTCACGGACTTTCCTGCACAAGCTGGCTTTGAACCATTATCCTCAGATCTCAGCCTCCTGAGTAGCTAGGATTACAGGCGTGAGCCACCAGCGGCCGGCTCTGTGACACTCTTACCTCAACTAACCACCAAAAAGTCAGAAATGGAACTGTGGCTCAAGTGGCAGAGTGCTAGCCTTGAGCAAAATGAAGCTCAGGGACAGTACCCAGCCTTGAGTTTAAGCCCCAGGACTGGAAAAAAATTCTATTACCGAGCCATACCCCTAGCATCCCAAGCAAAGTGGGTTTTTTTTTTTGTTGTTGCTGTTTTTTTAGGCAGTCCTGGAGTTTGAACTCAGGGCCTAGGTGCTGTCCCTGAACTGCTTTTGCTCAAGGCTGGTACTCTGCCACTTGAGGCATTGTGCCACTTGTGACTTTTCCTGTGTATGTATTACTGAGGAATTGAACCCAGGGCTTCATACATGCTAATTAAGCAAGCACTTTACCACTAAGCCACATTCCCAGGCCCCAAGCAAAGTTTTTAAACTACATATTGGAGTCAGTATTTAAGAATCCCCCTGGAATGCCCTTTAAAGAGATGATTTGCCTCAGAGAAACAAATAGGAATTTAATATAGGAGCTAGTAGGTATGTAAGCTGTGTGACCTGAAAGAAATAAAAGCCTTTTCAAATTTATAGGATGTGATGGGAGTAACTGTCTTCACATAACTGAAGACAGAAGAACTCCTTCAGAGAGAAACACAAGTTGGGCCTGGTGTCTCACCTTTTAATCCTAGCTACTTGGGAGGTGAAGATATGGAAGATCATGGTTTGAGACCATTCCAATAAAAAAGATGGGACCTTTTCTCAACCAGTAAAAAAAGTGGGTTTAGTCATTCAAATTGATCCAGAAACATAAATAAGATTGCAATCCAGAATGGCCTTAACATAAACATGAGATCCTATTAAAAAAATAACAAGGGGCTGGAAAGTGGTGTAGTGGTAGAGTACTTGCCTTGCATGCATGAGGCCCTGTGTTTGATTCCTCAGCACCACATAAACAGAAAAAGCTGGAAGTGGTGCTGTGGCTCAAGTGGTAGAGTACTAGCCTTGAGCTGAAGAGCTGAAGGACAGCGCCAGCGCCCAGGCCCAGAGTTCAGGTCCCACGAACAACAACAAAAAATAACAAAAGCTAAAAGGCTGGTGGCATGGCTAAAGTGGTATCGTGCCTGGCCTACTAAATCTAAGACCCTTAGTTTAAACTTCAGTACCACATGTATAAGCACACACACACACTCAAAATAAAAGTATATTCAATTAGGGAGTAACAACAGTCAACTACCTTTAGTGGTGTTTGCAGTTTCAGAGGAGAAACCATTCCTCCCATAAGATGAATAAATACAATGGCTACCCCTCCTAATGTCGTAGCCCAGGTTTGTCACGTCTGCCAATGGAGGGCCCACTGTGATTCATACACTACTATTTTCTGACTCTAGCAGGTTACTTGCTTGTGAATAAACTTTCAGGTAGTCCCTTCCTTCCTTCCTTCCTTCCTTCTTTCCTTCCTTCCTTCCTTCCTTCCTTCCGTTCTTTCATCAGTAATGGGGCTTGAACTCTGGGCCTGGGTGCTGTCCCTGAACTCTTCAGCTCAAGGCAAGCCTCTGCCACTTGAGCCACAGTACAGTACCACTTCTGGTTTTCTGGTGGTTAATTGGAGATAAGAGTCTCACAGAGGGCTGGGAAGGTAGCTCAGTGGTAGAGCGTTTGCCTTGCATGTCTGAGGCCCTGGGTTCGATTCCTCAGCACCACATTAGCAAAAAGAAAAAAGCTGGAAATGGCTCTGTGGCTCAAGTGGTAGAGCACTAGCCTTGAGCTGAAGAGCTGAGGTACAGTGCCCAGGCCCAGAGTTCAGGCCCCACGACCGGACCCCCCAAAAAAATTTTTTTTTAAATTAAAAAAAAAAGTTTCACAGACTTTCCTGCCTGGGCTGGCTTTTTTTTTTTAATTTTTTAATTGTGAAAATACCATACAGAGGAGTTACAATTATATGAGCAAGGTAATGAGTACATTTCTTATCAAGCATTGTTGCCTCCTTTGTTTCCCCTTCCCATCCCTTCCCATCTCCCTCCCCACCCCCCCAGGCTGTCTTTGAACCATGATCCTCGAATCTCAGCCTCCTGAGTAACTAGGATCACAGGCATGAGCCACTGGTGCCCAGCTTCAGGTAGTTTTCTACAGAAAAAAAAGAAGTTGAATGACTTGACTACATTTATACAACTTCAGCAAATGTTTATCATATTCTTTCCTCTGACCTTTTCCTTACAGACAACATACCCTGGGATGGCTTAGACGGCTTGGCTATTAAAGAAGCCATAGTCTTGGGAAATTATTTAAAAGCTGATGTCAGGCTTCCAAAACCTTACTATGATATTGTTAAGTCAGGCATCCAAGTCAAGCAGAAAGACCGAACTCTGAACCTTCAGGACATCCGGTATATTCTGAAGAATGACTTAAAGGCAAGCCCTGAAGTTGTTGGGACTTTATTTCTTCTTATTCTTGTCAGGAAAGTGGGTACCAAGTTATAGAAGGTTTGGAAATCTTCACTTTATTATACTCTTTCACTGTTGCTGAGAAAAGGTTGCTTGGTGAAGGCAGTGGGTTGTTGAGAAGAGCTGAGAGGTTCACTGTAGGCACAGTGAAGATTCCATGAATGGCAGCTAGTATTGCTGGAATAACAAGAAATAAGCTGCTTAGGACTACAGTCAGTCTGTGCAATAAACATAGGAGGGAGTTTATTTGCCATATAGATAAGTTTTGGAACACTATGACATTCAGATGACTATAAATATGTCCTTGACAGTATTTCCAATGTTATAGGAGTTCATTGGAGCCCAGAGGACTCCACCAACTAAGAGTCCCAGGATACAGAGATATGAACCCCAGCCTAATGTCAATGAGTATCTAGGACTAATTTCAGAACATCGAAAAGAGACCCCAGTTTTTGAAATCAAAGAGCTAAAGGAGACAGGTATGCTGTTAACTCACAAATGAAGTACACCACTTTGATATCAATGTGTTTTGAGCTGAAGCTAGTAATTTCCTCCAAGTTAAATGAGTTCTATAAACACTTGGACTAAATTCAGAACTAAGTAATAACAATGAGTTTGTTTCTAGCTATAATTGTCTGTGTATGCATGCGCGCATGCGCATGTGCGCGTGCATGTGTTTGCATGTTATATATACCAGGGTCTTGAACTCAGGGCTAGCACTCTCACTCAAGCTGTTTTGCTTATGACTGGTACTCTGCCACCTGAGGTACACCTCTAATCCAGCATTTTGCTTGTTAATTGGAGATGGAGTATCACAGACTTTTTGCCGTAGGCTGGCTTCAAACTTTGATCTTCTGGGTTTCAGCCTTCTGTGTAATCGCAGGTATGAACCATCTGTGCGTGACATAACACAGTTATTCTTAAGAATTTGAAGCCAGGCACCAGTGGCTCACCCCTGTAGTCCTAGCTACTCAGGAGGCAGAGATCTGAGAATTGTGGTTCAAAGCCAGATTAGGCAGGAAAATACATGAGACTTTTTTTTTTTTTGCCAGTCCTACGGCTTGAACTCAAGGCCTAAGCACTGTATCTGAGCTTCTTTTGCTCAAGGATAGCACTCTACCACTTAGATCATAGTGCCACTGCTGGCTTTTTCTGTTTATGTGGTACTGAGGAACTGAACTCAGGGCTTCATGCATGCTAGGCAAACACTCTACCACTAAGCCACATTCCCAGCCCCCCATGAAACTCTTACCTCCAATAAACTACCCAAAAGCCAAAATGCATCCAGGCCCTGAATTCAAGCCCCACGACTAGCCAAAAAACAAAACAAAACAACGAATTGCTTCACTAACGAATTTTTTATTTTAATTTTTTGTCAGTACTGGGGTTTGTTCTTGCTAGGTAGTCACTCCACCACTTGAGCCACTCCTTCAGCCCTGATTTAAAAAAAATAAGACTATTATCTACTAACGAAGTATAGTGTGATGTTACGTACTTGTAATCTTAGCTACTCCAGAGGCTAAGATAGGAGCAGCTTTAGAGCTCAGGAATTTAAGGCCAGCTTGGCAAAGTAACAAAGCAACATGTCAAAAAACCAAAACACCTTCCTCTTTCTATCATTTGTTCCTTATAGAAAATTTGGAATAGTATAAAAAAGAAAGTTTCTGTTTTAATTCAGCTGCCTAAGGAGAATTAATTGGTTAACATTTTGATATTTCTTACTGATTTTTATTTTTAATTTAATTAATTTATTTTTGTCGGTCATGGGGCCTGAACTCTGGGCCTGGGAGCTGTCCCTCAGCTCTTCAGCACAAGGCTAGCGTTCTACCACTTGAAACATAGAGCCACTTCTAGCTTTTTCTGCTTATGTGGTGCTGAGGAATCGAACCCAGGGCCTCATGCATGCAAGGCAAGCACTCTACCACTGAGCCACCTTCCCAGCTCTCTTACTGATTTTTAGAACATTAGAGTTTTTGAGCTGGAAAAGGCCTTGCAATCATGAAACTTAATACCTCCCCATTGTAGATGAGATCACTAAGGTTTAAGGAGGTTATGATTACAAGTGGAACTCAGGTATTATAATCCCAGTGTAATCACCATTCACTCAAAACTCTTTTGGCAGGGATGGAGCCTTCCAGAGTAGTCCACCCTCCAAGTGCTCATTATTTGTCTCCATCCCATTTCCTGCAAGCTGTATACCAGTCAAACAGAAGAGATGTGTGGATTAGCTTTGGCATTGTTTTTGAGTTATTATTCACATAATACAGTGTCTTTTGGGGCTGTGTCTTGACAACTTTTATCAGATGCTGACCAAAAACTTAACTGTAACTGACATAGCCACACTCTTGTCCAAAAAAAGACAGTCTAGTCCTTGAGATCCAGGGACTTGTTTTTGACTGTTAGATGTGTTTTGAACACACTATAAATAAAGAGTATATTAATTTCTGTCTTACATCAAAATTGGGGTTGGAGGAGTGACTCAGTTGGTAGAACACTAGCCTGTGAATGAAAGTGTCAGGTACCAAGTTTGAGTTTTGGTCTTGGACCTAAAAATAAAAAAAAGAAAATTGGAAGTTTCATCTAGGTTAGAAATAGTCTTTTCCTATGTAGTGTATCCATCGGTCTTTCACTAGGATTTCACTTCCTGAGAAAGTTGGGAGTGAAAAGCTTCCTCCTCCCTCCCATGTTCTTGGGCTTCTTGAGCAATAAGCAGGCTGCTTGCTTATCTGCTGACCGTGTCTTCACTTTAACCAGTTTTGTGTTGCACTGTTTCCAACAGGCAGACAAAGCCATTCACCAAGGGAGTACTCTTGTTCCATTGACAAAACACTAGCTCCTCAGTCTCCAGATCCAAGTTCGACCGCCCAGGAGCCTCCTCCTCCTCCTCCTCCTCCACTTGTGCCACAAGAGGCAAGGAGCCTCAGTGCAAGTCAGGCAAGTCTCTGCAGCTTCGAAATCAATGAAATCTACTCAGGCTGTGTGAACTTGGGGGTTTACAAGGAGAACAAACACCCAGAAATGGCTTCCTCTCTTGAGGAGGATAGACCAAACCAGCCAGATGAGTTACAATCTCTGGAAGAAGAGTTGGATAAGATGGAGAAAGAAGTGAATACTTCTTGTGATGAAGATGAGAGCTTTTCAGACATTGACACGGGGCTCTCCTTTGGGGACTGGGACTGGCAAAATGATTCATTCAGTTCATTCAATCAGTCTCAGCCAATCAGAGAAGGCAAGGGCAAAGTGAATAGCAGGTCTATGACTGAGGATTACATCAGTAAATGTGTGCTGAATCTCAAGATTTCACAGACATTGATTCACCAGAATGCTGATATGCTGAGGACTATTGAGCAGAAACTGGATAAGTTTGAGTTGATAGTGAAGGAACAGGAGTGCAGGTCTCTGTGGGAAACCTCAAGAGGGTTTTCAGGTGCCTACAATTTCCCTTCAGCCATGGGACCTCCATCTTTTAGTTATATTCCTCCTGTCATGAAGCTGTCAGGGGAGCAGCAGTCAGATGCCAGTGGCAATTGCCCAACCCTAGCAGGTTCTCTAAGAACAGTGAAAGACTTTCAAGGGGGCCATCTTGGCAAAAGGCCAAAGACACAAAGTGGCTATCACTGGAAACCTTTTGCCCAAGTCACTGAAGAAAACACTGGAGACCAGGCAGAGGCAAACCATCAGGTAAATCAAAATGGGAGGAAAGAACAACCTAAGTGGGACCCTGGTAACGACATTGCCTGTGCAGTGAATGGCATCAATGCAAGGTCCTCTTTGTTTTGGGATATAAGACCTCTAAGGTAGAATTTTGAGGTAGTTATTTTATTTTATTTTATCTTGTCAATTGTGGGGCTTGAACTCAGGGCTTGGGCACTGTTTCTGAGCTCTTTTGCTCAAGGCTAGCTCTACCACTTTGAGCCACAGTGCCACTTCCAGTTTTTGAGTAGTTAATTGGAGGTAAGAGTCTCATGGTGACTTTTCTGCCCAGACTGGCTTTGAACCCTGATCCTCAGATCTCAGCCTCCTAAATAGATAGGATAACAGGCATGAGGCACTAGCTCCTGCTCAAGGTAGTTACTTTTAACTCCTCTGTAAATTTGTTTATATTAGGCTGAACCATATGATTCACATAGTTTAACTTATTAAGTACGTGTGTGGGGGGGGGGTTCTGGGTCTGGGTCTGGGTCTGGATACTGGGACTTGAACTCAGGGCTTCATGCTTTCAATTAGCTCTTTACTCAAGGCTGACATCCCATCACTTAAGCCACAACTCCACTTCCAGTCTTTTACCAATTAATAGGAGATAAAAGTCTCTCAGATTTGTCTACTGGGGCTGGCGTCAACCATGATCTTCAAGTCTTAGCCTCCTGAGTACAGACGTGAGCCATGAGCCACCAGTGCATGGCTTTATTAGATTTTTTGGATGGGTATTAATCCCATTTGAAATTGCTCATTCCCTCACTCAAAAAACATTTCCACAGGGCTGGGAATGTGGCTTTGTGGTAGAGTGCTTGCCTAACATACATGAAGCCCTGGGTTCGATTCCTTAGAACCAGATAAACAGAAAAAGCTAGAAGCGGTATGTGACTTAAGTGGTAGAATGCTATACTTGAACAAAAGAAGTTCAGAGAGGGACTGGGAAGGTGGCTCAGTGGTAGAGTGTTTGCCTTGCATGCATGAGGCCCTGGGTTTGATTCCTCAGCACCACATAAGAAAAAAGCCGGAAGTGGCGCTGTGGCTCAAGTGGTAGAGAGCTGGCCTTGAGCTGAAGAGCTGAGGGACAGCGCCCAGGCCCAGAGTTCAGGCCCCACGACTGGACCAAAAAAAAAAAAAAAAAAGACATGGATCAATTCTCATTTTACACAGTGTCAACCTTAAGCTCAAGATCATAAACTTCCAGAGGTTTTTGTTTGCCTTTTTATTTTCATTTGTCTCACCCACCCAGGCACTGTGGCTCATCTGTAATTGGGAGGCTATTATCAGGAAGATTATGATACAAGAGGTTTTTTTTGTGCAAGTCCTAAGGCCTGAAATCAGGGCCTGGACACTATTTCCAAGTTTTTGTGCACAAGGCTAGTACTCTAGTAGTTGAGCCACAGATCCACTTTCTGACTTTCATGCCTGGGTTAGCTTTGAACTGCAGTTCTCAGATCTCAGCCTCCTGAATACCTAGGATTACAGATGTGAGTCACCAGTGACCAGCGAAGAGTTTCTCCCTCCCTCCCTCTCTGTCCCTCTCTCTCTTCCCCTTTTTTTCCCTTCCCCCTCCCTCTCTCAGCAGTCCTGAGGCTTGAACTCTGGGCCTGGGTACTATCCCTGAGCTTCTTTTTCTCAAGGCTAGTGCTCTATCATTTGGTTCACAGTACTACTTCCACCTTTTTTGAATAGTTTATTGGAGATAAGTCTCATGGACTTTCTTGCTTGGGTTGGTTTCGAACCACTATCCTCAGATCTCAGCCTCCTGAGTAGCTAGGATAACAGATTTGAGCCACTAGCACCCAGCTGAGTCTTGTTTTTTAGCAGGGTGGTCTAGATCACAATCCTATTAACAATTTTCATATACATAGGATGACAGGCACATGCCACCACACCCAGTTTTTTTATTGGTTGAGTATGGGGGTCTCATGAACTATTTGAGGATGGCCACAAATTTCATTCCTCCTCCTCATTTCATCCTCACAAGTAGTAGGATTGGAAGTATGAGCTGCTGCATTCAGTTATTGTGTTTTATTTTCACAGCATCCCTACTGAGAGGTAATATTGTCCCTGTTTTATAGGTGAGGAAGTGACAGTAAGAGACGCTTGAATTAGTCTGAGTAAGGTTTGAGCTAGAATCCAAGGCCTAGGGCTTCTGCCACAAAGATCTGTTGCTTTCATATTAATATGGGAGAAAAGGTTCAGGGAAGATCTTTGATTTTTTTTTTTTTGTCCGTCATGGGGCCTGAACTTGACCTGGGCGCTGTCCCTCAGCTCTTCAGCTCAAGGCTAGCGCTCTACCACTTGAGCCACAGTGCCACTTCCAGCTTTTTTCTGCTTATGTGGTGCTGAGGAATCGAACCCAGGGCCTCATACATGCAAGGCAAGCACTCTACCACTGAGCCAACTTCCTAACCCCTTGATTTCTATTTTGTCTCCTCACTGCAGTCTGTTTGGACTGGGCTCTTGGGGGCCAACGTTTCTGGGTAAAGAAGCCTCTGGGTTAGACATGACTTGAAACAGAGTGTGAGAATGAATAGAATTCCCTTCTCAAAACACTGAAATATGCTTTTTTTTTTAAGATGCCAACTCTGTGTAGTCCTGGAAAACAGAACACAGATGAACAACTTCAACATACTCGAGGAAGTAAGGACACTTTGGAAAGAAGCAGGAACCAAAAGAGTAGGTAGGTCAACATTTTGTATTTCTTCCTGTCACTCTGTCTTACACCTCATGTTGTCTGTCCCTAAGGACACTTAGTGATCTTCATTCTCAATCTGATGAGTGTTGGGATTATAATCCTAGATGTGTGCCACCATACCTATGTAAGCAATTTTATATCCTAATTTATCACTTTACATTAAATAAATAAGCATTTTTTATGTTAATTAAAAAACTCTGTAAACTTACTTTGAAATTGTTGGATTTCTTCCCATGTTAAATTTTTAGTCTATTGCATTCTTTATTCTGTTAGGAACAATTTATAAACTAACATTAAAAAAATTTTTAGATTATGTCCTCAGAATAGATTTCCAGAAGCAGAATTACTAGGTCAAAGGCTTTGAGCATTTTAAAGATTCTTGATAGTTGTTGCCAAAAAGCTCTTGAAAGAAGCTGATTTTAGCTGTCTTCCCTGCTTTCAGTCTAGCCGGGGAGTAGTGCATTCTGGACAATGAGGATTTTTATTTTTTGGTTGGTTGTGGGGCTTGAACTCTGGGCCTGGGTGCTGTCCCTCAGCTCTTCAGCTCAAGGTGAGTGCTCTACCACTTGAGCTACAGCACCACTTCCGGTTTTCTGTGGTTTTATTGGAGATAAGAGTTTCACGGACTTTCCTGCCTGGGCTGGCTTTGAACCGTGATCTTTAGATCTCAGCCTCCTGAGTAGCTAGGATTACAGGCTTGAGCCACCGTTGTCAGGCACAATGAGGATTTTATATCTGTGTCATAGATATACAATGTGTGTGTGTGTGTGTGTGTGTGTGTGTGTGTGTGTGTGTGTGCGCCCATGCCAGTACTGGAGCTTAAACTCGGTCTGGGCACTATCTCTTTGGCCTTTTCACTCAAGGCTGGAGCTCTACCATCTGAGTCATACTTCTACTTTTGGGTTTTGGCTGGTTAATTGGAGATAAGCATCTTACGGACTTTCTTGCCCAGGCTGTCTTCAAACCATGATCTTTAGATCTTAGAATCCTAAGTAGCTAGAAGTACAGGTGTGAGCCACTTTTTTTTTTTTTTTGCCTGTCGTTGGGCTTGAATTCAGGGCCTGGACACTGTCCCAGAGCTTCTTTTGCTCAAGGCTGGAACTCTACCACTTGAGCCATAGTATCACTTCTGGCTTTTTTTCTGTTTATGTGGTACTGCAGAATTGAACCCAGGTCTTGATTCATGCTAGGCAAGCACTCTACCACTAAGCCAGTTTCTTAGTCCATGAGCCACATTTTTGAAGAGTTACTTTAATAGAAAGCAAAATGTATATAATTGTAGGATATTTAGAGAGGGGGGAAAAAGACTATTTTACAGATAAGAAATCCTAGTCCAGAGGCTGGGAAAGTGGCTCAGTGGTAGAGTGCTTGCCTTGCATGCATGAGGCCCTGGGTTCAATTCCTCAGTACCACATACACAGGAAAAAAAAAAAAGAAATTCTAGTCTAGAGAAATTGACATTTGCTGAAAATCAGACAACTGATCTAACCAGTTAGGGTCCTGAACTCAGAGATACTAAACTGAAGGTCTCAGAATGCATTTTCAGGATTCTGTTATCTTATGATTGTCTTGACAAAAGTTAGTTATTATGTTATTATGGATATACCAGTGGGCCTGATAACAATTCTGATAGAAGGACAGGAACTGAACCTTAAGTGAACCCTTGATTTATGACACTGCCGGTAGGGTGAATTTCCCTGGAACAGGCTTCTGGCTGACAAAACTGTATTTCAATTATGGCTTTGATCTACTTCTGAAAATTTCCCAAGTGCATTTTTAGAATCATGAAATCTGAATTTGGAAATGAAAAAACTTGAGATCCTCTAAGCCTAATCTTTTCATTTTTCAGCCAAGAAAGTTCTATGGAGTCTAGTGCCCGAGCCAAAGTCACACAGCCAAATAGTGTACTTTTCCCAGTGTCAAGTCATACATTCAGATCTCCTGGGTCATGTAGCCCCTGCCAGAGCTCGACCAGGTAAGGAGTCTTGCAGTCTCAACGGGGAGGGGCTTGGTGCCCTCTAGTGGTGGCATGATCAGTGCAGCTCCAGAAATAGCTCTAGAATTTGGGGATGATACTGGGTTTAAGAGTTCTGTCTGGGGGCTGGGAAGTTGGCTCAGTGGTAGAGCGTTTGCCTTGCATGCCTGAAGCCAAGGGTTCGATTCCTCAGCACCACATAAGCAAAAAGAAAAAAGCCGGAAGTGGTGCTGTGGCTCAAGTGGTAGAGTGCTAGCCTTGAGCAGAAGACCTGAGGGACCATGCCCAGGCCCAGAGTTCAGGCCCCACGACAAGACCAAAAACAAACAAACAAAAGAGTTCTGTCTGGCACTGAAACAAATTAATATTTGTGTCATTGTTTCTACCTCATCCTCCCAAATAACGCTGTAATTTAGGATTAATGTGGAATATGGGTCTTCTGAAACCTGTAATGCAAAGTCAAGAAATAATGAAGATGATGAAGTACACTTAAAATGGAAAAGTGAGTATGAAGAAAAACAAAGTTAAAAGTAACTTAGTTGACATCTGTTTTGTTTTGCAGTACTGGATATATATATATATGCTAGTTAAGTGCTGTACCACTGAGCAATCTTCTAAGACGCTGCTTGATATCTCTCTCTTTTTTTTTTTTTTTTTCGATCGTGGGACTTGAACTCTGGGCCTGGGCGCTGTCCCTCAGCTCTTCTGCTCAAGGCGAGCGCTCTACCACTTGAGCTACAGCACCACTTCCGGTTTTCTGGTGGTTTATTGGAGATAGGAGTCTCACGGTCTCTCCTTCCCCGGGCTGGCTTTGAAGCGCGATCCTCAGATCTCAGCCTCCTGAGTAGCTAGGATTACAGGCGTGAGCCACCAGCGCCTGGCTGCTTGATATCTCTTAAGTACAGAGCATGTATCTTACTTTAGGGCCATAACAAAGTCCTCCTATATTTTTCTTCTCTAAGGTTGTTTGTGTTTTTGTTTGTTTGTTTTTGTTTTTTTTTGTGCTGGTCCTAGGGCTTGAACTCAGGGCATGGGCACTGTCCCTGAACTTCTGTGCTCAAGGCTAGTGCTCTACCACTTGAGCCACAGCTCTATTTCCAGCTTTTTTGGTGCTCAATTGGAGATAAGTATCTTACAGACTTTCCTGTCTTAGCTGGCTTTAAACTGCAATCCTCAGAATCTCAGCTAGGAGTAGCTAGGATTATAGGTATGAGCTACCAGTGCCTGGTTGAGATCATTCTAACTTAAAAACCATGCCCTTCTAACTAGAAACGGCAGAAGGAAATGTTTGTATTTTTAGACTTGACAAGAAATATTTCTATTGTCTTTATAAATGCATATTATATAACATGTGTAATAGAATACACAATAGATATCTAATCAATAAGCATTTTTCAAGTGGGAGAACATGCAGGGTCACTCTCACATAGTTTGTGAGCATTATCTTTTTGTATCAGTATTATCTTATAAACTTAAAAGGATAAATCAGGTGCCGTTTCTAAAGTTAACAGTGATGCTTTAAATGATTTTTCCTGTGTCCAGTGGAGGTGAAAGAAATGGCAGAAAAAGCAGTTATGGGGCAGCTTCCATTACTTCCTTGGCATCCTCAGAGTAGTTTGACTTTCAAGAGTAAGCCTGAAAATGAGCATGATTACCTACTA
Source organism: Dipodomys ordii (assembly GCF_000151885.1). Lineage (NCBI taxonomy): Eukaryota > Metazoa > Chordata > Mammalia > Rodentia > Heteromyidae > Dipodomys > Dipodomys ordii. The sequence goes on from NW_012267235.1 coordinate 4,606,568, forward strand.
CAGCCCCCTGTTTCGGGCGTTGAAAATGAGGACTGGCAGCAAGTTGTAGAGTATCACAGCAAAAATGATGAACCAGGAAGAAATGTCAAGTTTAGCAAGATGGACAACAGCGACTATGACAGAGACAAGCCTGTCAGACAGCGTGGGACCCAAAGTTTCACCAGTAAGTTCATTTTGGGGGAATTGAGGTAGCTGAACACTATCATGTTCTATTTCAGTGTATCAGCTCTCAAAAATATGTAAACAAGCCGGCCGCCGGTGGCTCACGCCTATAATCGTAGCTACTCAGGAGGCTGAGATCTGAGGATCGCGGTTCAAAGCCAGCCCAGGCAGGAAAGACCGTGAGACTCTTTTTTTTTTTGGTCAGTCGTGGGGCTTGAACTCTGGGCCTGGGCGCTGTCCCTCAGCTCTTCAGCTCAAGGCAGGCGCTCTACCACTTGAGCTACAGTGCCACTTCCGGTTTTCTGGTGGTTTATTGGAGATAGGAGTCTTACGGTCTTTCCTGCCCGGGCTGGCTGTGAACCGAGATCCTCAGATCTCAGCCTCCTGAGTAGCTAGGATTACAGGCATGAGCCACCAGCGCCCGGCAACCTATTGATCTCATTGAATGACCATGTCTGTGATTGTTTTATAATCACTAGATATCAGGCACCCATCTTCCAGAACACATGAGCAGCCAAAGCATAGTGGAGCTTTTCAAGCAAGTTTCAACACATCTGTGGCCATTGAGAAATCTTCCAGCGTAAGTAATATTGGACCTGGAGATAGAGCCAAGTTGAGCCCAAGGATCTAATAAAGTAGAATTGAGTTGTCTTTATGTATCATAACATCAAAATAGTATCTATAGGCATGAGATATACTAACTGTATATAATCATTAACAAATATAAACTGGCTGGCATCAGTGGCTCATGCCTGCTACTCAGGAGGCTGAGCTCTAAGGATCATGGTTCAAAGTCAGTCTAGGCAGGAAAGTCTATGAGATATATTTCCAATTAACCATAAAAAAAACCAGAAGTGGTGCTGTGGGTGAAAGTGGTAGAGTGCTATCCTTGAGTTAGAAAGCTCAGGGACAGCATCCAGGTCCTGAGTTCAAGCCCCAAGATTGGCACAAAAATATATATAATAAATATATAGCATATGTAACATATACAAATATATAATTTGTGTGTGTTACTTCTATATAAACTGGGCACTGGTCCCTCACATCTGTAAGCTTAGCTACTCAGAAGGCTGAGATCTGAAGATTGAGATTTGAAACCAACCTGGGCAGGAAAGTCCATTTCCAGTTAGTCAACAGAAAGCCACAAGTGGAGCTGTGGCTCAAGTGGTAGATCACCAGACTTGTGAGAAAGCACACACACCTGTATTCATGTGTATATATGTATATGTGTACATATGTATATATGTGTGTTCATGTGTATGTACATATATATGTGCACAGTAGATCTACAGATATGTAGATATATACACACATGTATATGTTTACATGCCAGTTAGAATGACAATATAAAAATACAATAGTAATATAAGGTCTTTTGAAGACACAATACAGTATTAAGTGGGAAAGGTCTCAGGAAGCCAGGTTGTCTGAGCAATTTTAATGATATAAGAAACAAAGGACTGAGCACTCTAAAATGCACAGAGAGATGAATGGAAAAAGCTGTGTCTAATGAAATAAACCACAAAATATCTGTAGGCATACCTGGAGGTAAGGCTATGTGTACTCAGGGCCTGAATGGAGTGAAATAATCAGAAAAAGAAGATATGGAAAGGAAATGCTGTTACTTAATATTTTAATTATGTACTTCTAAAGTTAAAACTCAGATGAGATTTTGTTAATAAGCATCATTTTTCTAAGAGGTCCACTGATTTTCGTAAGTAATAAACATTGTCAGAATAGTTGTATACAGTTGGCTGGTGTGCCTAGAACCACAAAAGAGATGGAGAAAGGTAGGTTGGGAAGTGGCAAGAATAAAGTACCCAAAATTGTACTCATTTGGGCTGGGAATGTGGCTTAGTGGTAGAGTGCTTGCCTGGCATTCATGAAGCCCTGAGTTTGGTTCCTCAGTACCACATACACAGAAAAAGCCAGAAGTGGTGCTATGGCTCAAGTAGTAGAGTGCTAACCTTGAGCAAAAAAGAAGCCCAGGGGGCTGGGAAGGTGGCTCAGTGGTAGAGCGCTTGCCTTGCATGCCTGAGGCCCTGGGTTCGATTCCTCAGCACCACATAAGCAAAGAGAATAAAAGCCGGAAGTGGCACTGTGGCTCAAGTGGTAGAGCGCTAGCCTTGAGCTGAAGAGCTCAGGGACAGCACCCAGGCCCAGAGTTCAGGCTCCATGACCGACCCCCCCTCCCAAAAAAAAAGAAGTCCAGGGACAGTGCTCAGGCCCTTAGTTCAAGCCCCAGGACTGGCAAAAAATGTATTCATTTATTATAGTTATGATTATGATTATTGACCTCAGGGCATGGGCACTGTCCCAGAGATTCTTTTTCTAAAGGTTGGTGCTCTACTACTTAAGCAACAGTGCCACTTCCAGTTTTTATTTTTTCTTTTTTTTCTTTTGTTAGTCTTGGGCCTGGGCCTTGTCCCTTAGCTCTTCAGCTCAAGGCTAGCCTCTACCACTTGAGCCACAGCATCATCTCCGGCTTTTTCTGTTTATGTGGTTCTGAGGAATCCAATCCAGGGCCTCATGCATGTGAGACAAGCACTTTACCACTGAGCCACCTTCCCAGCTCCTCCAGTTTTTTCTGAGTAGTTTATTGGAATAAAAGTCTTAGACTTTCTTGCCCTGGCTGACTTCGAATCACAGTCCGCAGATCTCAGTCTCAGTCTCTTGAGTAGCTAGGATTACAGACATGAGCTACTAGCACCTGGCCAAAAATTTTATTTTTATTATTGAAGTTGCATTGCTATTTTTTGCCAGTCCTGGGGCTAGAACTCAGAACTCAGGGTTTGGGTGCTGTCCTGAGCTTCTTTTGTTCAAGGATAGCATTCTATCACTTGAGCCACAGCACCACTTCTGGCTTTTTCAGTTTATGTGCTACTGAGGAATCGAACCCAGGGCTTCATGCATGCTAGGCAAGCACTCTACCACTAAGCCACCTTCCCAGCCCCCTGCTTTGCTATTTTAAAGATTCTGTTGCTCCACTTTGCTTTCAAAGATAATATGAGATGGACTTGCAAGTTCTGAGCAGCCTCATCCTTCTTGTACACAGTGACACTAGCATGCAGCTATATCTTCTCTTGAGAGGTCATGGTGTTTAAATTTGGTCGTCAGCTTTAGTTGTCTAGGGCCTCTCTTCTCTCCTAGAATTTTAGAGCAGAAAGATTGCTTAAATTCCACCTATTCTGCAAGGAGATGCAATAGTTCACAACTGCATTGTAAAAAGGCAAGCAGTGGCCCACAGACAGACGAGGTGAGCCAGCTGAGCTGTCCATGGGCTCTGGGTAGTCTCAGACAAGCCCATTGTTACCACTACATTAAGTTGTAAAGGGATTTGTTTACAATAAACAGCAAATTAAAAGTGATTTTCTTACATTATTAATAGAATCTATCTGTGCAGTCAACTTATTCAGCAGAATCTTCTGAGGACATAACAGATGAGTTTTTAACTCCAGACCATGAATATTTTTATTCTGCTGCTCAAGAAAACTTATCTGTACAGGTAAACATCATATATTTGCCTTATTCCTTTTAAATCTCTCTCTCTCTCTCTCTCTGTCTCTCTTTCTCTCTTGTGCGCGCGTGCGCACGGTGGCTCTGTGTGTGTGTGTGTGTGTGTGTGTGTGTGTGTGTGTAAATCAATACTGGGGTTTGAACTAAGAGTCTTGATACTATCTCTGGTCCTCTATCACAGCTCTACTTCTGATTTTGTTGGTTAACTGGATTTTTCCTGTCCAGGCTGACTTCAAACCAGGTGTGAGTTAGTGGCTTAAATCATTTTTATTGAGAAAAATACCTTGTATTAAAAAGTTTCCATGGTTTTCATTTTTTTTATCTGTCCTGGGGCTTGAACTCTGGGCCTGGGGGCTGTCCATGAGCTCTTCAGCTCAAGGCGAGCACTCTACCACTTGAGCCACAGTGCTACTTTGTTTTCTGGCAGTTAATTGGAGATATGAGTCTCACAGACTTTCCTTGCTGGGGCTGGCTTTGAACCATGATCCTCAGATCTTAGCCTCCTCAATAGCTAGGATTACAGGCATGAGCCACTGGTGCCTGGCTTGGTTTTCATATTTTCATACTTCTTTTTTCTTTTTTCAATACTAGGGTTTGAACTCAGGGCCTCATGATTGCTAGGCTCATACTCTACCACTTGAGTTACACTTCCAGCCGTGGCTGTTTTGGAAATGGAATCTAGCAAAATATCTGATCAGCTAGGATTATAGGCATGAACTCCTTATGCCTGGCTCTGTGTGTGTGTGTGTGTGTGTGTGTGTGTGTGTGTGTGTGTGTGTGTGTGTGTGTGTGTGTGTGTGTGTGTGTGTGTGTGTGCCATCTGGGACTTGAACACAGGGCATGGAATCCAGCAAAATATCTGATCAGCTAGGATTATAGGCATGAACTCCTAATGCCTGTGTGTGTGTGTGTGTGTGTGTGTGCGCGTGCGCGTGCGTGCCATCTGGGACTTGAACACAGGGCCTGGTTACTGTCCCTTAACTTCTTTGCTCAAGGCTACTGCTTGGGCCACAGCTCTACTTTTTTTGGTGCTTAATTGGAGAAAAGTGTCTCACAAACTTTCCTGCCTAGGCTGGCTTTGAACTGTGATCCTCAGATCTCAGCCTCCTGAGTAGCTAGGATTACAGGCATGAGCCACCAGTGCTTGGCTAAAGAATTTATTTATATTGTAAAGATACCTTACAGAGGGGTTATAATTACATGAGCAAGGTAATGAGTGCATTTCTCATCAAGCATTGTTGCCTCCTCCTTTGTTACCCCTTACCATCCCTTCCCATCTCCCCCGCTACCCCCACCAGAACATATTTTCATTAGCATATATTAGTTGTGCAACCCTTTTTGGTTGCCTTGCCTCTCTCTTTTGGTTTTCATCCCCAACAATAGTCTTTTACTTTCCTATGATTTCTTTTTGTTTTGTTTTGTTTTTGTGTGTTCTGGTCCTGGGGCTTGAACTCAGGGCTTACATATTATCCCTGAGCTGCTTTTGCTCAGGGCTAGCACTCTTACCAATTGACCATAGCACTAATTCCAGCTTTATCTGCGTAGTTTACTAGCCATAAGAGTTTTCCTGCACTTTCCTGCCCTGGCTGGCTTCAAACTGTGATCCTCAGATCTCAGCCTTTTGAGTAGTTAGGATTATAGGCATGAGCCACCAGCACCCAGCTTGATTTCTGTTTAAATTTTTTTGCATGTACTAATTGTAAACAGGGTATAATTACCATAGCAATTTACACATGCATATATTATGATTTAGTTAGATTAATCTCAGTAGCTTTCAATGACTTTCCTTATGTTATCTTCAAACAGACACTGTGTATTTCAATATTATTCATCCTCCAGCCTTTTTTGAGGGGAGGGAAGGGGTGTTGGTCATGATGCTTGAACTCAGGGCCTAATCTCTGTCCTCTGCTGAGCGTTTTGCTCAAGGTTAGTGCTCTACCACTTTGAGCCACAGCACTACTTCCAATTTTCTGGTAGATAAGAGTCTCACGGACTTTCTTGCCCCAGCTGGCTTCAAACTGCAATCCTCAGATCTCAGCCTCCTGAGTTGGATTACAGGTGTGAGCCACTGGACCCCACTTGTCCAACATTCTTTTTCCCTCTTCCCCCTCCCTTACATCCTCCAAAATAGTCCCATATATGTATATGTATATCTTTTATGTCTAGATTCCACAAATAAAAAAATTCAGTATTTGACATTTTGAGTTTACGTTATTTAACCTGATGATCTCCAGTTTCTTCCACTTTTCTGAAAATGGCAGAATTTCATTTTCTTTCTTTCTTTTCTCTTCTTTCTTTCTTTTTTTTGCTAGTTCTGGGGCTTGAACTCAGGGCATGGGCACTGTCCCTGAGCTACTTTTTTGCTCAAGGCTAGCACTCTGCCCCTTGAGCCACAGTGCCACTTCCAGCTTTTTCTGTGTATGTGGTACTGAGCTTTATGCATGCTAGGCAAGCACTCTGCCGCTAAGCCACATTCCCAGCCCCCATTTTCTTTATTTCTAATTTCTTTCTTTCTAATATTCCATGGTTTATCTGTACCATGTCATCAGTTGATGGGTAGGTACCTCAGCCAATTCCATAGTTAAGCCATTGTGAACAGAGATGCAATAAACATGGTTATGAAGGTATACATTCCTTTTACTATATGTCCAATTATCACCTTAGGATCATAAGATCTGTTTTTTTAGTTGTGTGTGTGTGTGTGTTCACGCGTGTGCACGCGCGTGTGTGCTGGTCCTGGGGCTTGAACTCGGGGCCTAGAACCTATCCCTAAGCTTTTTTTGTTCAAGGCTAGTTCTTAACCACTTGAGCTGCAGCTCTGCATTCAGCTTTTTGATAGTTTATTGGAGATATGAATCTTGTGGAGCAGGATGACTGTAACTCACACCTGTAATCCTAGCTACTCAGGAGGCTGAGACCTGATCTGATTCAAAGGCAGCCCGAGCAGGAACATCCAGGAGACTCTTATCTCCAATTAACCACCAGAAAACCAGAAGTGGTGCTGTGGCTCAAATGGTAGAGTGCTTACCTTGAGAAGAGATGAGGGACAGCACCCAGACCCACAAAAAAAAAAAAAAAAAAAAGAATCTCATGGACTTTCCTGACAAGGCTTACTTCAAACTATGATCTTCAGATTTCAACTTCCTGAGTAGCTAGCTAGGATTATAAATGTGAGTCACTGGAGTCTGTTTTTTGTTTTGTATTGTTTTTTTGGTTGTGCTGGAGATTAAACTCAGAGACTGATACTTACTGGGCAGGCACTTTATCACTTGAGCCATGCCTCCACCTTCTTCTTGCTTGGTTATTTTACAGATAGGGCTTCTTTTTCTGATGTTAGGACAGGCTTTGATCCACTTATGTTTCCTCATGTTGCTGGGGAACAGCCATGAGCCACTGCATCCAGTCATTGTGCTTCTCCTATGGTTAGGATAAAAGGTGAGCATAATTGTGCCTCGACATTGGTTGAAATGGAGTATCAAGAATTTTCGCCAGGTGCCGGTGATTTATGCCTATAATCCTAGCTACTCAAGAGGCTGAGATCTGAGGATAATAATTCAGTGCCAGCCCGGGCAGAAAAGTCTGTGAAACTCTTAACTCCAATTAATCTCCAGAAGACTGGAAGTGGAGCTGTGGCTCAAGTGGTAGAGAGCTTGCCTTGAACTGGATTGCTGAGGGGCAGTGCCCAGGCTCAGAGTTCAAGCCCCACGACTGACCAAAAAAAAAGAATTTTCATGCTTGAGCTGGCCTTTAACCTAATTTCTATCTTCCAAGTAGCTATGATCACAGGCTTGAGCCAACATACCTAGCCACCAAAATTCTTTTATTCACATTGTTGATTCACTTCCTTCCTTCCTTCCTTCCATTTTCTTTTTTTTTTCTTTTCTTTTTTATTCTTTCTTTCTTTTTGTTGGTTGTGGGCCTTGAACTCTGGGCCTGGGCACTGTCCCTGAGCACTTAAGGTCAAGGCAAACACCCTACCACTTGAGCCACACAGAGCCACTGCTGGTTTTCTGGTGGTTAATTGGAGATAAGACTCTCACAGACTTTACATGCCTGGGCTGGCTTTGAATTGTGATCCTCAAATCTCAGCCTCCTGAGTAGCTAGGATTACAGACATGAGCCACTGGCACCCAGCTTACATGCTCTCTCTTTATTTGTGAAAATTGATGACCTGTAGATGTAGGGAATTAAGTCCACTCTGCCAAGTGTTAGTGATGGGAAGGCCAGTACTAGAGGCAAGGGTTCAACAACAAATGAGTACACTAGCTTTTGCAAGATCAAATGTGTAAGATGAAATTTATTACCTATATAATTTCTATTCCACCTCTCTCTTAATCTGCTACTCTTTAAAGACTTATTGACAAGGAAGGTAGAGTAGAGGAAAGGAAGGACTGACAGGAAAAATTCCAGTATACATCAAAAGAATACTCTTTATCTCCAATTAACTACTCAGAAACTGGAATTGGAGCCGTGGCTCAAAGTTATATAGCTCTAGCCTTAAGCAAAAGAGCTCAGGGATATTACTCAGGCCCCGCAACCAACAAAAAGAAAAGAAAAGCTGGGCACTGGTGGCTCATGCCTGTAATCCTAACTACTCAGGACACTGAGATCTGAGGATGGAGGTTCAAAGCGAGCCCAGGCTGGAAAGTCCATGAGACTCTGATCTCAGACAACCAGAAGTGGTGCTATGGCTCAAGCTGTAGAGCGCTCACCTGGAGCTGAAGAGCTGAGGCCAGTGCCCAGGCCCAGAGTTCAAGCCCCATGATCGAGAAAAAGAAAAAGAAAAAAAGTAATATAAAGACTTAAAAAGCATTGAGCTAGTCATGGTTGAACCATGTAGTTAGGTGTAATGGAACAGGCCAGTAATCCTGGGGAGGCTGAGGCAGGATCATGAGTTCCAGGCCAGTCTGGACTTATAGCCATTTTTGGCAATTCTTTCAACATTCTTAGACTCTTCCGATAAAGCTCCCAATAGCTAAAACATCTTTGTTACAATATTTGAATCAGCAGAGGATAGTGATGCAAAGAAAAGTCATGTAATTAATCCTTACTATAGGAGGTAGAGGCAAAGCTTGTTGAGAACATATAGCACAAATATATGTCTGATGTCTGGGGAGTAATTTGTTCTTTTTCTGTAAGAAGACTTGGGGCTGAAGACATGGTTTAAGTGGTAAAACAATTGCATAGCATATTTGAGACCTGAGTTCAATTCACACTCCTCAGTACTGGAAAACAAGATATGATCTTATTAAGATCACCTCAGAAGAGATCTTATGAAGGATTCTAAGTTTAAGACATCAAGAGGACTGAGGGTACAGCTTATAGCAGGAAAAGGTCAATTTGTATCCCCAACAATGCAAAAAAAATGGAGCTGGAGGTATGACTCAGAGGTAGAGTACCTACCTAACAATATAAAGGTCTTGAGTTCAAACCCCAGTACTACAAAAAATTTTCAACAGAATTCTCTCAATTTCTCTGTGTAGTACTAGGCCTTGAACTCTTGGCCTTTAGCAGCTTGCTCTGCTTGCTTGCTCAGCTGGCATTCTACCACTTGAACCATGCCTCCAGCCCTGCTTCTTGTTGGTTCTGTTGGAGATGGAGTCTCAGACTTTATTTTGGCCTTGGCTGGCTTTGAACCACAATCCTCTGTATCTTAACATCCTGAGTAGTTAGCATTACAGATATGAGCCACCTGCATCTGACTTCCTTTGGCTTTTTGATGAACTTTCAGCCTCCATTGAACCTCCTTTCTTTGCTCTTCTTTTGTAGACTTCAAGTCCCATAGAAGATGACTTTGAAGGAATACAAGGTGCATTTTCTCAACCTCAAGGCTATGGTAAGCCCTACAGCAGATTCCTTTGAGAATCTGTTGCCTTCATTTACTATAGGATCACAGATATTTACAACTGGAAGGGTTCTTGGAGATAATTTCATCTAGGCCTTTCATTTTGTGGATGAGAACACAGAGCTCAGTGATGTCCTTTCATTAATAGGAACCCCTGCTTCTCAGGAGCCTTAGTTACCTTGTTGCATTGTTTATACCTCCACTTTTATTATAGCATACACTGTAATAATTGCTTATTTACCCACCCTCTACCTAGAATTAGGCTCCTTGTTGGCACACAGCAGGTATATGATGTCTTTGTTGAGTAATCTGAGAGATTTACCCAAGCCATTGGACTAGTTATTGATACAATAAAAGCTAGAGCTCAGTTTCACCTCAGCAGCCCAAGCTTCACCATCTTCTTTTTCTTGCTTACCATCTTAACATAGAGATAATAATTACCCACCCCTTAGAAATTTTTGGTTTCTGTGTAATAAGAGGAGCTTTCTAGTATATGAAGTTAACATTGGACTAGGAGCCATGGTATGCCACATGGTATAAACAAACTATTGGTTCTATTACAGATTTTTTTAAAAAAGTATACAGATATAGACTTTTGCCATTTATGCAGCCCTGTATTTTTAAATCAGAGTGAAAGCTGGGTGTGGTACTGCATGCCAATAATCCCAGCTACTTAAGAGGCTAAGTCAAGAGGATTATAAATTTGAAAGCCAGCCTGGATAAATTAATGAGATCCTGTCCCAAAATAAAATTAATGAAGGTCTTGGAATATAGTTCAGAGTAAGAGTGCTTGCCTAGCCACGAATAAGGTTCTAGGTTCAACCCAGCAGACAAACCAAACTTTTAGATGAATAGTTACGTTCTCAGGATATGTATTAAAAGTCCCCAGAGGGGCTGGGAAGGTGGCTCAGTGGTAGAGCGCTTGCCTTGCATGCTCGAGGCCCTGGGTTCGATTCCTCAGCACCACATAAGCAAAAAAAAAAAAGCCGGAAGTGACCCTGTGTCTCAAGTGGTAGAGCGCTAGCCTTGAGCTGAAGAGTTGAGGGACAGCGCCCAGGCCCAGAGTTCAAGCCCCACGACCAGACCAAAAAAACAAAAAAATATAAATAAAAGTCCCCAGAGTGTTGGGCCACCTACCTTTTCCTGCGGAAGCTCTACCCTTGATCACTTTCTGTGGGTCTGGTCTGAACTTGGCCCCTGTATGTGTTTTAGAGGAAGCTTGCCTAGGATGGAAAAGTGGTAGGACAGGCAGGTCAGAAAGCCAGGGCCAGTTCCATTGGAACATGCAAAAGCCTTGAATTTCTACTTTATCCCCTTCTTTTGGTCTTCTCTGCCCAATTTTCCACCCAAAGCTGTGATATATACCCTCTCCATACCAGGAGACATGACAGTGTTCAGTAGGATGTATGCTAGGTTCTAAAGCCTGTTTTGCCACTGTTTTACATAATGTTGGACAAGCCAGTTCATCTCAACTCCTTACTCTCCTTTCTCAGACTCTAAAATCTCTTATTTTACCCAAGCTCTAAATTATACTTATTAGGAATTGGTTTATGTCTTCTATAAATTTATTACTGAAAAAAAAAAAGGGATTGCAGGCCGGGCACTGGTGGTAGCTCACACCTGTAATCCTAGCTACTCAGGAGGCTAAGGTCTGGGGATCACGGTTCAAAGACAGCCCCTGCAGGAAAGTCCATGAAACTCTTAGCTTCAGTTAATCACCAGAAAACTGGAAGTGGTGCTGTGGCTTAAGTGGTAGAGGGCTAGCCTTGAGCTGAAAAGCTCAGGGACAGTGCCCAGGCCCAGAGTTCAAGACCCACCTCTGACAAAGAAAAAAAAAAGATTGCAGGAAGAAGAATCTCTATATCTATCTACTGGTGAGTTTTCAGAGTTTCTTGATATCTGCTATAGGCAACAGTGTTCTGGTAAGCCCCTAGTGAACACGTGGATCTGAGGACCAGGGGAATCCAGAGCATTTGGAAGCTGGGCTGGCTGCTTTATCTGTTCTCATCTCTATAAACTAGGGCAGTTCAGTGATGAGAAAGAAAATGCTGGCCCTATTTTAAGTATCTGAAAAGCATTTTCCTGAGAATTGGGGAGGAATAATAACTTTAGATGCTTGATGCCAAGGAGCACTGAAGACAATTGAACTAGGTTTTCAGTACTGAAGACCCCATTTTCTGCTTCTTCTCTTTAGATTGTTTTGAGAGCCAAGCAGTATAGTTAGTACTCTGGGAATGTCTTTTCTCTTTGGAGTCTTTAGTGAACAAGCAGTTCTTGGTTTCATCGCCCCCTGGTGTCTGTTGACAGGAACTGGGTCAGTTTGCTTTGAAAATACAAAAACATTTGTCTCCAGAAACAGCTATGTCATTCTAACTGAAAGGCTAGTAAATGACTTGATTGTATTCTGAGTGTCAGAATATAATTCTCCCCTCTGAGCAAGGAAAATAAACTTTTAGAATAGAGCCATCCTCTACAGCACTCAATCCAAACTCAAGGAAACACTTTTTAGTCAGATATTTCTCATTCTAGACCAGAACAAGAATGATTCTAGAGAATTAAAATAATAATCTGGATTAGTAAAATTCATTAAAATATTTTTATCTATTTTTTTTCAGGCGAGGAAAAGATGCAAATAAAAAAAATCCTTGAAAAAAACTCAGAGATTTTTACTGGGGGTCAATTCCAACCTTCACAAAGGTATGAACTTTTTGTCTTTCTGATTCAGGTGAAATGTTAAATGGTGAAAAATCTCTATATTTATATATTGCTTGACTTCATATACATTAGTCATGCATTAAGCTAATAAAAATTAGCTTAAGCCAGGCACTGATGGCTCATATTTGTAATCTTAGCTACTTAGGAGGTTGAGATCTGAGGATCTCATTATGGCCAGGAAGGTAAAGTGGACTCTGATCTCCAATTAGCCACCAAAAAGCCAAAAGTGGAGATGTGGTTCAAGTGGTAAAACCCTAGCCCTGAGCACAAAAGCTCAGGGGCAGTACCCAAGCACTAAATTGAGGCCCCAGGATTAGTACTCCCCCCAACCCCCCATCCCCGCCTCAAAAAAAAAATAGATGAATAGATTAGCTTTGTGCAGCTGAAACTTTTTAGGAATTGTTCAGCAAAAATTAATAAGAGTAGTCTTTAACTAAGAGTAGTCTTTTTTTTTTTTCAATTGTGGGGCTTGACCTCAGCACCTGGGCAATGTCCTTGAGCTTCTTTGTGCCCAAGGCTAACATTCTACCACTTGAGCTACAGCACCAGTTCTGACTTTTGAGTGGTTAGTTGAAGATAAGAGTCTCACTGGAACTTTTCTGCCTGGGCTGGCTTCAAACACGGATCCTCAGATCTTAGCCTCCTTGAATAGCTAGGATTAGAGGCATAAGCCACTGGTGCCCAACTAAGAGTAGTCATTTTTTGCATTCAGGTCTAGACTCTGACATTCTATCCTAATGGTCTTGGTTATAGGACCTGCCCCTCTATTCTATTTTTCCTTCCTGTAAAATAGGGATAACAATCCTCACCAAGCTGGGTACTAGTGACTCACACCTATAACCCTAGCTACTCAGAAGGCTGAGATGTGAGGATCATGATTCAAAGGCAGCCTGGGCAGGAAGGTTTGTGAGATTTTTTTCTCTAATTAACCACTAGAAAACCAGAAGTGGGGCTGTGGCTCAAAGTGATAGAGGGCTAGCCTTGAGCAAAAAAAAAAAAAAAAAAAGAATACCAAGAATATTGACACTGGATTATAAAGTAATAAGCTAACTTCTGGGCATTTATCCCAGAGAAATAAAGGCTTTTGTTAACATAAAACCACAAGTTTATTTGTGAGCGAATTTATTTTTATTTTTATTTTTTTTGTCGGTTGTGGGGCTTGAACTCTGGGTTTGGGTGCTGTCCCTGCGCTCTTCAGCTCAAGGGAAGTGCCCTACTGCTTGAGCCACATTACCACTTCTGGTTTTCTAGTGGTTTATTGGAGATAAGAATCTCACGGAGTTTCCTGCCCAGGCTGTCTTTGAACCGTGATCCTCAGATCTCAGCCTCCTGAGTAGCTAGTATTACAGGCATTAGCCACCGGTGCCCAGCATGAGTGAATATTTTATAGCAAATGTATAATAGTCCAAAACTGAAAACCACACATCCTCAACCATGTAAATGATTAGATACATTTTGGTACATCCATACACTAAATATTACTTACTTGTAAAAATGAAATGAACTGGGCTGGAAAGGTGGCTTCCTGGGGGAGTGCTTGCCTTGCATGCATGAGGCCCTGGGTTTGATTCCTTAGCACCTTATAAGCAGAAAAAGCGGAAGTGGTAGAGCACTAGCCTTGAGCTGAAGAGCTGAGGGACAGCGCCCAGGCCCAGAGTTCAGGCCCCACAACCAACAACAACAACAAAAGTCAAAGTAAAGGTGCAATTAAAAAAAAAAACCCGGAGCTGGGCGCCAGTGGCTCAGGCCTGTAATCCTGGCTACTCAGGAGGCTGAGATCTGAGCATCCCGGTTCAAAGCCAGCCGGATCAGGAAAGTCCGGGAGACTCTTATCTCCAATAAACCACTAGAAAACCGGAAGTGGCACTGTGGCTAAAGCGGTAGAGCACTCACTTTGAGCTGAAGAGCCCAGGGACAGTGCCCAAGCCTAGAGTTCAAGCCCCACAACTGACCAAAAAAAAAAAAAATTGGAATGAACTATTGGTACATAAAGCAACCTAGATAAATCTCCAGAGAATTATTCTTCATGAAAAAAGCAATCCTATGGAGTTATTAGCTGAAAACTCTGCTTATATAACATTCTTTAAAATGACAGACCTATAGGGAACAGGTAGGAGGTATAGGTATGACTATAAACAAGCAACATAAGCCATCTGTGGTAGTGGACATGTCTGCATGTTGTCTGCATCATGCTTATATCTTGGTTGTGATATTATTCTCCAGACTTGTAAGATTACTATTAGAGGAAATTTGGTAAAGTGTATCTTTTTTTTAAATAACTACAGGTGACTCCAGTGACCTCAAAAGCTAAATTATAAAACAATAACAGATATAAAATGTTTGGTACAAAAACATTCAATGTACTTACCCCTCTTTGGGCTTTGATTTTCTTAATTATAATAACTATAGCTAGTATTCCTAAGTATCTAGTATATGCCAGTCATTGTTTCATCTATTCCACATAACAACCCTCTAAGATATATGTACAGTTATCTCCGTTTTGCCAGTAAGAAAAGCAGAGATAAAAAGTTTAAAGAGGGACATAAAGCTGTAGCACATGTGGTTGAATACCAGCCTGAGCAAAAATGGTTAACACCCAGGCTGAGTTTAAGAACACCCAGCACTGGAAATTGCCAACACCCCTAACTCCTCTCCCAGCAAAAAAAAAAAAAAAGGTTGAGTGTTTTTTTTTTTTGTTGTTGTTGTTTGTTTGTTTTCCCGGTCATGGGGCCTGAACTCTGGGTCTGGGCACTGTCCCTCAGCTCTTCAGCTCAAGGCTAGTGCTCTACCACTGGAGCCACAGTGCCACTTCCAGCTTTTTCTGTTTATGGGGTGCTGAGGAATCGAACCCAGGGCCTCATGTTTGCAAGGCATGCACTCACTCTACCACTGAGCTACCTTCCCAGCCCCAAGTTGAGTGTTTTAAGTACGTGCATGCTTGCATGTTTCGGTCAGTCATGGGGCTTGAACTCTGGGCCTGAGCATTGTCCCTCAGCTCTTCAGCTCAAGGCTAGTGCTCTAGCGCTTGAGCCACAGCACCACTTCTGTTTTTCTGGTGGTTTATTGGAGGTAAGAGATTCATAGCCTTTCTTGTCCAGGCTGGCTTTGAACTGCAATCCTCAGTTCTCAGCCTCCTGAGAAGCTAGGATTACAAGTGTGAGCCACTGGCATAAGGCTTATGTGTGTGTATTTTAAGCTACTGTAGAGTTTGAACTTAGGGGGCTTAGGATCACTTAGCTGGTGATCTGCACCTGATCTGTGTCTCTAGCCTGGCTTGCCTGCCTTCCTTCCTTCCTTCCTTTTCTTTTCTTTTTTTTTTAACTAGTTAATTGAAGATGGAGTCTTGCGGCCCTTTCTTTTTTTGGGGGGGGTCCAGTCGTGGGGCCTGAACTCTGGGCCTGGGTGCTGTCCCTCAGCTCTTCAGCTCAAGGCTAGCACTCTACCATTTGAGCCACAGTGCCACTTCCGACTTTTGTGATGCTGAGGAATCGAACCCAGGGCCTCAGGCATGCAAGGCAAGCACTCTACCACTGAGCAACCTTCCCAGCCCCTCTTGTGGCCTTTTCTATACCAGCTGGCTTTGAATCTGAAAGATTACAGCCTCCTGAGTAGTTAGGAGTTCAGACAGGTGCCACTGGTGCCCAGCTTAAATGTTTTCTCCCCTGTAATGTTACATACCTAGTCATTCAGGATAGTCTAAATAATATTATAAAACAAACAAAAAGCCCCATAGATTTCCCAAATTTTAGTAGTTTAAAACAGGAAAGGTTTGTTTCTTCATATCCAGACTCAAGGGTTGGTCTGTACTATATTACCTTCTAACAGATGCAGGTTGAGCAGACTCCATCTTTGTGCTTCCTTGATTGCTGAGGTAGGAAAATAGAATCTGGCTTTAAAGGTTTGATCAAAAGAGATTCATTACTTGCAATCATTTCATTAGTTAAAACAAGTCACGTGGCTATTTATGTCAATTAAAAGGACCAGAGAATGTCATTCGATTATGTGTTATTAGGACAATCATTTTGGAAAGTATATTAATAAAGACAAAGGTCAGCCAGGCACCAGTGGCTCATGCCTATAATCCTAGCTACTCAGGAGGCTAAGGACAGTAGTTTGAAATCAGCCTGGGCAGAAAAGTCCCTGTTGAGACTTTTTTTGTTGTTATTGGTTGTAGAGTTTGAACCCAGGACCTGGCTGCTGTCCCTGAGCTCTTTTTGCTCAAGGCTAGTTTTCTACTACTTTGAGCCACAGAGCCACTTCTGGTTTTCTGGTGGTTAATTGGAAATAAGAATCTCACAGGGGCTGGGAAGGTGGCTCAGTGGTAGAGTGCTTGCCTTGCATGCATGAGGCCCTGGGTTCAATTCCTCAGCACCACATAAGCAGAAAAGGCCAGAAGTGGCACTGTGGCTCTGGTATAGCACTAGCCTTGAGCTGAAGAGCTGAGGGATAGCGCCCAGGCCCAGAGTTCAGGCCCATGACTGACAAAAAAAAAAAAAAAGAATCTCACAGACTGTTCTGCCCTAGCTAGCTTTGAACCATGATCCTCAGATCTCACTCTCTAGAGTTGTTAGGATTATGGGTATTAGCCACTAGTACTGGGTTTCTGTAAGACTCTTATCTCCAATTAAATACTCATAAACCAGAAGTAGAGCTGTGGGTCAAAGTGGTAAAGTACTAGCCTTGAGCAAAAAGCGCTCAGGGACAGTGCTCAGGCCCCACCACCAAAAAAACCTACAAGTCAACATCGAAGCCTTGTACAGTTTGATCTCACAGGAATGTTACAAGGATTAAGAACATGAAGATAGGGCTGGAAAGGTGGCTTAGTGGTAGAGTGCATGCCTTGCATGCATAAGGCCCTGGGTTTGATTCCTCAGCACCACATAAGCAAAAAGAAAAAAGGCAGAAGTGGCACTGTGGCTCAAATGGTAGAGCATTAGCCTTGAGCTGAAGAGCTGAGGGACAGTGCCCAGGCCCAGAGTTCAGGCCCCACAACCGGACCCCCCCACAAAAAAAGCAAGTAAGCAAGCAAGCAGATATGAAGATATGTGGAAGGATTTAGCATAGGACCTAGCTTTTAGTTAGTAGTGTCTCTTGAGTATTGAAATTGAATGTTAACTGTTAGTTAAAGTAGAAGTGGATGGTTTGTCTTCAGTATTCTCTTCTGGCCATTTGTGGTGCAAGCTTCTTTTAGCCTTTTTGTTTCTCTGTACAGGAAGCTGTTTCACAGCTGTTAGAAGCTCATGGCTATATCCCTTGATCAAATATCTACCTCCCAGAAAGGTTCTTGTGCTCCATTGATTTTTCTTAGGAAACTTAATGTCATATAAAGTCAATCATGGCATATTTCAGAGCTGACCTGACCTTTAAAGAGTGGTTATTCAGTCTGTAAAAAGGACTTGAAACTCACATATCCCAGAGAACTTGTGGATAGTTTGCATCAAAATCAAAACAAGAACCCACACTTGTACTCCAAGCTTAACTCTTTCTGATGCTTTTCACATTGGGCTGATGAATTACTCCTTTGTATCAAGCTGATGCACTTCATTGACAGGAGATCTTATTTTCTTTCTTTTACAGTACTGAAGGTGAACAACAAGAGATCTTAGAGGACATACCAAAGGAACTGAAAGAGAAAGACAGGTATGTTTACCAAAGGATGTTTGGTAGCCCAAGATGTTTGTGTAAAGTCTTGGTTTTATGGAATAGTATTTCCTTGTTTGTAAGACTCTGCATTCTTTACATTTTTATGTATAAACTTTTTTTGGCCAGTCTTGGGGCTTGAACTCAAGGCCTACACACTGTTCCTGAACTTTTTTTGCTCAAGGCTAGTACTCTACCACTTGAGCCATAGTGTCACTTCTGTTTTTTTCTGTTTATGTGGTACTGAAGAATCGAACCCCTGGCTTCATACATACTAAGTCAAGCACTCTACCACTAAGCCACATTCCTAGCCCTTTTATATATAAACTTAATGTATGTTTCTTCAAAAAGCTGTAATTTAATTGATAATGTGGTTTATAATGAATAGAATCTTATAATCAAGGAAATGCAGAAATAATAATACACTTGTAATCCTAGCTACTCAGAAGGCTGAGATCTAAGGATTGTGGTTCAAAGCCAGTCCAGGCAGGAAAGTCTCTGAGACTATCTCCAATTAACTGCCAGAAAACTGGAAGTGGGGAAGTGGTGCTGTGGCTCAAAGTGGTAGAGGTGCTAGCCTTGAGCAAACGAGCTCAAGCACAGTGCCCAGGCCCTAAGTTCAAGCCCCACAACTGACAAAAGAAAAAAAAAAGAATGAGTTTGTACTTGAGGTAGATTAAATCTGTGTAGATTTTTGTTTGTTTTTTTTTGGTTTTTTGGTATGTGTGTGGGCTGTTACGGAGGCATTAACTCAGGGCCTGGGCACTGTCCCTTAGCTTTTTTATTCAAGGCTGTCAGTCTGCCACTTGAGCCACTGCTTTACTTCTTTAGAGATGAACAACTCTTGGATTTATCTGTCTGGGGGGCTTTTGAACCACTATTCCCAGATCTCAGCTTCCTGACCAGGTAGGATTACTGGCATGAGCAATCAGCACCTGGCCCTAAGATATTAGTTAATTCTTTATAGTGCCAGGAAAGATTTGTAGATGAGTATACTTTAAACATTTCTGTCAGACCAGGGCTTGGTTGGCACATACCTGTGATTCCAGTACCCAGAAGGCTATAATGAAAGGACTGTGAGTTTGAGGCCACTCCTGTTTCAAAACATGCTGGGTGCTCATGTAATCCTAGCTCCTCAGGAGGCTGAGATCTGAGGACTAAGGTTTAATGCCAATCCCAGTAGGAAAAGTCCTATTAACCACTGAAAAGCTGGAAGTAAAGCTGTGGCTTTAGAGGCAGAGCACTATCCTTGAGTGACAAAGCTAAAGAACAGTGCCCAAGCTCTGAGTTCAAGCCCCAGTACTGACACACACACACACACACACCACCACCACCACCACCACCAAAAAGAAAAGTTCCTATCAGGAATATATTGTTTTATTTTTCTAAACATGTTCTTACAATTACTGTGTGTTCTTAATTATTTATAGATCACTGATAGACATTCAAGACCTGTCCAGCATCTCCTATGAACCAGATGGCTCTTTTAAGGAAGCCTCATGTAAAACACCCAAATTAAGCCATGCACCTACTTGTGTCAGCACTCCAGTCAGCCCAGGTAATCACATACAGGAAGATTTTTTTTTTTTTTGTCGGTCGTGGGGCTTGAACTCTGGGCCTGAGCGCTGTCCCTCAGCTCTTCAGCTCAAGGCGAGCACTCTACCCCTTGAGCTACAGCGCCACTTCCGGTTTTCTGGTGGTTTATTGGAGATAGGGAGTCTCACGGTCTTTCCTGCCTGGGCTGGCTTTGAACCGCAATCATCAGATCTCAGCCTCCTGAGTAGCTAGGATTACAGGCGTGAGCCACCAGCGCCCAGCTATACAGGAAGATTTTTATAGAGGAGCTCTCAGCCCTATTCACCGACTTTGAGAAGCCAGACTGGAAAACAGACCTGATAGCTATTTTCTTCAAGAGTAAAAGTGTTTTCTTAGGGGTTCTGGGAAGGTGGCTCAGTGGTAGAGTGTTTGCATGAGGCCCTGGGTTTGATTCCTCAACACTACATAACAGAAAAAGCCAGAAGTAGTGCTGTGGCTCAAGTGGTAGAACACTAGCCTTGAGCTGAAGAGCTGAGAGATAGTGCCCAGGCCCAGAGTTCAGGCCCACAACCTACAAAACAAAAGTGTTTTCTTAGGGCCAAAGCTGAAGAATATCCTATGGGAAGCCAAGTAGGAGTAATGGTGGTAGTGAGTTAGTAGCTGTTTGGTTTGGGTTAGTGTGGTAGTGGTAGAAACATGAAAATATATCAGTCTCTTTAGTTTACTATATACTGTAAACACTGCTGAATTTATTGCAGAAACGTTGGATCCTCTAGACTTTGCAACAGTGCTTTTTGTAGTACTGGGATTTTAACTCAGGCCATACACTTTCTAGATACCATTTGAGTCTGGCCCTCATACATAGTTCTTTTTATTCTTTTCTTTTTTTTTTGTACTCAGTACTGGGTATTGGGACTTGAATTCAGGCCTGAACACAGGTGCTGTCTCTTAGATTTTTTTTTGCTCAAGGCTAGCACTCTTATTACTTGAGCCACACTTGCACTTTTTTTTTTTTTTTTTTTGCTAGTTAATTGGACATAAAAGTCTCATGGGGGCTGGGAAGGTGGCTCAGTGGTAGAGTGCTTGCCTTGCATGCATGAGGCCCTGGGTTCGATTCCTCAGCATCACATAAGCAAAAAGAAAAAAGCCGGAAGTGGCGCTGTGGCTCAAGTGCTAGAGCGCTAGCCTTGAGCTGAAGAGCTGAGGGACAGCGCCTAGGCCCAGAGTTCAGGCCCCACGACCGGACCTAAAAAAAAAAAGTCTCATGGACTTTTGTAACCAGGTTGGCTTTGAACCATGATTCTCAATTTTCAGCTTCCAGAATAGTTAGGATTATAGGCATGAGCCACCAGCCTGACTCATGTATTGTTCTTGAATTCTGCTATTATATACAAACAGCATCCAAAATCTTCTCTTTAGTGCCCATATTTCCAACATAGTTGTAGTTTAATCTCCCTTTATTTTATCTTGATGGGTGAATTTAGAGTGCTTTATACCTTGAGTTTTGTCTCAGATTAGTGATTTCTTCAGTTATTAACGATTTGGAAAATCCCTAGCATAATGACAAATTTTGTGGTATTTTGTTTGTAATGTGAAGAATTCAGACACTACTGTTTTCTCTCCAACAGAGTCAGTGTCTTCAGCTGCCAGTCGGTATAAAGACTGCCTTGAAAGTATCCCATTTCAGGTTCAAGCAGAGTCTGCATCTTTCTGTGATAGTCAAGAATCTGTTAGGACTTTTGCTGATAAATTTATAACTGTTCGAGAGAAAGCAAAGTGTCTGGATTCTCTTTTTACTTCTTCTGAAACTCATCCTGCAAGACTAACTGATCTGGTAAGTTTACCAATTCTATGTTACATACATACTCATGAGGTCAGCCTCAGGAGCTCAGTGGTCCAAAAGGCTAAGAATTTTTTCAAATCTATTAAGAAACAAGAGGACTGGGAGTGTGGCTTGGGGCAGAGCTCTTGCCTAGCAAGTTCGTAGCTCTGAGTTCAAACACCAAAAGAAACAGGAAATGAGCTGGATTCTTTCTCTATGCCTCCCAGGGGTTCATCTCCTGAATTTGTATTGTAGAGGTTTAAATTTTGACTTCATCCTCAGAGCTTTCCCTGGTTACTTCCCCTAAGATTTAAACTTTAAAAAAATTGTTATTATAAAGGTGATGTACAGAGGAGTTACAGTTATATATATCAGGTAACAAGTACTTTAGTTGTTGTTATTGTTCATGGGGCTTGAACTCTGGGCCTGGGCGTTGTCCCTCAGCTCTTCAGCTCAAGGAGAATGCTTTTCCACTTGAGCCACAGCGCCACTTCTGGTTTTCTGATGGTTAATTGGAGATAAGAGTCTCACGGACTGCCCGGGCTAGCTTTGAACCAAGATTCTTATCTCAGCCTTCTCAGTAGCTAGAATTACAGGCGTGAGCCACCAGCGCCTGGATCCTCACAACTTTTTGACTGACTTAATTTTCTATGATTGAATTTTTTTTCTTTAGTACTCAACGAAAATTAATTGCTCATAGGTCTTACTCAGAAAGAAAAGAAATGACACAATTTTATGCTTTCTAAACTCATCAATGAGTACATTCTAAGTGCAAGTCATCATGTCAGGCTCTTTGCCAGGCATCCGAATGTTTATGAGACATACGCCCTGCCTCAAAGTTGAGTCCTAAGGAGGTGGAGGAGTGAGGAGGCTTCCCAGAGGAAGAAACATGTTATATGATTTTGACTTACTGAATAAAAATAAAAGGAAATGTGCCTTTTTCTTCAAAATATGTGTCAGTTATCATGTTTATATCTTACAGAAAAGATCATCTGCATGTGCTACAGCTAAATCCTCTAGCATGATTACAGTATCTGGCACATCAACCCATGCTACCCAGAGAAGGAGCCTCCCAAAAGGTACTCCGTTTAAAATGAAAGAAATGCATACTAGTAAACCAACTTAAAGAAGCTTAAATAGGTGCCCATCAGTCTTTGAACCAACCCAGTTAGTTCAAATAACAATGCTTCTTTCCTCTGATTATAAAAGTAAAATTACTCATTCTAGAAAACTTGGAGAATAAAGAAAAACCTTCAAAAGAAAACAATAATTTAACCCTACTATAATTTTTAATGTCATGTACTATTTTGTGTATATCTTTCCCATAGTTTTGAAAATATGTAATTTTTTAGCATTGTTGAGCTCATGTTGCATTTCAGTTCTAGACTGTTGTCTTCTCTGTTTAGTTTTCTTTTTTTCTTTTTTGGGTCCGGTCGTGGGGCCTGAACTCTGGGGCCTGGGCACTGTCCCTCAGCTCTTCAGCTCAAGGCTAGCGCTCTACCACTTGAGCCACAGCACCACTTCCGGCTTTTTTCTTTTTGCTTATGTGG
>NW_012267235.1:4630648-4644044 GCF_000151885.1 Dipodomys ordii
ATACATGTGATCAGCAGCATGGGGATATTTAGTAGTGGTTCAACCAGATGAGCAGGAGTTCTTTGTTTCTTAAGTCCTGTTAGTTTTGTCGTATCTAGGACAGATTCTTAGAAAACAATTTTGAAGTCAAAGGTTCTGAGAGTATTAACAGCTCTTGAGGCTTACTGCTTTTGTTGCATTAATTTTAATGTCTGTGCCTTTAGTAGAACTCTTAGAATTTCCCATAAGGGAATAAGGATTTTGTGAGTTAGGTTAAGAGTTCGTTGTTTGTTTTTTGTTTTGTGTTTTTTTGGTTGGTCATGGGACCTGAACTCTGGGCCTGGGCACTGTCCCTCAGCTCCTTAGCTCAAGGCTAGCACTCTACCACTTGAGCCACAGCACTACTTCTGGCTTTTTCTGCTTATGTGGTGCCAAGGAATTAAACCCAGGGCCTCATGCATGCAAGGCAAGCACTCTACCACTGAGCCACCTTCCCAGCCTGGTATAAGAGGTTTTATTATATAATAATTGACCATTTGGGGCAGGACCCAAAGTATGGTTGCTTCTGTATCTCCTGGCTCAAAGTGGGAAAAGTCTCCCACTTTGTGCTTTCATTTTGGCTGTGCCAGAATCCTGTATCCCTCCAACAACCATGATTCAGATTGTGCTTCACACTTAGGAATTTGTACCTTAATTAAAAGATCCTTAGGAAGATTGGGGAGGGCTGAGAAGGTGGGTCAGTGGTAGAGTGCTTGTAATGTTTGCATGAAGTCCTGGGTTCAATTCCTCAGCACTGCATAGTGGCATTGTGGCTCAAGTGGTAGAGCACTAGCCTTGAGCTGAAGAGTTGAGGGACAGCACCCAGGCCCAGACTTCAGGCTCCACAACCAACAAAAAAAAAAAAAGGAAGAAAGGGCAACAAATAAAAAGTGCTAGAATAGGAGGATGAAAAAGGGTAGTAAAGGCCATTCACATGTTAGGAGATGTCTACTAAGGCTGTTATGTAAAAGACTTCCTTCTTTCTTAAATTTGTCCCTCATAGTCAAGTCTATGGGGAGCTGAGAAAAATGCAACTTAAGACCAAGAAGATATTACTATTTTCTCCTTTATTTTTTTAAAGAACTAGTGGAAGCCATCTCACAGCATCACATTGATGAGCTACCACCACCATCTCAGGAGCTACTTGATGAAATTGGTAAGGAACATTCAATGTAAAATCTACTCCTTGTTCCTGTAAGTAGGTTATGGTCACTGATCATGATACAGTTTCTTTTTCTCAGATCAGAGCACTAATACAAAATGTTCTATGAAAGTCTGGTTGAATATATAAAATTTTGAAAGAGGCTGGCTGCAATAACTGGCTCATATCTGCTCTTGTTGTGTTTACTTAAAAGGTTTTATGGTATGCCAGGCACTGGTGCCTCACGCCTGTAATCCTAGCTACTTAGGAGGCTGAGATCTGAGGATCACGGTTCAAAGTTACCCTGGGCAGAAAAATCTGTAAGACACTTATCTCCAATTAACCACCAGAAAATCAGAAGTAGCCCTGTGGCTCAAGTGGTAGAGCACTTGCCTTAAGTCAAGTAGCTCAGGGATAGCACCCAGGACAGACCAAAAAAAAAAAAAAAGAAGAAGAAGAAGAAAAAAAGAAGTTATGGTAATGATTCTAAAGGGGAAAAAGTCAAATGGTTTGTGATGGTGAACTTTTTTGATTAAAGGAATTCTCTTTATCTCCTTTTCAGTCTACACACCATTTCTTAGATGCCTGCTCAGGCCAAGAGTTCTATTTTTATTTTTACAGGTAGCAGAAAGGTATTGGAACTGTGGATAGATCTCTTTTCTAAGATCAGGAGAGTAGTGGGACAGAACATGAGACTAGAATTTTTATTGAATAGTATCAGTCTATTTGCAGCTGGATGCCTGTTATTGGACTTATGATAGTCCAGGTCAGTTCTTGCTATAGAGCCTATGGAGAATTTTCTAAATCAGGTACTAGTCAGTTTTCAAGATCTGAGGTTGTGTTTGATAAGAAATAAGAATTTACTGGTATAACTCAAGGGAAAGCTACCCTGTAGGCTCTCATAACCCTCAGACCCTGTCCCATACCCAAAGGAACTTGGTTAGAGTCAGTCAGGGCTGAGTTGTTTGTTTTTTTTTTTTTTTTAATTACAAGCCCTTTCTGCTTTCTTTTGTGTCTAGGGACAGAACCTAGGCCCAGTACCTTAGGCAAGTGCTCTACTGCTGGACTATACCCCAAGTCCTATAGGCCCTTTTTTGCCTCACTGAAGCCTTCCCCCAGTGCCACAGGGTTGTTGGGTCTGGGCTCTTAGGGACAACACTTTGTGCCATGATTTCTACCTCTGAGACTTTCTAGGTACTTCTTGCAAATTCTGCCTCCTTAAATGCTTTTCTTAAAATAATGATACAATTTTAGCAATGGAGGTTACCACCATATATCCTGTCGAGATAAGTTCTTATCATTTGTTCTTCAGCCAGGGCTTCAGGCTTCTTTGCAGTTTGACCATAACTGATATTTTGCCTCTGGATCCTGCTGTCTTCTCTCTGTAGTTACAGTTGAACTCTCCCTATACCTTCCCAATTTCAGCAGCTGTAGTCCCATGCTTCTTCCTAGGCTCTGGCCTCATGGCATTGTTGTGCTTCATCATAGTCTACAAAAACCTTCCCACATTTTACGTTTGTTTTTTTTTTTGTCGGTCATGGGGCTTGAACTCTGGGCCTGGGCGCTGTCCCTCAGCTCTTCAGCTCAAGGCAAGTGCTCTACCACTTGAGCCACAGTGCCCTCTCTGGTTTTCTGGTGGTTTATTAGAGATAAGAATCTCACAGACTTTCCTGCCCAGGCTGGCTCTGAACCACGATCCTTAGATCTCAGCCTCCTGAGTAGTTTTTCTTGGTAATAGGCCTACTTACCCAGTTATTATATATCAGTATTTTTCTGTTTCCCTGGACATCTCACCTGCTCTTTTGGAGGCTCCACATGGAAAACTCTAGGTTCCTGGCAGGAACCTAAAGAGAAGAGTCCTTTACAACTTTAGGATATAGGTAATTATTTAAGAACAGCAAGGGGTTATTGTTATTAAGGATGAAAATGATTTTTTTCTATTTCACATAATTAAATGATCTTTTTAGGTCCTCTTGCTGGCCAAGAGTTGTCAAGTGTGGCTATTATCCTATATTGCAGGAAGGAGACCCACCAACCTGCCCCTTCTCAGAATACACCCATGCCTGTGAGCTTAGGGTGGCCTGCCTGTGCTCCCCACAGCTAGCTCTCTTGTTCTGATATGCTGTGTTCCGAGGAGTGCCTAACAAATGCAAAATAGCTACTGAGTTTAGCAGGTGCTTATCTTGGTCTAGTGCATTTCTTTAGTAGCTGGAAATGGTGATATCCATTGCCTTCTGTCTTTATAGTTAAACAGTATGACATATAGACAGTATAGATAATGATGGAACACTTGTATACCTCTGCAGTTGAGAGTATAACATGGAGATTAGAAGCATAAAAATTAGAGCTGGACTCTCTAGATTCAAATCTCAATTCTCCCACTTATTCCTGTGATCTTGGTTAACCTTAATTTCCTCTTCTTTTAAACAGGACTAATAATACTGCAGTCAATCTCATAAGGTTGTTGTAAGATTGTGAACATTAATGATGCATTTATGTACATGAGCTTAGAAACTGTACCTGCCATAAAGAGCTCCTCAAGTGTTATGTGTCTTCTTCATTATCACCATCATCATCATCAGTATTTTTTATCTTGAGTATTATTCAGGATTTTGTTTTACTTGAAGAATTCCTTTCAAACACAGAATGCTCTAGAGCAGTGGGTCTCAAACTTAGGCCTAGAATTACCTAAAAGCCTTAAAATACAAATTACTGAAGCACACTGCAGAGTTTCAGACTCCACAGATCTGGAATGAGGCTGGAAGATGTGCATTTCTAACAAGTTCCTGGGTTATGCCAGTGCTGCTGGTCTAAAGACTGCCCTTTGAGAACCACTACTCTGGAGGAATGGTGTGATGTGGAATGAGTTACCTTCTGCTTTTGTACTGTGACAGAGCAACTGAAGCAGCAGCAGGCCTCAGCCACAGTGTCTCATGCAAACACAGCATGTGATCCAAGGGTCATTGAAAATGGTGAGCTAATTGCCCAGATCTTTTTCATTAGATTCTTTTGAAACATTTTTCTTTTTAATTAGCATATATTAATTATACAAATGAACTTCATTCTGGTATTTCCATACCTGCATATAATATTCTTTGATCAAATCCACTCTTATCTATCCTCCCTACCTTAAAATAATTTTGTTCTATTTTAATTTGTGTGTATAAAGCACTTTCGTTTTTGTTTTTGTTTTTTGGTCCTAGAGCTTGGACTCTGGGCCTGGGCACTGTCTCTCACCTCTTCAGTTCAAGGCTAGTACTCTACCAGTACTAGAGTACTAGACACAGCGCCACTTCTGGCTTTTACCGTGTATGTAGTGCTGAGGAATCAAATCCAGGGGCTCATGCATGCGAGGCAAATACTCTACCACTGAGCCACCTTCCCAGCCCCGTATGAAGCACTTTTATCATATTCATTGCCCCCTTCCTTTTACCTATCCAATCCTGCTGATTTCCTCTTGCAAACATTTGTTCTTTACACTCCTTTACACTCATTCTTTTTCCCCTTGTTTTTGTTTTGTGTCTTTTGCGAGAGAACATGTGATGTTTCTCAATCTGTATTATTTCATGTAACATGATGATTTCTAGTTCTCTCCATTTTCCCACAAACAACACAATTTCATTCCTCTCTATAATTGAATAAGCAAGTTCTTCCTGTACTTCTGTCCTTGACAGTATAGTTGTCCACGGGGTGAGGTGGAGATGTGACTGTGAGGTCGGGCACTGCTCCTTCTCATTCCAACAGTTACTTTTGTATGGCCAGCTGTTTAAATCTGAACCTCATTTTTCCTTACCTTTAAATGGGAATAATAATTCCTATTTCATGATGTACATAATAGCCTCAGTTCAGTGCCTGGTATGTTGTAAAACACTTCTCAGATGTTAGTCCTCTTCCCTTATAGGACTATGGTTGAGATGAAATGAGAAAATTCTTGGTATATATTGAGGGCATATCTCTTTTCCACTCAAATTTCTTCCCTAGTTTTCACTGAAAACAGTGAATCCTCAATCAGTGAATCCTCAAAGTAAATTTATTCCATCTATTTTCAAATCACTTCTTTTTTAAAAAAGTTTTAAAAAATTATTTTGCAGTACTGGGGAGTTGAACTCAGGACCTCACATTTGGTAGGCCTGAGTTGTACTATTTGAACTCTGCTGTAGTCCTCATTTCCTCTTTTGTGTGTCCTGTCTTTCCTCTGCTTCCCACACCTCCCCTTTCTGAACCTTGGCACAGACTAGGTTTCCTGTAGCTTTATCTGGCACCAAAAAGGTCCTAAGACCCCAGAAACAGCTGCTATGAATACAGGTATCCTGTGGTTTGCCACCTGGCATCATGGGAAGAGATGAGCTTTTGCATTGCATGCTTTAGAAAGGCTTTGTAAATTTTCTTTGTAAAAATAAAAGTTATCTCTCCCCTTTCTCCTCTCCCTTCACTCTCTCCCTTGTCTTTCCCTTCTCTCTCCTTTCTTTCTTACCTGTCCCCTACCCCACCTCTATATTTTTTTGCATTATTGGGATACTTGAACTCAAAGTCTCACATTTACTAGGCAGGCACATTACCACTGAGTTATGCCACCAGCCCCTACAATTAATTCTTTAAATTGTTTTTAGATCAAAAGCGTTCAGAAGAACAAGAAGCTGACAATAATAAAGAAGATAGTTTGCTTTGGACCAAAGAAAATCAGGACCTAGGAGAGGACACAGAGAGGTAATACTAAAAGCTAGACTTTCAAAAAGATTTAAAGAATTGTGTTTTTTGTTGTTGTTGGTGGTGGTGGTTGTGGGGCTTGAGCTCAGGGCCTGGGCTCTGTCTCTTAGCTTTTTCGCTTAACACTAGTGCTCTGCCACTTTAGCCACAGCTCCACTTCCAATTTTCTGGTGGCTAATTATAGATAAATGTCTCATGGATTTTCCTGCCTGGGCTGGTATCAAACTGAGATCCTCAGGTCTCAGCCTACTAAGTAGGATTATAGGCATGAGCCACTAGTACCTAGTTCTAGATTGGTTTTTATTACTTGTTTCTATTCCTATTGATAAATAATAGAAGTGTAAGCCATCTTTTCCCAATAATATCCTACTAGTCTCTATTTTTTTAAAAGAGCTTTTTGTTTAAAAAAAAATACATTTTAGAGCTGGGAAGGTGGCTTAGTGGTAGAGTGTTTACCTTGCACGCATGAGGCCCTAGGTTTGATTCCTTAGCACCACATAAACAGAAAAGGCCGAAAGTGGGACTGTGGCTCAGGTGGTAGACCACTAGCCTTGAGCTGAAGAGCTCAGGGACAGTGCCCACGACCGACCAAAAAAAATAAAATAAAAATAAAATACATATATTTAAATTGTGCACAGAATGAGGAAGAACTGAGCACAGAAAATGTTCTAGTATGAGTGAAATTCAAACATGATCCAGGAAAGAGGCAACCAGACAGCCAACTGGCAAAATCAAAAGTTAGCCCATAAAAGTCTGACCCCAACCTTGTATGGCGCAACAACATAAACATTTTCTCCTTGTAGCCGGGTGCTGGTGGCTCACGCCTGTAATCCTAGCTACTCAGGAGGCTGAGATCTGAGGATCTCGGTTCAAAGCCAGCCCGGGCAGGAGAGACCGTGAGACTCCTATCTCCAATAAACCACCATAAAACCGGAAGTGGTGCTGTAGCTCAAGTGGTAGAGCGCTCGCCTTGAGCTGAAGAGCTGAGGGACAACGCCCAGGCCCAGAGTTCAAGCCCCATGACCGACCAAAAAAAAAAAAAATAACAAAATAACATTTTCTCCTTGTAACTTGCCTGACCAACTGTTTTCTCTTAAACTATGTCCTAGTAAGTTTTTACTTTCTCTTAAAAAGATAGCTTTGTGTGATAAAATGCAAGTTAGCATTTTAAGAGTATATTACAATAGTATTAAGCATTTAGATAATTCCTGGCTTAGGATGGTCCAACTTTATTTTTTTGACTTTTTATGATCAAGGTGATGTACAGAGGGGTTACAGTTACATAAGTAAGGTAGTAAGTACATTTTTTTGTTGTTGTTTTTTTTTGGGTCCGGTCATGAGGCCTGAACTTTGGGCCTGGGCACTGTCCCTCAGCTCTTCAGCTCAAGGATAGCACACTACCACTTGAGCCACAGTGCCTCTTCCGGCTTTTTTTTCTCTTATGTGGTGCTAGGGAATCGAACCCAGGGCCTCATGCATGCAAGGCTAGCGCTCTAGCGCTGAGCCACCTTCCCAGCCCCAGAGACTCTTATCTCCAATTAACTGCCAAAAATGTCAGAAGTGGGGCTGAGTGTTATTAAAGTGGTAGAAACAAAGTTCAAGGACAGTGCCAGGTTCAAGCCTGAGTTCAAGTCCCAAGATTGGCATGCATGCGTACACACACACACACACACACACACACACACACTAGCTGTGAGACAATGACCTCATTGTGGTTTTGATTTAAAATACTGAGGATTGAACTTGGGGCCTTGCACATGGTATGGTAAGTAAGTAGTCTGACACTGAGTTACATCCCAAGTTCCTGTTTTTTGTTTTTTGGGGTTTTTTAAGTCATGGGCTTGAACTCAGGGCCTGGGTACTGTCCCTGGACTTTTGCTCAAGGCTGTAGCACTTTGAGCCACAGTGCCAACTCTGGTTTTTTAATGGTTACTTGTAGATAAGAGTCTTACAGGGGACTTTTTAGCCCAGGCTGGCCTTGAACCATGATCTCAGCTTCCTTAGATTATGGGTTAGGGTTACAAGCATAAGCCACCCGTGCTCAGCTCCCAGTTCCTGTTTTCTTTTTGAGACAAAGAATCTCAGCATTGATTTTTTTTTTATATGGTTGTGGTCATTTGTATATCTACTTTGGAGAAATGTCTCTTTGCATTCTTTGTCAATTTTTTTTGTTGTCAGTTATGGTGCTTGAACTAAGGACCTGGTTGCTGTCTTTGAGCTCTTTTGCTCAAGGCTAGTGCTCTATCACTTTGAGCCACAGTGTCATTTCCAGTTTTCTGGTTGTTAATTGGAGGTAAGTGTCTCACAGAGTTTCCTGCCTGGGCTGGCTTTGAACCGTAATCCTCAGACATCAGCCTCCTGAGTAGCTAGGATTACAGGTGTGAGCCACCAGCACCTAGCTTTTTTTTTTTTGGTCGGTCGTGGTGCTTGAACTCTGGGCTTGGGCACTGTCCCTCAGCTCTTCAGCTCAAGGCAAGCACTCTACCACTTGAGCTACAGCTCCACTTCCGGTTTTCTGGTGGTTTTATTGGAGATAGGAGTCTCACGGTCTCTCCTGCCCAGGCTGGCTTTGAACCACGATCCTCAGATCTCAGCCTCCTGAGTAGCAAGGATTACAGACGTGAGCCACCAGCGCCCGGCTAGCACCTGGCTTTTTTGGTCAGTTTTTTTTTTTTTGTCAATGGTAGGGCTTGATCTGAGTCTGGGCACTGTCCCTCAGCTCTTCAGCTCAAGGCTAGAGCTCTACCTCTTGAGCCACAGCACCACTTCCAGCTTTTTCTGTGTATGTGGTACTGAGGAATTGAACCAGGGGCTTTGCATGGTAGGCAAGCACTCTACTACTAGGCTACATTCATACAGCCCTTTTTTTTGGTCAGTTTTTTGATAGGTCTATCTTCTGTTGTTACTGGGTTTTGTTTTGTTCTAACCACTTTAGGAGGCAAGCAAGTTTCAGCTTGTTTAGAATATTTTAATTAAAGTTTTAACTCTTTTTAGCCACTAAAAGAGAAAAGGACAGTTTTCCAAACAATTCAGTCTGGTTGCCTTATGAAATCTGGTTTTGGAAGTAGCGCTGTAGCTCAAGTGGTAGAGTGCTAACGAGCTGAAGAGCTGAGGGACAGCACTCAGGCCCAGAGTTCAAGCCCCACGACTGACAAAAAAAAAAGAAAAAGAAATCTGGTTTTGGTCTTGCCTCAGAAGTTCTCCTTTTACTGTGTTGTAAAGTAAACCATTTCAGCTCATTTTCTTTGCCTAACTTCTTTTGTCTTCTTTTAGCTGTCAGTCAAAGCTAGGAATAGGGTGAGCAATATTTTGATGTAGCTTTGTTTCAAATCAAGTTTAGTGCAAAAAGAAAAAAAAGTTATCTAAGTTTACACTTGAACCATTCCTAATCCTGACCTTACAGAATCTGCTATTAGTTGCAAATGATCACATTTAACATGAATTTGTCTTACTTAGTAAGAGATCCATTGGTGGCAGGGCTCCTGTTAGTGCCACTAGGGATTTAAGCTCTTTTTTGTCCTTCAGATCTACTGTCTGTGACATAGTGCCATTTGTTTTTGGCTTGTCATCTCTGATTGCAAAGATGCTGATGTCCACACATTAGAGAGAGATAACAGGATGGGACAAAGGAATATGTTAGCTGAATCTTCCCCCTCTTGATCCACTTTTGTGCAAGTACTGGGGCTTGAACTGAGGGTCTGGATGCTGTCTCTGAGCTTTTTTTAAATCCAAGATTGGTGCTTTGCCACTTGAGCCAGCTCCACTTCTGGCTTTTTGGCAGTTAATTGGAGAGTCTCATGGACTTATCTGCCTGGGCTAGTTCTGAACTGCAATCCTCAGACCTCAGCCTCTTGAGTCGCTATGTTTTTAGGTGTGAGCCAGCAGGGCCCTGCCAGATCTGTTTCTTTTTATCTGGAAAGCAAAATCTTTTCCAGAGACTTTGGTGGTGGTGGTGGTGGTTGTAAGGCTTGAACTCAGTGCCTGTGCACTGTCTCTGACCTCTTTTGCTCAAGGCTAGCACTTTACCATTTTGTGTTACAGCTCTACTTCCAGTTTTTGAGTAGGTAATTGGAGATAAGAGTCTCATGGGGGCCGGGCGCTGGTGGCTCACGCCTGTAATCCTAGCTACTCAGGAGGCTGAGATCTGAGGATCGCAGTTTAAAGCCAGCCCGGGCAGGAGAGACCGTGAGACTCCTATCTCCAATAAACCACCAGAAAACCGGAAGTGGCACTGTAGCTCAAGTGGTAGAGCGCTTGCCTTGAGCTGAAGAGCTGAGGGACAGCGCCCAGGCCCAGAGTTCAAGCCCATGACTGAAAAAAAAAAAAAAAGAGTCTCATGGGGGGGCTGGGAAGATGGCTCAGTAGTAGAGCGCTTGCCTTGCATGCATGAGGCCCTGGTTTCGATTCCCCAGCACCACATAAGCAAAAAGAAAAAGCTGGAAGTGGTGCTGTGGCTCAAGTGGTAGAGTGCTAGACTTAAGCTGAAGAGCTTAGGGACAACGCCCAGGCCCAGAGTTCAGGCCCCATGACCAGACCCCTGCCCACCCTCCCCCCCAAAAAAAAGAGTCTCATGGGGACTTTCTGCCTGGGCTGGCTTCAAACCTCAGTCCTTAGATCTTGGCCTCCGGAGTTGCTAGGGATACATGCATGAACCACTGGTGCCCAGTTCTCAGGTTTTTGTTTGTTTTTTCCAGTAGTGGGACTTGAACACTGGACGTGGGCACTGTCCCTGAGCTCTTCAGCTCAAGGCGAGTACTCTACCACTTAAGCCATAGTGCCACTTCCAGTTTTCTGGACTTTTCTGCCCAGGCTGACTTTGAACTATGATTCTCAGATCTCAGCCTCCTGAGTAGATAGGCTTACAGGTGTGAGCCACCAGTTCCCAGCTCAGGCCTTCTTAAAACACCTTAATAGCATCTTCTAGACAGAGAAGTTTGTAATGCAAAACAACAACAAAAAACTTAATCTAGCTTCAAGTAGAAACTAATTTAATGACGTGGCACTTTGGAGGTGGCGTGATCTCATGGATGCTGACTTTTGTCAAAGGGCTAACAACTATTTTAGTCCACATGTAAATTGGACATAAGTGATCTCTATGATCTTTCCAAGCTCTCATTTTCCCAGTGAAAATACCAATTGTTTGGGGTTTTTTTGTGTCTTTTTGTTTGTTTGTTTGTTTCTGCCAGTCCCAGGGCTTGAACTCAGGACCTGGGTGCTGTTCCTGAGCTGCTTTTGCTCAAGGCTAGCACTCTACCTCTTGAGCCACAGTGTTAATTCTGGCCTTTTCTATTTATGTGGTCCTGAGGAATTAAACCCAGGGCTTCATGCATACTGGGCAAGCACTCTACCACTAAGCCACATTCCCAGCTGAAAATACCAGTTTTAAGTCCCTTCAACTCTGAAGTGGTTTCCTTCCTTGTCAAGGGAGGAAATTTACTGTTGTCTTGTTCTCTTCACTTGCCTTTGGACAGAGCTCATTCTACTCTCGACGAGGAACTGGAAAGATGGCTGCAGCTTCCTGAGGAGAGCATGGTGATACAGGACCAAAAGGACTCTACAAGGTTATTGTTCCCTGCTAGGGAATCATTTTCTTCTTGTTGCTTTACATGGGGAAAAAACATCCACAAAGTTTATTATATGCTTAAGGCATAGAAACATTTGACTCATTTTCTTCCTTTCAGAAAACGGAGCTAGGTTTTAGAGTTTTTAGAAATGATTATCTGATGATGACATTACAGTGCTGTAGATAAGCCAGTCATGACTTCATCTGTGTGTACTTTTACATTTGCCTTCTCCCACCAACCCTCCAAGATACTGATGAGCAGATTGATAAAGAGTATAGAGAGGCCAGGCACTAGTGGCTCACGCCTGTAATCCTAACTACTCAGGAGGCTGAGATCTGAGGATCGAAGCTCAAAGCCAGCCTGGGCAGGAAAGACCTTGAGACTCTTATCTCCAATAAACCACCAGAAAAACAGAAGTGGCACTGTGGCTTAAGTGGTAGAGCACTTGTCTTGAGCTGAATTGCTGAGGGACAGCGCCCAGGAGTTCAAGCCCCATGACCGACAAAAAAAAAAAAAAAGTATAGAGAGAACCCTGTAAAACTGATATTGGCCCTGCCACCCTCAACCTTTTCAGCAGTCATTTGAATTAAATCAGGAAAAGCATGTTTCTCAAATTTTATATAACTAATTCTGGGAATGCTCATTAAGGTAATGATACAATGAGTATACAAAATGTTTTTGACAAGTAGAAATATTAGAGGCTTTATTTATTTATTTATTTATTTATTTTTGGGTCCGGTCGTGGGGCCTGAACTCTGGGCCTGGGCACTGTCCCTCAGCTCTTCAGCTCAAGGCTAGCACTCTACCACTTGAGCCATAGCGCCACTTCCGGCTTTTTTCTTATGTGGTGCTGAGGAATCGAACCCAGGGCCTCATGCATGCAAGGCAAGTGCTCTACCACTGAGCCACCTTCCCAGCCCCCAGATGATTCTTAAGACACAATGTGGAGCTCCTTCCAGCTGTCACATTTTAAAACAGATATTAACAAATGGAAGAGTGTAGCTACATAATGGCCATGGGGCTAGAAACTAGGTCATGAAAACAGCTGAAGGAGCTGGGGCAGCTTAGTCTGAGAAGAGCAGATGGATAGAGAATTTGATAGCTGCCTTAAATACCTGAAATTCTGTAAAGTGAAGAGAATCAGCTTACTTTCTTCTTCTAGAGGACAGAACTGCTGACTCAAATTTACATAACAACAGATTTTTTACGTGTAAAGTACAAACTTTCTTATGGTACAGCCATCAGATCGGGGAAACAGCTGTCTTTTCACTTACTTCAGTAATGGCTGCTGCTGCTCAGGCAGAGGCTAGATGACTCTCTGGTCTAGGGTATTTGAGCAGAAGTAGAAGATAACCCAATGGCCTCATCGTGTTCTTCTGCCCATCCGTCCTCTCTTTTGTCTCTCCTACCTCCAGCCCCAGACCATCTCTCCTCTCTTAGCCCTAGGGCTTGCAGCCTGGCCTCTGCTCATGATGAGAAAGAGCTTTGCCACTGAGGTATACAGCATTACCCTCTATAGTGTTTCTTTGGTTTAGCCAGCATCTCTTGAGCACACAAAGAGTACTGTTAGGCTGGAGGTACAGTGGACTATGTCTCAGCTCTTAAGGAGCTCATAGCTAAGTAGAAGAGATGGCTCCTGCTTCATAATTTAACAAATGTGGTCTTGACCTGTCAGATACTTAAATTACTCAGACATTTCATAGCTATGGGAGTTTAACAAAGTGGAATTAAAGTAAAATGGTGATTTTGACAGAGATACTAATTGCAACATAAATACAAGCTGGAATGTGTTTATTTTTTCTATAAGGCTAGTAGCTAACAATAGAGTCTAATTAAGCTATCTAGATCAGACTCTAGCTCTAGGACTTAGTAGCTTGTTAATCCTCTATGCCTCAGTTTCCTCATTAAAACTAGGGATGGTAGTAGGAACTGCATCATGTAGTTGTTATGAGAATTTTTTTTTTTT
>NW_012267235.1:4644429-4649015 GCF_000151885.1 Dipodomys ordii
CTCTACCACTGAACCACTTTCCCAGCCCCTATTATAGATTTTCTTTAGAGTTAAATCCTGGTCTCTTGGATGTTACACATAAAGTGTTAATACCTCAAATCATTGTTATTAAAGGGAGACAAAAAAAAAGGATCAAGAAGTTGG
This sequence comes from Dipodomys ordii, assembly GCF_000151885.1. Classification (NCBI taxonomy): domain Eukaryota; kingdom Metazoa; phylum Chordata; class Mammalia; order Rodentia; family Heteromyidae; genus Dipodomys; species Dipodomys ordii. The sequence continues at coordinate 4,644,574 of NW_012267235.1, forward strand.
TGAAAGCAAGAGAAGATGGAAAGAGAACATCAATCCTGAAAGAAGGAAATCAGAGAGCTTTTTAGGGACTTCTGAAGAAGGTATGAATGAACATTTCTTCTTCTTTTTCCTTGCCCAGGTTTTCTAGCCAGTCATAGCTTTATCACAAAACAGTAATAATGTCCAATTTTATTTTTAAAATAAGCCATCAAGCCGGGTGCTAGGGGCTTATACCTGTAATCCTAGCTACTCAGGAGGCTGGGATCTGAGGATTGCAGTTCAAAGCTAGCCAGGGCAGGAAAGTCCATGAGACTCTTAGCTCCAGTAAACCACCAGAAAACCAGAAGTAGTGCTGTGCTCAAGTGGTAGCGCACTAGCCTTGAGCTGAAGAGCTGAGGGACAGCACCGAGGCTCAGAGTTTCAAGCTCCACGACTGACAAAAACAAAACAAGCCAAGCCAGGTGCCGGTGGCTTACACCTGTAATCCTAGCTACTCAGGAGACTGAGATCTGAGAACCACGGTTCAAAGACACCTGGGCAGGGAAAGCTGTGAATTTCTTTATCTCTAGTAAATCACCAGAAAACCAGAAATGGTGCTGCACCTCAAGTGGTAGAGCGCTAGCCTTGAGCTGAAGAGCTGAGGGACAGCGCTTAGGCCCAGAGTTCAAGCCCCATGACCGACCAAAAAAAAAAAAAAACCCAAAAACCCAAGCCATCAGCCAGTTTTATCATCATTAGGTTGTACGTTTCTGGAGTGATGTTTTACTTCTAATTGTCTAATATCTTAGCCTCACTCAGATGCTGCAAATCCAATAAGAAATTATGTATTACTGAATTTAAAGGAAGTTTACCAATAATGAGAAAATTACAAATTAACCTCAATTTCAAAACTATTTTGATAGAACTATTTAGATATACTGTTTACATATAATACCATCCTATATATAACTTCCTTCTACTTAGAAAGTTAAGAGACACTAGTTCTTTTCAGTCTAATATCCCTTTCATCCTTTCTCCATTACTACTCATCTCCTTCCTCTGGCACAGGATGCTGACCCTAATGGGGTTCATTTTCCCTGACAATCTGTTGCCCAATGAGAGGCTCTGGCAGGAGACCAGAGAGCAGGGGAATAGTTAGGGTATTACTTTCCCTCTATTCCTGTTTAAGTAATATCCCTCCACAGTGCAACTTTTTGGAGGCTATCCTTTCTGGTTCCTGCTGTCTCTTCTCTCTCTGAGAGTTCTCTGCCTTCAGTCCCTTCAGACAGGCTCCCAACTGCTACTAGTCCCTGGAGGCTTTGCCATTTCCTGTTTTCTCCCTTGATTGTAACTGAACCTTCATACTAGCCACAATTACATTTTGTTTCTTCCAGGACAAACTGGCATAGGGCCCCAAGTGTATGGACATTTAGCTAGGAATGAATTCACTGATAGTTCAGGGTCTTGGTGAATTAATGTTACTAATGTCCTTGCTATGGCAAAGAGTTATAGAATGGTAGGAGAGGAAGCCATCAACTGATTTTAGAAAAATTCTCTCTCTTTAGAACAGTACACTAAATTAAAGAGAACACTAATGTGAATTCTGAATTCTGATACTCGTTGACCTAGAAAATAATCAGTTTTTTTTCTCTCTCTCATACATCCATCAAGATGAACTAAAACCCTGTTTTTGGAAGCGACTAGGTTGGTCTGAACCATCCAGGTAATAAGATACCATGTTAATAGATCAGAGTTTACTGTTTCTAGATAACATTAAAACATTTACTAGTCTGTAATTAAACATTAATGATAAAGACTTGAATTCAGACCATGTTGCTCAATGTATATAGTTTTATATATGTAATATTTTTTATTATCTTTAAGTAGCTGTACAGTGGAGTTGCAATTCACTAAAGCAGTTTATAAATACAATGCATCTTGATCAATGTCACCGCTTTCAACGTTCTCACCCAACCCTCCCTACCCTTCCTTATCTTTTTTTTTTATTTGTCGGTCATGGGGCTTGAACTCTGCCTGGGCACTGTCTCTCAGCTCTTCAGCTCAAGGCTAGTGCTCTTTCACTTGAGCTACGGCACCACTCCCGGCTTTTTCTGCTTATGTGGTGCTGAGGAATCAAACCCAGGGCCTCATACATACAAGGCAAGCGCTCTACCACTGAGCCACCTTCCCAGTCCCTTGCTTATCTTAATTTTAGGTTATGTATTGATTTTTTTTTGCAATTTAGCAAAACAGTTTATGTATACAATGTATCTTTTTTTTTTGTCAGTCATGGGGCTTGAACTCTGGGCTTGGGTGCTGTCCCTGGGCTCTTCAGCTCAACACGAGCGCTCTACTGCTTGAGCCACAGCACCACTTTCTGTACAATATATCTTGATCTGTGTCACCACTTCAGCATCTTCACCTCCCCTTTGACCCACCCCTTCCTTTATATTTCTCAGTTCTGTGATATATACAGTGAATTCTTGCCTGCATTCTCCTCCCCTCCCCGCCTTCATTCTTCTTCTACAACTCTACCTTTGACCCCATCCTCCCCTCTTCCACGTACCCATTTCCTGTTACTTAGCTTGTTGGGCTTTGACTTAGTTTTTTAAAAAAGAATTATACTGGTGGCACTGTGGCTCAAATGGTAGAGTACTCGCCTTGAGCTGAGTTCAGGCCCAGAGTTCAAGCCCCATGACTAACAAAAAAGGAAAGGATTATTGTATTTGCACACTCCATAGAGTCTATTACACTTCAGTTAAATTTTATTAGTTAATAAGAGAAGTGAAATTAATGCCAACTTTGAGAAGTGGTAGAGTCAGCACAAGAATAGTTTCCATATGGAAGATGCTGCTGTGAGTGGCTTTACAGCCATCTTCATTTCCATGATAACACTGTTGTTCATAATCTCCCTGGATTATAAAGACCAAAATCCCTTTCCCTTGAATTTGGTTGAAATATAGAGGATGTTTGTGTCTTTTCAAAAATACTCTTGGGTGTAGAAATGTAGATGATCAGTGGTAAGAGTGGCCTAGCATGCATGAGGTCCTGGGTTCAATCTTTAGTACTACTTCAAAAAAAAAGTTTTAAGAGTACCTTTCAACTCAAAATTCTTTTTTTTGTCCTTTAAAACACACGCATATAGGATAATCGTGTTGGATCAGAGTGACTTGTCCGACTGATTGGAACTGGACCATATTTGGATCCAACCCGACTTTGAGCATCCTGGTTGTGATATCCTTTCTTCTTTCATCTGCTTCACTTACCATCAGGGCAGCAGTTCCAGGTTCTACAACTCACATTTTGTTTAGCTGCACTGAAGACAGAATGATTGGATTCTGTAAGCAGCACATTTAACCATTTGTTCTCAGTCAGAGTTCTGAAAACTACAATGTATTGTGTTCAGAATGTCTTTTGGTTTTGATGATGTAAAAAATTGAAAACTTTTAACTCTTGTTATATAATAAAATGTTAACTTTTTCGAGTGCTTGCCTAGCATGCATGAAGCCCTGGGTTCGATTCTTCAGTACCACATAAACAGAAAAGCCAAAAGTGGTTCTGTGGCTTAAGTGCTAGCCTTGAGCAAAAGGAGCTCAGGGACAGTGTCCAGGCCCTGAGGTCAAGCCTCAAGACTGGAACTGTGTAAGATATATTTCTGTGTTTGAGTTTAGGAACTAGGGAAAGGAAGTACCATTCAAAGATACTTCAGTGTCTTAAGGTTCCATACATGGGTAGCTTCTGCTACCTTACTTTACCATCATCCCCGCTAATAACAGAAATACTACCTAGTGCCCTAGCTACCATTGCTCCATTCCAGCTAGAAACAGCCTAGTAAAAGATAAGAATAAAATCCTGGGTCTGGGAAGGTGGCTTAGTGGTAGAATGCTTACCTTGCATGCATGAGGCCCTGGGTTCAATTCCTCAGCACCACATAAGCAGATAAAGCCAGAAATGGTAGTGTGGCTCAAGTGGTAGAGCGCTAGCCTTGTGCTGAAGAGCTGAGGGACAATCCAGAGTTCAGGCTCCAAGACCAACAACAACAACAAAAGAATAAAATTCTAAGCTATTTCAACTTTTTAAGGGACAACATTATCCCTTAGATTTTGGATTGTGACACATAATGAAATTGTGGTAAGTCTAAGATCACAGTATTTTCTCTAATTTAGCTTCCTGTGACTACTGGCCAGCTGTATATTTGCAGTTGAGTTTTTAAAGGACATATGACCTTCATTACCTCCAGCTTGCAATATATACATATGAATAGAAATACATGTTGCTATGCAATATTTTTTTTTTTTGTCGGTTGTGGGGCTTGAACTCTGGGCCTGGGCGCTGTCCTTCAGCTCTTCAGCTCAAGGCGAGTGCTCTACCACTTGAGCTACAGTGCCACTTCTGGTTTTCTGGTGGTTTATTGGAGATAGGAGTCTCACAGTCTGTCCTGCCTGGGCTGGCTTTGAACCGCGATCCTCAGATCTCAGCCTCCT
>NW_012267235.1:4649065-4664996 GCF_000151885.1 Dipodomys ordii
CTGTCCTGCCTGGGCTGGCTTTGAACCGCGATCCTCAGATCTCAGCCTCCTGAGTAGCTAGGATTACAGGCGTGAGCCACCAGCGCCCGGCTCTATGCAATATTTTTTTGGGGGGTCCGGTCGTGGGGCCTGAACTCAGGGCCTGAGCACTGTCCCTCAGCTCTTCAGCTCAAGGCTAGCGCTCTACTTGAGCCACAGTGCCACTTCCGACTTTTTTCTTTCTTTGCTTATATGGTGCTGAGGAATCAAACCCAGGGCCTCATGCATGCAAGGCAAGCACTTTACCACTGAGCCACCTTCCCAGCCCTTGCTATGCAATGTTAGCTCTTTAGTCAGACTTTTCTTCTGTCTTGGTGAGTTAGTGGGTCTTGTGTCTGTGAAAGCTGAATAGTTCCTGTTGTGGATGGCTATATTTGTAAAAATTTAACTACCAGGAATTACCCTGCACAGATAAAAGAGAAGGTACAGATATGTTTGGCTATCTTAAAGGAAACAGTTGCTTGCTACTGTAACTAGAGGAAAACAATCTGAAAGCATGTTATAAACAATACTATGTGTAAGCAGCCTTGTATACTAATGTTTATGATACACGGTCTTCCTCTCAAGAAACCTTACTCTTAATTTTATATACATGTGGTAGTATCAGGGCTTGAATTTAGGGCCTCATATTCTCAGCTTTTTCACTGATGGCTGATGTTCTACTACTTGAGCTATGCCTCCAGTTCTGACTTTTTGATGATTAATTGGAAATAAGAATCTCACAGAGGGCTGAGAATGTGGCTTAGTGGTAGAGTGCTTGCCTTGCATGCATGAAGCCCTGGGTTCCACCTAAACAGAAACAGCCAGAAGTGGCCCTGTGGCTCAAGTGGTAGAGTGCTAGCTTTGAGCAAAAGATCAGGGACAGTGCTCAGGCCCTGAGTTCAAGCCCCAGGACTGGCAAAAGAAAAAAGAATCTCATGGATTTGTCTACTCAGGTTAGATTCAAACCAAGATCCTTATAGTTAGAAGTGGTGATTTATGTTGGTATGACCTGTCTTATTACTTTTCCTCTAATTACAATGGCAAACCAATGTTTCCTGTAGGATACAGGTTTTACAGTAACTCCTATTGATAAGGACTGTAATCTATACACTGGCAGGGGTGGAGGAACATTTTTCCGTCTATGGTCATTTGACCTCTGTTGTTAGCAAATATTGATAATATTACTATGAAAAAAGTTCCTAGCCTATAATCCTAGGTATTCAGGGGGCTATAATATGAGAATCCCCATTTGAAACCAGCATGGGTAGAAAATCCATGAGACTCTTATCTCCAATTAACCATCCTCCACCCCCAAAAAAGCAGGAAATGGAGCTATGACTTAAATGATAAGAAATCTAGCCTTCAACACAAAAGCTTGTGGATGGTGCCTAAGCCCCAAATTCAAGCCCCAGTACTGACAATGATTTATTGACTTTCCAGTGTCACCAGCCATTGAATTGTCAGGGTTAGACTATATAATTTTGTGGGCCTTATAAGTCCATAGGCCTGACATCACCCCACTCTTCATCTACAGAAAAGACACTAGTGTATGGCCAGTAACTATGAATTATTAGTTAGGGTTTCACATTTGTTAGACAGATCATCTACTGCTTGAGCCACATCTCTGTCCCTTTTTGCTCTTTTTTTCACTTTTTTTTCCCCATGAGCTGGCTGTACCAAGATCCTCCTATTTTACATGCTTCTCATTATAACTAAGATGGCAGACATGTGCCACTATGACATACTTTTTTTTGTTGAGATGGATTCTTGTGAACTTTTGTCCCCATGCAGGCCTGGAACCATGATTATCCTGATTGAAGCTTCCCATGTAGCTGAGATGGAGAAATGTGTCACCACTGGTTGAAATAGGATTTTGTAAACTTTTTTTCTCAGGCTGGTCTTGCATCTTAATCTAACTAATCTCCATGCCCATGAGTAGCTAGAATTAAAGATGTGAGTCACTGGGACATGGCCATGAAATATTAGATATTTTAAATGTTGATAGATATTGTATACTGGCTTCAGAGCAACAGTCATGTGCCATGTATTTTATACACATTTATCCTTTTCTTGGACGTGGCAGTTCTCACAGCTTTAGGGTGCTGCTTCTACCCTCATCAGATATTCATACTTGTATCCCTCACTTCCTATTAGCACTTCATCTCCAACTTTATAGAGAAAATAGATGCCATAACATAGAAATTAAGTCAGATACCCACCAACAAAACGAAGGCGACCTTATCTGTATAAAATAGAAGATATAGATAAAGCAATCTCTGACCTAGAGATGAACCTATTCTGCCTGTGTTCTTTCCACTTAACCTCCTATTATCCTGAAGGGAGGTATCTTCCTTCCTGTCCTAGGCCAATCTCACCTTCTGTCTGCTCAAGGTCTTCCTTCTTAGGTTAGTACCTCTCTTTTCAGTAGCTTCAACTCCATCCACCTCTTCTCCTCCTCCTCCTCCTCTTCTTCTTTTTTTTTTTTTTCTGTTGATTGGTGTGGATGCTGTCCCTCAGCTCTTCAGCTCAAGGCTAGAGCTTTACCACTTGAGCTGCAGCACCACTTCTGGTTTTCTGGTGGTTTATTAGAGATAAGAGTCTCACAGACTTTTCTGCCCTGGCTGGCTGGCTTTGAACCATGATCCTCAGATCTCAGCTTCCTGAGTAGCTAGGATTACAGGTGTGAGCCACCAGTGCCTGGCTCAACTCTTCTTTAATAGCTTCTTTTCATAAGTATTAATACACAGGGCTTTTCAAAAAATAAAGTATTCCCTGCTGGGCCTGGTTGCTCGTGCTTGTAATCTCAGCTATTTGGGAGCCTGATGAGATCAGGAAGATCTAACTTGAGACCAGCTCAGGCAAAAGCTTAGGGAGACCCCGTCGGGACATTGTGGCATGTATCTGTTATCTCAGTTATGTGGGAAGCATAAATAGAAAGATCTCATTGAGACTCTTTTCAAAAAATAAAGCACAAAGGGCTGGGGGGGCAGTGGTTCTGGTGGTACTATGCTGGCTTAGAAGTACAAGGTCATATGTTTAAACTCGAGTGCTGAAAAAAAAAGAAAAGAAGTCCCTCCATTATCTGGGTATGGTGGGTCATATCTGTAATCCTATTACCTTGGAGTATGAGGCAGGATTGTGAGTTGGAAGCCAGCCAGCCTGGACTGCAGAGCAAGACCTTGTCTCAAACAAACAAAAACTATTTCCTAGATCTTGGCTCCCACCTACCTTTCCAGCTACCCTGTCTCCTGTTAACAGTTCTTGAAACAGTGTCTAAACAGTCTATCTTTAGAACATTGTCTCTTACTCTCTCCCCAATCTAGTAGGATCTGAGTTCTGTTCTTCCCATTCTCTAACTCTTCCTTAGGTCACAAGTCAGTGAGGTCACTCAGTGTTTGGGGTCCTTTGGGCCCATTGCTAATCGTTCCTGAGCCTATTTCCTTGGCTTCATTGATGTTATTCTCTGGGTTTTCTTCTATATATCACTGCTTTTTCAATGATCTTCCTTTAGCAGCTGCATCTCTGTCTTGTTCCCTCCTAGTTCATTCCCATAGCTGTAGTTATTATCTATACTAACAATCCCAGAACTGTATTCTGAATCTGGGACCCCGCCTCTCCTCTGAGCCTACACATATATTAGATCTCTCAGATATCTAATGTCTAATACAGAACTCATAGTCATAATCTCATTCTCCTTCCAACATTCCCTTTCCACTCAGTGCTATTACAGTCAAGTTATTCATACAAATCAGAAACCTAGGAACCATTCCTGACACTTCCATTTTTTTTACTCTTTATATTAAAAACTCAATCATTAGCCAAGTATCTGTGGCCTGTAATCCTAGCAACCCAAGAGCTGATATCTGAGGATCATGGTTTAAAGCCAGCCCGAGCAGAAAAGTCTCTGTGAGACTCAAAAACAGAAAGTGGCACTGTGGCTCAAGTAGTAGAGTTCTAGCCTTGAGCACAAAGATACTTAAGGACAGTGCCCAGGCCCTGGGTTCAAGCCCCACAACCAACCCCCCAAAAAACCAGAAAACCTCAGTCATTAAGACATTTTTTTTATTGGGCACCAGTGGCTCATGCCTATAATCCCAGCTAATCATATGGCTGAGATCTGAAAATCATACCTGAAAGTCAACCTGGGAAGGAAAATCTGTGAGATTCTTTTTTTTTTTTTTTGGTTGGTTGTGAAGCCTGAACTCTGGGCCTGGGTTTTATCCCTCAGCTCCAGCTCAAGGCTAGTGCTCTACCACTTGAGCCACAGCACCACTTCCGGCCTTTTCTGCTTATGTAGTGCTGAGGAATCGAACGTAGGGCCTCATGCATGCAAGGCAAGCACTCTACTACTGAGCCACCTTCCCAGCCTGTGAGCTTCTTGTATTTAGTTAACCAACAAAAAGCTGGAAATTGCCAGGTGTTAATGGCTCATGCTGTAACTCTTACTACTCAGGAAGCTAAGATCTGAGGACCTCACAGTTGAAAGCCAGCCTAAGCAAGAACATCCTTGAGACTCTTATCTCTAATTAACTACCAGAAAACCAGAGGTGAAGTTGTATTCAAAGTGGTAGAGCACTTGCCTTGAGTAAAAGAGCTCAGACCCTGAGTTCAAGTCCCACACCCAACAACAACAAAAAAGCTGAAAATGAAGCTGTGGTTCAAGTTACAGAGCATCAGCCTTTGGTAAAAAATCTAAGGGACAGTTCCCACGCCCTGAGTTTAAGCCTTAAGAACCCCCCCCCTCTTATTTCAATCTCCAAATTATGTGTTCCTTATTCCTATTCTCTTCATTTCTGTTGTCACTGCTTTCATATAAGCCACTAGTAACTCAACCTGAACCATTGCTACAATTTCCTCATCTCACATGACCTCTTCCATCGCATCCCATACTTCCCAAACGATTTTGAATGACTCATATATGCAAGGCACTGCTCTGTATGATAGAACGAAGCAGAGGCCTTACTGTACTGAAGTTTCACTAGTCACTCAACGAATAAGTGGTAGCAGTGAGGAATGCTGCGAAGACAAAGTGATGGTAAGTGCATGAGGGGGAAGCAGCTTAACAGTTTTCAGAGGAAGCTACTCTAAAGAAATGACCTTGAGCAGCTTTGCTTGAAATCATGGGAAGGATTCAGTCTTGTGACTTTGGGATGAGCATCCCAGCAAGCCAGTACGGAGTCCCCATGGGAAACCCTGACCTGGAGCTGCAAAAGGTCACAGAGTAAGTTGTGGGGAAGTAAAAAGATAATGGAGACTGAGCAAGGGGATTATAGACCATGGCAAAACATGGGAATGCAGAGTGGAAGGTGGGTTCAGATCAGGGTGAAGAGAGTAGGGTGAGGCTAATTTACATTTCTTAAATATTTATTTGGTACTCTTAATTTTTTTTCCCACACCGATCTTTTTTTTTCCTTTTTCCATTACGCGCGCACGTGTGTGTGTGTGTGTGTGTGTGTGTGTGTATGTGTGTCAGTGTCAGTACTCAAACTTGTACTCAGGGCCTCATACTCTCAGCTTTCTTGTTCATGGCTGGGGCTCTACCACTTGAGCCATGCCTCTAGTCTGGCATTTTGCTAAAGATGAAGTCTCTTAAACTTCTGCCAAAACTGGCTTGCTTTAAACAGCCTCCTGAGTAGCTAGGATAATAGGTGTGAATTACCGGCACCTGGCTTTTGTGCAATTTTCAATGTTGACATCAGTGAAAATTAGCTTTTATTATCCCTTGCTAGCTTTGTGGTCCTCCCAGGTCAAAGTGGAAAAACATACTTGCATACTTCAGAAGACCCTGAAGCCTTCCTAATAGCCAAAGTTTGAGTGTTCTTAGTAAAGTTTAAAGATTATGGAAAGGGAATGAGCTAACTTCAGGTTAAAACCCCATCCCTATCTCCTCATCTACTCTCTGGGTTTAGTACCAAGTTTTGTTTTTTTTAACACACTTGTATGTCTGAAAGAGAATAGGAAGGTCATGTAAAAGGTAGAAAATCTCTTTCTTATCCAGAGCGGTCATCCAAACGGGAAAGTCACTCATCAAATCGAAAAGAAAAACCCCTATAAGGCTAAGTGTAATGGTTCATGCCTGTAATCCCAGGATTTGGGAGTCTAAGGTAGAATAATAGTGAGTTTAAGACAGCCTGGGCTACTTTATGGAGACAGTCTCAAAACACATGGAATGACTAGAACCAATTGCTGATAGGATTATGAGAAGGACATGTGCTATATCATATCCATGTACTAGGCACTGGTTTCTAGATTAAAATGAAGACACAAGTCAACTTGTCAAAGAAGAACAGCTAGTCATTTATGATCAAAACCAATACAACAAATCCCTTTTATGATATACCATGCTCCTAGACCAAGAATATGAGAGTATTATTTGAGTTAGCTAGAGTTTACATTAAAACCAATGAAATAACTGGGAGCTGGTAACTCATGCCTGTAATCCTAGCTACTCAAGAGGCTGAGATTTGAGGATCACGATTCAAAGCCAGCCGGGGCAGGAAAGTCTGTGAGACTCTTATCTCTAATAAACTACTAGAAAGCCAGAAGTGGTGCTGTGACTCAAGCAGTAGAGTGCTCATCTCAAGCTGAAGAACGCGACAGCGTCCAAGCCCAGAGTTCAAGCCCCATGACTGACAAAAAACAAACAAAAAAACCTAAATTTCTCAGGCTTCCTGTAAAAGGTTATAGCTGTCTCTTGTTCACAGCAAAGTTTCAAACAAGATTGGGGCAACTTTGTACAATACAGGTACCTTATTAAATCTGAGGCTACCACTGTGATTGGCTTGAGCAACTTTGCCTTCATAGGTTCTTCTGGATGAGTTCATGAAAATTTCTAGGTCTTAGGAAGAGTAAGGAAGACTCTGTAAACGGGTTGTATACAAGGAAATCCCAAATTTTTCCTTAAGAATTTGGCCAAAGGCTTGTGTCGAGTCCAGATAGTCCAGTTTCCTTTGGTGCACTGCTTGAATTTCTTTTAAGAACTGAGGCTGTACAACAGGATGTTTAATAGAAAGCTCTTTCCTTTATGACATCATCAGACAGAGGTAGCTCAATGAACTGTTTGAGACAGAATAACAGCCACTTTTGTGGGAGCCCAAGAACAGCAGCTTTAAAAGAAAATGAGGATAAATAGTCTGGTTTTATTAGGATCCTGAAGACAATTCAGTCAACAAAATATGGCATCTACCCAGAAGGGTTCAGTCTATCAGGTAGCCAAGTCAAGTAGAACTGGGTCCAAGATAGCAGTTCCAGCACATAGAGGGACTGAGACTATTAGCGCCACTCAACGGGGACATGGGTACATTAATTCCTCAAGCCAGCAAAATGCTGCTGTCTCTCTGAGCCCCAATCCCCAACGAAGATCAGAAGCTATGTATAACACCACTGCCCACTCAGCATCTGACTATCTTCGATCTCTGTCAATGCAGTCAGGGCCTCCCTTATATACAGCATACCAGAGGGGGATGGAGACCCGACAAAGAACAGATGCACCCCGCCATTCCTCTCCTCATCGAAAGATGTCAGCTTTCCCAACCATGAATGCACAACGGAATGTTAGTCCAATCAGAGAGGAAGCAATGCGAAGTGTCGACAGCAAGCCAGGTCGTGATATTGGCCACCGTATCTCATCTCCTGATGCCAAATCCCCCCGTCGCTTGAGTTTTATAGATGAAAAGGAAAGCTTACAATTACAAAACTTAGAAGAAGAGGACCCACCCTCCAAGGTCCAGAACCCCCAAGGGGTCAGAGTTCCTCGTAGGATTTCATCTCATCCAAAGGATGAAGCAGTACAAACAGATCCCATCCGAAAGATTTCCAATATCAATGAGGTCAAATCTCCAAGGAGTGTCTATACTGGCGGCAGCAGGGCTCCTGCAGACCACCGGGCAGTCCTTAGGCGGACCACTGCCCTAGAGCCAGAAATGGGTCCTACCAACCCAGTTCTTCCTGAACCAAAAGCCTCCATCAAAAATACAAAATTGGCACCAACCCTCAAACTCTCCGTTCTTAGAGACTTACCTAGTGGATATCGAGTTCCTGTACGTTCAGAGGGGGAGCCTCTCCAAAAGCATTATGTATGCACTGAGGCTAAGCCCCCCACAAAGGTTATAATACCATCGGAGGTGGAGGCCAATGAGAAGTCCCTGAAACGAGACAGTGAGATTGGCCGCAGGGTCACCATCTCCCCAATGGAATACTCAGTGCAGGCGGCTCACCGTTTGTCAACTCGAGGAGGAGTGTCTGAAGCTCCTCACAAATCTCCTATATACCCAGAACCCTGCTCGAAGCCTTCCATCCAGGCAGAACTGGAACTGACCCCTCGGCCCTTACCCCCTCGGTCCTTACCTAGGTATGGGCCTGACTGCTCATGGTGGGCCTTACTGAATCGTGAAACTGAAATGCCCCAAAGCCGGCCATGCACACCTGATTTTGAGCATAAGTCCCCTCCTCCCCTAGACCCCATAATGTCCTTTTATGAAATGGACTCAAACCTTTTCTGTGAAGACTTAATGTTCCAGAGAGAAAAACCATGCACACCACCACCACTACCACTGCCTCCACCACCACCACCACCACCACCACCACCACCACCATCGAAGCAGTGTCCAAGCCGGCTATCATGGAAGGAAGTCCCTCATGTCCTCAAGCATGCCAGCAAACAACTCATTCAAGGGTTTAATGCTTTCTTCCTGGGTATGTGTAGAAGCAGCCTGTTTAGGTATAGCCCCAAACTAGTGAGGTAGCATGTTGGGGTAGCAAAAAAGACCCTTCTTTATTCTGGGACTCGGGTATTCTGTTTCCAGTGTCAAGCTAATGATATCAACGACAGTGCTTATACCAGCAGCAGGCACTGAGTCTTCCAAGAGATGCTGCTACATGTTACTTCAGTGTGAGGTAGTAGAGTGGTTTGCTGGGTTAGAACTTGCTTTCTGAGAGTGGAGATGAAGAATTGGGCCAGGTTGAAAGGTAATCAGGGCTGTTGAAAAGAATAAGGGCCTCACGCACATATTCTAGCATCAAAGCAGAATAGATGGTACACCAATGATCTGGGGCCTCGGCTTCCAGGAGGGAGATGGCCTTAACAGTGGTACAGAGAGGGAGTTGGGAATAAAAGCATGTGATTTGGGGTCCTACGTGGGAGAAGCTTCTGGGATCAAGAATGGAGGGCACCTCTCAGAGGAGACATTATAGAGCTAGAAAGCAAGATATAAGTAGTATGGGGGGGGTGATAGACAAGAAAAAATCAATCTTGCTGTTACTTTCAGATGTCTCTGAGGAAATGCAAAATCGAATTCTCTGGTGGCTAAAAGGTTTGTGCCTTTCCTTCTTGTGGGTCCATTGTGGAGGGAGGGTTAAAAGATAGGAGGCCAAGTAAGGGGGTGGTCTTTTTGGAGAATACAAGCAGAGTTTTGAAACTGAAAGAGCAGAGGTACTTCTCTTGCCTAAAATGTCACCATTAAAGTCATCCCTCTGAGAACTGGAACCTTTAAATTCAAGAAATGAAATCCTGAGGTTGAAACACTCCAAAGCCATTTGACAACACTTGATGGTGAGCCTAAGTCCTGTCCTAGACCCTTTTATGAATTGCACTTAAGCCCTTTGTAAGGACCTGAAGTTCCAGGGAGAGAAGGCAAGTACACCATCATCTCAAAAGAGTCACCAAGCTGAGAGCCACCGAAGGAAGTGTCTCAGGCATTTTCACTTTGGTGAGTGTGTGTGTATGTGTGTGTGTGAAACAGGCTACCTGCTTCACAGATTGGCCCAAGTTTAACTCCACATTAATTCAGGTTGGAGAATCTTCCCAGGTGTCTCTCTGGCTTCTCAGAACCCTTTGACCTTGGGACACATCTTTTTTTTTTTTTTGGTCGGTCATGGGCCTTGAACTCTGGGCCTGAGTGCTGCCCCTCAGCTCTTCAGCCCAAGGCTAGTGCTCTACCACTTGAGCTACAGCGCCACTTCCGGTTTTCTGGTGGATTATTGGAGATAAGAGTTTCATGGAGCCGGGTGCTGGTGGCTCACGCCTGTAATCCTAACTACTCAGGAGGCTGAGATCTGAGGATCGCGGTTCAAAGCCAGCCCGGGCAGGAAAGACTGTGAGACTGCTATCTCCAATAAACCACCAGAAAACCGGAAGTGGCGCTGTAGCTCAAGTGGTAGAGCACTCGCCTTGAGCTGAAGAGCTGAAGGACAGCTCCCAGGCCTAGAGTTCAAGCCCCATGGCCGACAAAAAAAAAAAAAAAAAAAAAGAGTTTCATGGACTTTCCTGCCCAGGCTGGCTTTCAACCGTGATCCTCAGATCTCAGCCTCCTGAGTAGCTAGGATTACAGGCATGAGCCACCGGCGCCCGGCTTTGGGACACTTTTAAGAGCTGCTGCTCAGGTAAGATCTCCAGGGATGTCTAGTCTTCCTCCTTGAGGCCACCAGTGTGTCTTAATGTCAACTCCTGAATATTTAAAAATGTTTCCTTAGGACCTTATCCTCTGCTTCATTTGTACTCTTGGCAGTGGAAGGGAGGGGATTATACCTCACAGAGTGAATCTTGATAGCAGGGAGTTCTTGCTGTTAGTAATGAAGCTCCGGATAAGCTCCAGTCCAATGAATATGGCAAAGGCCAAGGCTTTGGCTGAAGTTCCTAGGGAGGAGAGAGCCCTGAGAACACAGTCCAGTCCCCAATCTTCCCATTTGAAGGGGCCAACCAGCACAAGCCCTCCAAATGATGGACAGCAAAGACAGGGAAGGTTGCCCCTCCCCTCCAAGAAAACAAAGTTCTATAAAGTAGGAGTATAATAAAATATGGATTCTGGAATTGTCTTATAGCTGGTCCACTATTTGCCAACTATGGCCTTAGGTAGATTACCTCTCCAAGTCTCAGTTTTCTTTTCTATTATGTGGGAATAATGACTTCCTCTTTATAGATTATTGTGAGGGGGGGCTGGGAAGGTGGTAGAGCGCTTACCTTGCATGCATGAGGCCCTGGGTTCGATTCCTCAGCACCACATAAGCAGGAAAAAAAAGCCGGAAATGGTGCTATGGCTCAAGTGGTAGTGTGCTAGCCTTGAGCTGAAGAGCTGAGGGACAGCGCCCAGGCCCAAAGTTCAGGCCCCACAACCGGACCCCCCCAAAAAAAACTATTGTGAGGTTTATCCAAACTATTGCTTGTAGCATAGTGAGCATGCAGTAATTGCTGTTGTTATTTAGGCTACTTGTACAAGGAAGGGATTTGGGCTAGTTTATGCCCATATCTGCTGGGCATCTTTAAGTAACATTTTATTTTTTCCCTCCTTTTGGCACTCACTGAATTCCATCTGCTGCTCCCTGGGAATGCCTGGCTTCCACTTTTCTGCTATGACAGATGAGGAGGTAAGAATGCCCCTGAGAAATTACTTTCAGCCTTCTTGTGCTCCACTCCCTAATCTGAGTCTCACCCCTAACCTCTGGTGGAAGAGGGTATGGAGGGAAATAGATCTGGCACCCTGTGGGTGGACAGGTTGTTCATTGAACCAGGATGCCTGTGTTCCATTTGCCAAGCTGGGTGCCTGTGGCAGTGCATCTCCTCAAAAGGAGATTTGCACAAAAGTGCTATAAGAGCTAGTTGCAACCCTGGAGAAAAAGAATAGGGACTTTGGGAGGTGATGGACAGAACAGCCATTTTGGATCGGGCCCTCACTCTCCTCCTCCCTGGGGCACTCTAGAAAGGGGTTGCATTTCTGGGTTACACACTATTTGGATCCTCAACTTGAAAAAGCATAAGGTGGCCTCTGCTCTTGGCAGCTCTGTGTCCTAAATTTGGCAGTGTCCTGATTTCACAGTGCATTTATTGTTCCCATAAGTATTTTGGCTCTTCTTGGCCCATGTTTGATAAAATGAAAGTTCTTACTACTTCCATTCTTTCTCTTAACATCTTCTCTTACTCAAGGCCTGACAATAGTCTTTAATGGATTCCCTCCATGGCTAACCAGCCCATGATGAATAGTTGACTACAGATGGAAAACAAATAAGTGTGTGTGGGGGGGAAACAGCCTGAGCTCAGATAACAGAACAGCTGAAGGGGAGGTGTCCACCCCCTCTGCCCTGAGTTCTTACCCAGCTCCAGGCTCTGAGCTTGGCTGTAGGAGGGAGTAGCCACTTTTAGAGATTATCTCCATGCAAAACAGTAAGTCCCTCCTTCCTTCCTTCCTTTCTTCCTTCCTTCCTCCCTCCCTCCCTCCCTCCCTTCCCTTCCCTTTCTCCCCTCCTTCCCTCCCCCTTCCCTCCCTCCCTCTGTTCTCCCCTTCCCTTCTTCCTTCCTTCCTTCCTTCCTTCCTTCCTTCCTTCGTTCCTTCCCTGGCTTTCCATTGATAATTTTTGTTCAAATGTCTAGTACTCTGCTAGGCACTATTGGAGGAAGCTTCACCTCTCTCTCTCTCTCTCTCTCTCTCTCTCTCTCTCTCTTTGACCTTGCAAAACTGGCCATCTAGATGGGGAGATAAGACAAGGGCAGGAAACTTTTAAACAATATGCAATAGTCTGTGGTCAAATGTCAAAATAATAGAGATTGAATGAATGTTCTTGGAGGGTCTTAGTGTCAGCAGGAGGTAAATAGGGGTTGTGGGTTATACCTTCTTTCCCAAAGCTATGGGGAGAAGGCTTAACAGCTGACCTCTTGCTCACCCCTTAATACAAACCTATACCTTTGGGAAGGAGTGTTATAACCCTTTGTGCAAGATTTGATGTGTGCAACTGAGTAGGCTCCTCCCTGTCCTCCCCCATCACCCCCTTTTTCTGTGCATCTTGTTTTAGTTTAGGAAGTCAAAAGCCTTGGCAGCAGAATGACTTCTTCCCAAAATAGCTCTTATCCTGTCTGGATAATTACAGCTCCCAGCCCTGTTCAGCAGCAGAGCTGCTCCCCAGAAGCTGGAAGACAAGGCAGCTGGGCTTCTGGGCTTTTCCGGATCTCTGGAGCCAGGGTGACATGGAGATGGTTCAGGTAGTCTCCCTGAAAAGCATGACTGAGATAAACTTTCCTGCCTGTCCTCCAGGCTGCACCACCTGCAGGCAGTTCCAAGGCAGAGACAGTGATATTGGACTCCAGGGCCTCTGGTTCCTCTGTGCTGGGCATGGGTTGACCATAGCATCCTGTCCCTGATTTCATTGCTGGCAGGAATTCTCTGGTGGCCCAGACCCAGTGCCTGGCTTCTGGAAAGCAGCATATCTGTTGTTGAGCTTCACAAAGCTCCTCTGGATCCATTGCTGAGAATGGTGCCTGACTTAATCCAGGTCTTTCTCAGTCTTCTCCCAAATAGCTGCTTGAGGTCCTTTTGTCCTAAGGAGGAGTGGGGGCAGACAGATGCTTCTCAATCTTGGATTGGGTAATTAGGAAGTAGAATCTCCCCAGAAGAAGGAACCATTTCTGAAGGGTGTGTGTGTGTGTGTGTGTGTGTGTGTGTGTGTGTGTGAATCTCCCCAGAAGAAGGAACCATTTCTGAAGGGTGTGTGTGTGTGTGTGTGTGTTTGTGTGTGTGTGTGTGTGCAGAAACTCAATAGGAAGAGCTTTAAACTGGTAGGGAAAGACCTACCTTTTCAATCAGCCCTGGGCAGTTTTTGAAACGAAGTGGGTGGGACCACAACTTGTCTGATAGACAGAACTGCCCACGGCCCAAGATCCTGTGTTGTGTTTTCAAGGCATCTGACCTACTCACCCTTGCATGTGACTTAGACTGTCAGGAGATGAAGTGGTTTCTTCCTTGCTTGCATCCATCAATTATGTAAAAAAACAACTGGAAAATAGGTCAGGAACCAGAGGAGGCCATTTCAATGGTACCTGAAGCAGACTTCAATGCCCTTAAAGAGAACTTTGTCATTTGACCCACAAGGGACAAGTACAGTCTGCCTCCAGTTGGCTCCTGAACCCTAGGGAAATTTTTTTCTCAGGAGCACCTTGATTACAAAGAAAAACCTGGAGTGTCTAAGGAAACTGGGGAGTCTGTGCATTCATGGGGATGGTAACAGAATCCTAGGAAGGATGTGGGCTATCTGAAAGGAACCCTAGAAACTGTCTTTGCCTCTTTTCCCATGGAGAACTTTTGGAAGAATAGAGCAAAGTGACTGAAATAGGGTGGAGGGCAACTCAGGAGGTTTAATAGCAGCTTGGACCCCCCCCCGCCCCGCCCCTTTCCTGGTCAGATGGCACTTGTTTATCTCAAGCCACCATGTGCAGTCAATTCCAGTGCAGGATGGAAGGCTGGTGACCTGAGGCCACGTCTTGCTAATTTGGACACAGGCTAGCTTGACCAACTCATCCCTGAAAGTCCTGCTTTTCAAGAACTCTTTAGTCTTGGATAAACAAGGACAATTAGTCACCTAGGACAAGTTGTGGTGTGGTGCGGTCTGCATCAGCAAGAAACTCTAGAAGCACAGTGTAGGGGGGGTGAGTGTCTGTGTTTACTGTGAGACCTGGGCTGGTTCTTCCTTCTGCCTAGGAAACTGAGGCCAGCCTCCCATTGCTCTGCCCAAAATGATCTCACATAGGGAAGAACTTGCCATATCAGTTTTGGACTTTTTGGTGTATTTTCAGAAGGCACCTGGTTGCTAATGTACTTTTAGTTGTGGGGTTTTGTTTGCTTTTTTTGTTGTCAGGGTTTGCTATGTAATCCAAGCTGACCCTCAAATTCAACCTCCTTATTCCTCAACTTTGGAGTGCTGTGATTATAGATGTATGCCATTATATCTAGCTCTGTCACAATACTCTGTTGGTATGTGAAATGGGTTTTCTTTTTCAAGTAAGAACAACAGTAGGCCTGTGAATTAGGGAGTGAATTAGGGAGGTTGGCTTCAAAGGGCAGAGTTAAGGAAGAAAATCTGTAACCTAGAAGTCACCCTGACAGCTGTTCAACTAGAAGAAGGCTATCCTGAACAGCAGCAAAGGCCATGTCCCTTCACCCTCCTCTGCTCAGCTGCTTTTGGATCAGCTGCTGTGAGGGGAGCAGCAAGACAGCTGCGCCTCGGGGACCGAATGAAGGTCTGGAGGAGGGGAACAGAATGTGAATAATGTCTCTTGGTTCCTGAGAGAAGTCCAGGCTAGGTTCTGAGACTGAGGAGAACTGGGCCATCCAAAGTCTCTTCTTTGGTACAATGCCACAGGCAAGTGATCTAGCTCTAAGGGGTTTATATGGTGGCTGTTTTCAGGACTTTCTGTTAGTAGAACTGAGATCAAGACCTCTTTTCTAGAGGTGGAGTGATATCTAGCTGGAAAAATTAACTCTATTGGTAGCAGCAGTATGGTCATTTCCATGTCAGTGTAGTCTAAACCATTACTCTGGTATTTTCTCTGCTCCCATCTGTCACACCCAATACACATATACACACTCCTAATCCTTCGAAGGGAAGGCATTTGAAATAGTCACAGTTGACAGTAGCAGGCTTGGCACTGATTGTTTTCCCATTTATAGAGGTAACAGCTATCATTCATTTTAGTTATTTCATGTTAAGTATGTTACTGAGTCTTTTTTTTTTTTAGTTGGCCAGTGGTGGGGCCTGAACTCTGGGCCTGGGTGCTACCCTTCAGCTCTTTAGCTCAAGGCTAGCATTCTACCACTTGAGCTACAGTGCCACTTCCAGCTTTCTTTTTTTTTTTTTCTGCTTATGTGGTGCTGAGGAATCGAATCCAGGGCCTCATGCATGCAAGCAAGCCATGAGCCACCTTCCCAGCCCTTACTGAGTCTTTATAGCAACCTATGGGATGGACTTTTTCCTCCCAGTTCACAGATGATGAAACTGAAGCTCCAAACTGGGAAAACTTGTTTTGTTTTGTTTTTTTTGGGTCCGGTCTTGGGGACTGAACTCTGGGCCTGGGCGCTGTCCCTCAGCTCTTCAGCTCAAGGCTAGTGCTCTACCACTTGAGCCACAGCGCCACTTCCGGCTTTTTTCTTTT
>NW_012267235.1:4665046-4730669 GCF_000151885.1 Dipodomys ordii
AAGGCTAGTGCTCTACCACTTGAGCCACAGCGCCACTTCCGGCTTTTTTCTTTTTGCTTATGTGGTGCTGAGGAATCGAACCCAGAGCCTCAGGCATGCAAGGCAAGTGCTCCACCACTGAGCCACCTTCCCAGCCCCAAACTGGCAAAACTTTAAGGAGTATTGTGCCTTGGGGATTCCATTAGGTGATACAGAAATCCTTCTTCTCTTGCCACATGCTCCTGTAACTTCTCAATATTTTATTAATATCAAGAATTGCAAAAGGAAAGCTTTTAGTGGGAGTAAAATGCCTATCTTTGCCTATGAATAATGAGGCTGGAAGGTGGATGTGAATGTGAAAGCAACCAGAATGAAGGGTATTCATGGGTCAATGAAGACCAGAGCCTCAAGGCCTGTCTGTGCTCTCAAATCAGAATGGAAAACTGATCAATGCATCCTTTCAGTCGATGTCCATTGATCAGCCAGTTCCTGGGGGCAGAGACCTGTCATCCATTATATCACTTGTTTACATGTTCTCTAGAGGTTAAAATAGAAGACATATTCCTGCCCTTGAGGGGCCTATGGTTAATTTGAGAGAGATAGAAGTATGCAGATGGATCACTTTAAAGAGTTTGGACATCCAACAACCAAGTAAACTAAGAGGGTAAGAGCTAGGGCACATAGATTTTGACCCAGAATGATGATGACCTTAGTAACTCCATCTCCCAAAGATTGAAGAATAGTTGTTAAGAGTCAGTTTTTGTTTTGTTTTGCTTTGCTTTTTTTTTGCCCTGGGAGGCATTAGAACAAGAGTCTGGCAAGGCAGGGGCCTTTTGAGGAGAGTTAGACATCAAATAGGTAGTCACACATACAGACAGGCAAGCAACTGTAGCCCTGTCTGGCTCATAGAGGGGCTTGGAAAGACCTTCCCTATCAGAATGGCTGGCTTCTGCCAACTCTTTTTTTCTCCCCCATTGATGGATTGTTTAATTGATTGTGCCAGTCCTGGTGTTTGAACTCAAGGCCTGGACACTGTCCTTAAGCTTTTCTGCTCAAGGCTAGCACTTTACTCTTTGAGCTGCACCCTCATTTTTGGCTATTTTTGGTGTTAATTGGAGATGAGTCTCAATGGACTTTCCTGCCAGGTATGGCTTTGAATCGCAGTAGTCAGATTTCAGCCTCCTAAGTAGTTAAGATTGCAGGCATGAGCTACTGATGCCCGGCAGCCCTTGCCAACACAAACTGACCCTCTCTGAAGCCATTCAGTAGGTGCCAGGAAACAGATGTTCTCCAGTGCTGCCACCCACATCTCATGTCTGCCCCCAGACACATGGAACATGAGTGGGTTTAAGGTATTTGGGTTTCTGGCCCCTACACAGACCCTGTTGGACAGACTTGACTTCAATTCCTTGAAAGGCCCATCTTAGCGATGGCCCTTTGGTTCTACCAGGGCTCTCTAACTATATCCTCAGTGACTCATCCACCTCTGGGGGAAGAAGGGCACAATGACTTCTTGCTTCACTTAAGAGAAACAGATACTTAGAGGCAAAAGTGGCCTTTGCTATTCATGAAGATCTGAAATCCTGATTTCCTGTTGTAATCATTCTTTATTCTTAGCTTGGAACCCAAGCCCATGCTTGGTACAAGTCAGTTTTTTTACTAGGCTTCTGTGCCATACAACCTTCACCTGTGGATGGGCAAGAACAATCCAGGGAGGAAGACTAGATGATTTTGCATTCAGACCCTGACTTGACCTAAGTGGAGGAATCAAGAGTCAGGCACGGAGCTGTGGTTGCTGATCTAAGGTTCCCAGAGGAGTAATCCTCTGTGCCAAGCTAATAAGCATTCACCCTCCAGACACTTGGCTTCCCACTCTAGCAGTGCCAAGGAAATTGTTTTCTAGTCAAAGACAATGTGTGGTAGGATGCTGAATTTCAAGGGTGAGCCAGAGCTCCAGATGGTGAGTGCCAAGGCAAAGTTGGCTAGGTTACCTGTCAGCTGATGAAGAGTATGCAGTCATCAGTGATTTATTCAAGGATCCTACCTCTGTTAATACAGAACAAGAGAGCTGGAGTTGTAGGGAGCCCAGCCTCCTCCAGTACGGGAAAGAGAGTCCCAAGAAGAGCAAGGGACTGGCTGGGAATGTGGCTTCATGGTAGAATGCTTGCCTAGCATGCATGAAGAACAAGGAACTTTCAGGCTTCTTTTTTGTTTGTTTGTTTTGGTCCGGTCGTGGGGCCTGAACTGTGGGCCTGGGTGCTGTCCCTCAGCTCTTCAGATCAAGGCTAGCACTCTACCACTTGAGCCACAGCGCCACTTCTGGCTTTTTTCTGTTTTCTTAGGTGGTGCTGAGGAATCGAACCCAAGGCCTCAGGCATGCAAGGCAAGCGCTCTACCACTGAGCCACCTTCTCAGCCCCAACTTTCAGGCTTCTAATAGTCAAAGTTGGCATGGGGCTTATGTTAAGGTCAAGTTCTCTTAGAGTCCTTTAAATGCTACAGAGTTAGCATATAGGACTTATGCAGGTGGAATGACACAGTCTGTCTTTAGCTTTTATTTTACCCATCATGCTTCATATTGGGTCTATAGCACAGTAGTTAGAAAGGGACTAGAAGCCAGGCACCGGTGGCTCATGCCTATAATCCTAGCTACTCAGGAGGCTGAGATCTGAGGATCATGGTTCAAAGCTAGCCTGGACAGGAAACTCTGTGAAGTTCTTCTCTCCAATAAACCACTAGAAAACCAGAAGTGGTGCTGTGGCTCAAGCGGTAGAGCTCTCACCTTGAGCTGAAGAGCACAGGGAAAGCACCCAAGCTCAGAGTTCAAGCCCCACGGAAAAAAAAGAAAAGAAAAGAAAGGGACTAGAATCCATCAAAACCCTGAGACGCTTGACTTGGAGCTGAGTTCTATGAGCTAAGGAACTTCTCTCAAGGCAAGATGGCACCAACTCACATCAGGATGCATAGGGCTTTCTGGAGCCTGAAAAGCAGGTGCCAGAGAAGAGCTTGAGATTCCAGCCACAGCTGAGGATGAGCTAGCCAAGCTGCCTTCTGAGATGTTTCTGTGTCCACACTTGGAACACAGCTGGGGCTTAGGGGAGGAAGGATGTTATGGTAGAGGAAAATAAGGTTTTGTTGTGGAGCCTGCCTTTTCTCCCCACCCCAGGCCACATGACTGCTGACTAGAAGCACCCAAGAGGCATTCTTATGAGTGTGCATAAGTACTAGCTGCCTGGGGCTATGGACAGCGGACCTTGTATAGCCTCACTGTCTGATGGCAGTAGCAGCTGCTGTTTCTGCAGACTTCCAACAACATTGGTTGTTTCTCTCTCTCTCTCTCTCTCTTGTATGTCTAGTTTTCTGACTATAGCTTCAGATCTCCTGGTCTAAAACAGGCCTTTCCCTGGGACCTTTCCACATCAGGAACCCTCTATACTTCTGAGGTCCCTTCTCATTAGAGCCAAGCTGCAGTCCCCAATCCTATGCCTACAAGGCTTCTTCTGTCTCTTCATCGACTATCTTTTCCCTGGTACCTCCTGTTGCTGCTGCCTTGTTCTACTTTCCTCCAAGGCCTGTAGAAGCATACAACATTTTCTCCTTCCCTACTCCATCTTTTTTTTTTTGAATGCGCAAAGGAAACTTAGAAAGTATCTATTTATGGCTAGGAAGGTGGCTCAGTGGTAGAGTGCCTGCCTTGCATTCATGAGGCCTGGGTTCAATTCCTCAGTACCACAATAAGCAGAAAAAGCTGGAAGTGGTGCTGTGGCTCAAGTTTAGAGCACTAATTAGCCTTGAGCTGAAGAGCTGAGAGACAGTGCCCAAGCCCAGAGTTCAGGCCCCATGACCAAAACAAACAAACAAACAAAAACATCTATTTAATCCCCCTCCTTTTGGATTCTGAGAGTTGTCCAAAGTCACCCAACTAGAAAAGTCTCTCCTCAACTTGCTGGTACTTCTACTCATATAGAAGGCCAGGCCTGTGAGATTCAGTCTTACCAAGGATACATTCAGACAGAGGTCAGTGAGCCTGACCTTGAAAGAGGGCTTTGGAGGTTAGAGAGAGACATGCTTCTGGAAACATCCATAGGAGACACCAGTTCAGACTCCACATAGGAAATCCCTTACCAATTCCTCACCTCCAGGCATCTACCTACCCCTCACTACTGCCCTGACCTTTCTGAGCTCTGAATGCCTTTAAAACTGTTGGGAGGCACCTGTTCCACAACATGTCACCTACTTGACAGGAAAAAATGTCCCAGCTGGTCTGGGCTATGCCTGGGCTGGCCTTTCCAGAGGCTCTCCCCCACTGTCCTCAGCCCAGACCAGCCTCCCCCACACTATTAAAACCACTCAGCCTCTCCTGCCACCCTTCCAGCAGATGATCCTTGGATAAATTGTGCAGCAAATCCGCTTTAATCTTTAATCTAGGGTCCTGCACAAAGGGAACCTGCAACTAACCTGTGTCTTTTCCACAGCTTGGATGGAAGTGGGTAAGGTCTAACATTCCCCTTTGGGAGGTAGGGTGGAGGGTATGGTCAATCAGTAACTTGGACATCAGTCAGCTCACTTCCCTAAAACCTTGCTTGAATCTCTGGGGGTAACTAATGGTTTCTTTCCAACCCATGCAGCAAATCCCCCTGTCATCCCCGCCCCCAAAGGCATTTCCTGGGGATAACAAGTAGCCGTTCTCCCCCATCTCCCTCCCCGTGGTGCTGCACTTCCTGAGGAAAATCATTCTTCAGGCGTTGAATAAGGACGAACCAGGTGTCCCGTGCAGCCCAGGGTCGGGGAGGTAAGCCCCCCTCCCCAACCTCCCTTCCCCATCTAGTTCCCGCCCACACCCACCCGAGCAAAGGTGCAGGCCCCTCCTAGGGGCCGGCTGGCCCCGCCCAGGGCTCCGCCCCTCGCGGTCCGCACTCTGGGAGGCGGGTGGGGGCCGGCGGTGCGTGCAGCGAGGTCGGCGCACAGCTCCCGCAGCGGGTCGCTCGGGCGCTGTCCAGGCGGAGCCGGCCCGACACGGGCTGCAGCCATGGTAAGGCGGGCGGGCTCAAGGCAGGGCCAGGCAGGGCCGGGCAAGGCCGGGCAAGGGCGAGTAGGGCTGGGGCGCCCAGGGCCCACCACTCCCAGGAGGCTCCGATGCCGCAGCCCTTGGCTGTGCGGGGCGGGAGGCGTTGAAGTCAGCCGCCCCGGGCTCGGCTCTCGCAGGCACTGCTGGCGCTGCTGCATCGTCTCTCCCCAAGTTCTACCTCTGAACTCAACAGCTCCAAGCGGGCCTGGACCCCCGGGGTTCTGCCGGCGGTCCTAGAAGGAGGGCTGGGTCAGTGCTGTGGGAGGTCCCTGCCGACAGAGATGAGCTTGTTGTGCTGGTGCTCAGTGATGGGGGGGGGGGGGGGGAGTCCTCCGCCCTTCCTGAGTCAGCTCTTACCTGGATGACCCTTCCTCACCCGCTTACCCAGGGCCGGAGGCCGGCACCAACTTCTGTTAGAAAACACAAACACTGTCCTACCCCTTCTCCCCCAAAAGGGATGATGAGCCGCTTGATCCCTCTTTTCTACAGACTGACAAGGGACATCCCTTGGACCTTTCTCAGATGGACCCCTGAGAAAGGAAAACTTAGTCCGCCATCCTGCTGGATGGGATCAGCTGTGTCCCTTTGCCTCCCAGACAGGAACGTGGGGAAAGCTTCCCCTTGCTGCATCTACCCCTCCTCCCCTCAGCCAGGTCCCTCTGCAGTGTGTGGAGGTTGGGGGGGGGGGAAGGGACTCATTCCTGTCACTGCCTGTAGTGGGAAAAGAAGCAAAAAGGTAAAAATTTTGATGCTAGGTAAAAGTTTTGATGCTTGGTGGTAAGGCCAGCTCTTCTGCCATTGTTGTCAGAGCCTGCCACAGATAAAATGTATACATGTCCAGGCCTCCAGGCCTTGCCATCCTCTTCTCCCAGTCCGGGTGCTTCCCCCACCCCACAGCCATTAGCCTCTGCACTGGGAGGCACAAGCTGTTTACAGCAGGAGGGGACCGGTGACCCGCCTGTAGGGCAGGATATTGGCTGTGGGCCACCACCAGAAGGGAACTCCCTGGCCTCTGTAGAACCAGAAGCTTTCAGATCTAGAAAGGCCAATTTTTGGTGCTCTTGTCCCTCAAGCTGTGTCCAGGCAGAGGCCCAAGTCTTGGCCAGGAAGTCTTGGTGACCCTGTGATCTTCCCCAAAGGGGGTTCCTGAGAGAGTCCAAGTGGTGCCTCTCCTCTCTGTCCCCCACCTTCTCCACAAATGGGTGATGGACAGACTGACTATTTTAGGGAATGGAAGCCTGGGGAATCAATGCCAAGCCCAGCAGGGACCAGAGGGGTATTTTCTGCCCACACACCAAGTTGACTTCAGCTGAGGTCTTGGTGCATTCAGCTTGACTGAAGCCACCCTAATTAAAAATATCCCACCACCACTATCTGCCACCATCCAAGCCTCCAGCCTCAGGCCTCTGCCCTTAAGTCGTTCAAGCCTTGGGCTCAGTGGTTCATGTCAGGCCAGATTCATTTATGAAGAGTCTCCTTGTCAAAGGAGACCAGAGCCCTTCCTACTTTGAAACTCTTTAGGGAGACCTCTTCATCCCAGGAGCACCAGGAGATTTAAATTTGCATGTGAAGAGAATGACAAGCCAATATTAGTGACCACCCTGGGACTTGAGATGCTCCT
This sequence comes from Dipodomys ordii, assembly GCF_000151885.1. Taxonomy (NCBI): domain Eukaryota; kingdom Metazoa; phylum Chordata; class Mammalia; order Rodentia; family Heteromyidae; genus Dipodomys; species Dipodomys ordii. Next base: position 4,671,714 of record NW_012267235.1, read on the forward strand.
TTCCCTCAAGTTCAAAGCAGGTTGAGCTATCCGTCATCTGGGAGTGTTTTCTCTTCCAGCCCCCTGGAAGCAAGGGAGAGATGGCCATTTTGTGTTGATATTAAGGACCTGAAATTAAGACACTACCCAGGCCCAACCAGAAACACTGGCTTCAAGACTCCTATTGGAGTGCCCCTTCTGTACACTTAAAACTAGATCCCTCAATTTACCTCCCACTTAGCTCTGGAGCCTCTAGGATGCTAGCCTCCTGTTGGCTTGAACCCATGCTCCTCACATACTTAAGTGCTACCAGCTACCCTATTGACTTTGGAAATGGTGGTTAATAGAATTGATACAGGAACTCAGAGTTAGAGGCCAGGCACCCTATAGTGTCAGGAGTCCCTGGAGCAAAGTCCCCCTCTAGGAGCAGATTTCTGAAGACACTGGGAGGGTAGGGTTTTTTTTTTTTTGTTTCTGTTTTTCTTTTTTCTCTCTAGAAGGGACATTTGGGAAGAAATGTAGGACTATTCCTTAGAACTTATACCAAAGGTATTATTGGACATTCCTACTCTTCTTCAGGACTGCTTAAACTTCAGGTGACAGTAAGATTGTGGAGGAGGGTTGAAATCTTTTGTGAGCAGTTCTCCTGGGTGGTTATCCCCATGGACTGATGGGTCAGTCACCTTGGATAGCTCCTAGTCCTCAGAGAGTCCTGTATGTCCTTGAGGGGTTAGCAGGAGAGGTTAAGCAGATCAAGAGCCTGTCCTGCAGATTTGACAGGAGATTGGTGCTGTGCCCACCAGGGTAGGAAGCAGGCAGGCATCGTAGGGCAGCCAATCAGAGGAGGAGGGGACTGCAGAGGAACTAAGTGATCCTGCTGCAGCTCAACTGCCCTTGGAGAGTGGGAGCCAAGGGAAGAGGAGGAGGAGGAGGAGGAGAGGGGGTGGGGAGGGACATTCCACAGGCTTTTTTGGTCCCTGCTGGAAGTAGTAGAGGGAGGTTAAAGAAAAAGGGAAAGGAGCAAACCAGGACGGCAGATGATAAGAGCATCAAGACAAGACTGTTGCTGTGTGTGTGAGGAACTTTGTCTGGGAGATAAAATTAGACATAGAGCTTGTTGACGGGGGTCCGAAGCGTGGGTCATGGACCATTCTGTCCCCGAGGATGGGACTGAAGCTGGGGTAAGGTGCTGCTCTGGAATTTGGGGGCTGGGTGGGGAGGGGACCCACCATGTCTTTTCCTAGTCTTCATTGGGATTGAGACACAAAATTAGAAAATGATTTGGTTACTTGCAGTGCTAGGTGAGGCGATGGAAAGACAGGTGAGGACTTTGGTATCTTAACTCCTTGTCTGAGTACTTTGGCTTCCTCCATGCTGATGCACAGTTAGGGCTCGCAGAGAGGACTATGGTGCTGGGGTTCCTGGTGGCTCTGCTGGAATATTGTTGGGGGCTAGCAGTCTCCCATCAGTGCCTTCCTTCTTCCCCTTTCTTATTGCCTCTCTGTTCAGTGCTACCAAGCAAGTCCTTTTGCCCCACCCTTAATAAAATTGCCCAGGTCAACTGCTGGGTCACTTTAGGCTTGTGAAGAGAGGTAGGATTTCCTGGAGGTCCTGAACTAATTAGCTGTCAGATAGCAAGACCTGTTGTCCCCTCAGCCCCATCCTTATCTGTTGCTGTATAATTACTCTGCCAAGCTGGGACACTTTTGAGAGTGAAGGGAGTCCCAGTCATCATGCTAGACCAAGAAGCACACACTGACTTGTGTGGACATTCCATGAGACCCAAATAGTATGAATGTGAAAAGCTTGTTAGGTAAGCTTTGCCTTAGGAGAGCTTCTTCTGATCACTAAACCCCTAAATGATTCAAGACTCAGGATAAAGGGCCTTTTTCCTCCCCTCCATCTAGACAAGCCTTGGAGACTGACTTATCAGAAGGTATGGGAGATAACAGCCTAAAGATAGCTCTTTCCCCTCAAGCTTTCCTTTCTCAGTTTCTTTCCTCTGGCATAAACCTGGCAGTTTATGCACCTTTTGCGTTTCTTCCCATTGTAAAACAGGTTTATGAAGAAAGATTGTGGGGGACTTATGTCCCCCGCCACTATAGCTGGGACTCCACAATGGTTCAGAATAGCCCCCACTTGGTTGGCCAACCCTTAGAGGGTGAGTCAGCCTCTATAACTGGCCTTTGTTCATTGTCTGGGGGTAGCACTTGGATGTTGTGAGATAGCTGAGCCCAGCACTGCCAGGCACCCCACAAAGGGCGCTGACCCCCAAAGAAGAGGGGAAGCTAGAGGGTCTAGAGCTAAGGGGAAGAGTAGAGAAAAGAGCCTATCTTCTAGACTGGAAATAAGTAGAATAGGTGTCTAGAGGGAGCCAGTCCCCATGTTGGGACATACTCTTGGGCTGTCTGTAGCAATAGAGGTCCGGCCCTGCTTTTCAGTGTTCTCCTGTCCTCTTACCTGATTCCTCCTCGTTGCTCTGCATCCATAGTCACATGTACCAGGTTTACTCTTCTCTCCTGGGGTCTAGAGCCAGATTCTGTTATGGTTCAGGGTCTAGATTAAAAGTAGGATTAGCAAGACTGAGTCCTGGGCGGCGAATCTGAGTGAATGAATACCCACAGTAGCATCTGCCCTTGGGTCCTCAGCTCACACTGGTCAGCAGTAACAGGCACAGAACCCCTTGCTGGCTCTTGGTTTTCCTGTGGGGGAAGCTCCCTTCTCCCCACCCTGCTCCCCGTGCCTGTGCTGTATTCTGATTCTCTGCATTCCCTGTGGGATCTGGAGCCATAGTCTCAGGTCTCTCCTCTCCCTCTTACACAGACTGATGGTGCTGACCTTTGGGACAGTCCCTGGTCCCTGGCCTAGCCAGATAGCTAGCAAGGCAGCCTCAACAAATACCCTGGTGAGAGACCAGGACCTTGGGCACTGGCCAGGGTTCCTCCTGGATCCTGGGTCTCTACCCCATCTCTTGGCTTGGGGAGGCTAGTGAAGCAAGTAATGACAACCCTCTCCTCTGGCCTAGTTGCTGTTTCTTTCCCTCTAACCGTAAGTACTTGCCCTCTCTCCTCACCTTCTCCTGTCTTCTGCCTTCTTCCTTGTTCTTACCTCCTGGCTCCCTCCCTGCCACCTCCCACCTACTCCCTACCATCCACCCCACTCACCCCTACCATCCTCCAGATCAAGCGTTTCCTGGAGGACACCACCGATGATGCAGAATTGAGCAAGTTCGTGAAGGATTTCCCAGGAAGTGAGCAGTGCCACCCACCGGAGGTCAAGACTAGGGTGTGCAGGCCCCAAATCTCAGAGCCAAGACCCCAGGCTCCAGACCTCTATGATGATGACCAGGAGTTCAAAGCCCCCTCGTGGCCCCAGTCCTCTGACAGCCAGCAGTACATCTGTGCCCCAGCTCCTCTCAGCCCTTGCAGCAGGCCCCGCAGCCCATGGGGCAAGCTGGATCCTTATGATTCCTCTGAGGTAGAGACTCCAGCCCTGCCTTTGTTTTTCAGTGGGCGGGTGCAGAAGACCCAGGGAAGGAACTGAAAAAATATGTGAAAGAATACATGCATGTCCATGTGCATTTTTCTGTGTATGTGTATGTGTATGTGCATGTGTATGTGTATGTGTGCACATGTGCACGCGCGAAAGATTAGGTCCTCTCTCTCCTATTTCAGAGCCCCAGCTCTGAGGATTTTTACACCGAGGGTATTGGAAACTGGTCACATTTGCAGGGGCAAGAGGCCTCATAGGTAGGAATTTGGGAACTCAAATGTGGCACTACTCCTTTAAGGCTGAAGCAGAAACTTAGAAGACAGAAAACTGGTGCTGGTCCCCTCCTAATGCATTTTGCCTTCTTGTCCTTAGGATGACAAAGAATATGTGGGCTTTGCAACCCTCCCCAACCAAGTTCACCGAAAGTCTGTGAAGAAAGGCTTCGACTTTACCCTCATGGTGGCAGGTAGAAAGGGGCAGGGTGGGATTGGGGAAGGGGTGTTTCATGGGGTGTTAGGGTGCATGTGTGTGTGCGTGCATATGTGTGTGTATGTGTGTGAGAGAGAGAGAGGGAGAAAGGGAGGTAGGGAGAGAGGGGGGGAATAGGGAGAAAGCACACAGCAAATGACTACAGCTTTTTGGAAAATAACCAGGAACCCCAAAACATGTTGGTGTAGAGGAATGAGGTGGTACACTTGGTGAACAGTTTTCTAGTATTTTCCCTTTTCTTGTGACCTTGAAAAATCTCTTGCTCTCTCACCTTCATTCAAATGAGAAAGCTAGGCAAATGTACCTCTGCTTCCTTCAAGCTGTAAAATGCTGTGCTTTGGTTAGTTTAGTCCTGACTAAAAAGAAAAGTAGTTCACCCCAGGTGATCAGGTGGGACTGCCTCTGGGCGACATGCAGATCTTATCTTCTGACTTGGTACCTCTGACCCATCAGGAGAATCTGGCCTGGGTAAATCCACTCTTGTCAATAGCCTCTTCCTCACTGATCTATACCGAGATCGGAAACTCCTTGGTGCTGAAGGTAAGAAAAGGAGAAGAGAATGAAGACAGGCAGGCAGGCCTAACTTGGAAAGTTAAAAACTCATTCCAGAGTCACGGGATGTGAGTTAGGGACCTTCCCCAGCATGCTTGAAGCTATGGCTTCCTAGAGAGACTGATTATATCCCTCTATAGGCCTTTCTGGCCTGGAAGCACACCATCCAGTTCCCTAAAGATTTGGGTGCTGAAGCAGGGCAGGGACCCGAATCCTGTTCTTTGAATGAGTGTCTGACCCCCCTCCCCAAAGGATTTCAGGAATCTAAGAAAAAAAGCCGGGAGCAGAGAAGAGGCTGGGGCCAGAGCCAACAGCCACCGGCATTTCCTGTGTTGGGAAACATGTTCCTTGCTGGTTCCCAGAGAACAGGCCCTCCTGCAGCATGGGGGTGGGAAGGAGGGCAGTGTGGATGAAGCAGTCTGGGCAGCAAAGTTGTCTGGGGTGAATGGTTTGTCCTCATTGGGCAGGTCTCTGCCCTTGCCCTTGCCTCAGTTTCCCCCTTCTCCAGAGCGGATCATGCAAACTGTGGAAATTACTAAGCATGCGGTGGATATAGAAGAGAAGGGTGTGAGACTGCGGCTCACCATTGTGGACACACCAGGTTTTGGGGATGCAGTCAACAACACAGAGTGGTATGTCTGACCAAGCACAACCCCAGCTGTCTTTGTCCCACTCATTTGTTCCATGCACATACAGGTCACACACAGGAACAGACACAGTCATAATTGTCAGGAGGAAGAGATTTGTGACCTTAGGCATGCTTTCACTGGATAGTTGTCTTGTATAAGAAGAAAAGAACTGGAATAGTTTCTAATATTCCTTTCAACTCTGATCTATGATGGGTACACAAGAAAGAAGAGCCTCAAAAAAGCAAACACTTCTGAGAACAGGTAGCACAGGGCATGACATATAATAGGTGTTTTATTAGGTGTAAACACCACCCTCCCTTCCTCCTCCTCCTCCTCCTCCTCCTCCCCCTCTCCCTCCTCCTCCTCTTTTCCCAATAGCATTTTCAGATGCTATAAACAAGTCCCGTTGACTGGACACTGAAGGAGCATGGAGGAAAGATTGAAGGGAAGAAAAGACAAAAGAAAAAAGATGGTGAAACTTGTATAAATTGCAGGCACCCTCCAGGTTATCTGCCATCGTATGTGCATATAGCAATTCCTAGCTTTTAATTTTTTTAATGGGTTGGAGGGATGCTTATGTAATTGTCAGATCTAAGTAAGTAGATGAGCATAACAGAGGTAGTGCCTTTGATGGAAAAGTTAGGCAGGAGGTTCTCAGATCCCTAGCCTAACAGTTCAAATCTTTTTTTTTTTGGCAGAACTATGTTTGAACTCAGGGTCATTCTCTTCTCCCCCTAGTTTGCTAGACAAGCACTTGAGCTGTGTCCTGAGAGTTTAAATCTTGGTATTTAGTAACTTGGTGACCTTGAGCAAATGGCTGCATTTTTATTTCTTCAACTGAAAAATATCAGCCCTTTCCATTTCACCTAATCGATCTGAAAAATCACCCAGAATGACATCTGTATGTTATACTCATGAATTTTTTTTTTTGCCAGTTCTGGGGCTTGAACTCAGGCCCTGGGAACTTCCCTTAGCTTTTTTTGCTCAAGGCTACCACTCTACCACTTGAGCCACAGCACCACTTCCAGCTTTTTCTGCTTATGTGGTACTGAGGAGTCAAATCCAGAGCTTCATGTATGCAAGGCAAGCATTCTACCACTAAGCAACATTCCCAGCCAAATATACTCATGAATTTTAACAATGGTAACTGCAGGACAGGCATCATAACATGGAGCTCCTTGCTTAAAAATGATTAAGAATTTTATAATGGTGTCTGAAAAGCTGCATAGACTGCACACTCATGATGTTGACCCTAGATAATTGCTTTACGAACTAATCAGACCCTTACCTACTTTCTGGACCCTCATGATATGCTTTATCATTGGAATAACTTCCTCTCAGTGGAGCTGACTTGTTCATCAGCTTTACAGTCAGATCTTTGAGAGGATAGTCATTTCTTACATTCTGGGCTAGTTCATGGCACATGGGACATGATCTCCATCAATGTTCCTGATGGGTTGGGGTAACCTCCACATCATCATCACCCTTCCTGCACTAGTAGTATGCTTCAGCAAGCAACTTGTTTGAAATTCTAGCCCCATCCAATACCTGGTTCCTGCTGTACTATTATTTTTTTTCAATTTACTTACCTCCTTTTATCTCCAATAATAATAATAATAATCACTTTAATAATAATAGTTTCATAATAACAATTCTACCTCATACTTTATAGTCAACGAGCAGGAATTTATGAAACATATACACTAGGTATCCAGTCTGTACTGGACATTTAAGAAGTATAGACAAAAAGAGGCATCGTTGGCTCATACCTGTAATCCTAGCCACTCAGGAGGCTGAGATCTGAAGATCCTGGTTCAAAGCCAGCCCAGGTAGAAAAGTCTGTGAGACAGACAGACAGACAGAAGTGGCGCTGTGTCTTAAGTGATAGAGCATTAGCCTTGAGCACAAAGAGGCTCAGGGACAGCACCCAGGCCCTGAGTTCAAACCACAGGACTGGAAAAAAAGTGCAGACAAGTGTGAGTGATTTTTATTACAGAGGGGAAGAGGGTCTAACATGTGTATCCATCAGGTAACAAATTAGCAAACAAGACAGGCTATTGAATGGCAAACACTTGAGTTATGAGTCAAAAAAAACAGAAACTGAGACTGAGAATTTACTAGCAAAATATTCTGGTAACATCTCTTAGATTCTCTAGATATAATTGTGTGCGTGTGTGTGTGTGTGTGTGTGTGTGTGTGTGTGTGTGTGTGTGTGATAGTATTGGGGGTTGAACTCAGGGCCAAGGCACTGTCCCTTTGATTTTTGCTCAAGATTGGTGCTTTACCACTTGAGCTCCACTTTGGGCCTTTTGGTTATCATTAGAGGCTTATGGAGGGAGTAGAATTCTCCCTGGGGCTGACTTTGAACCTTGATTCTCAGATGTCTGCATCCTGAGTAGCTAGGATTGTAAGTGTGAGCCACCGGTGCCCAGCTCAGATTTAATGTATGTCTAAAATGAGAATGATCATGCTCAAAATATACAGTATCCACCTAATCGGAAGATAAAGATTAAACAGAAAAGCTAAAGACCTGGAACTAAAACTTCATAAGTAAATAAATTTATATATGGCTATATATATGCATTACTTAATCACAAGGATACATTCTAAAATTAGGCATGTCATTGTACAAGCATCATAAAAGTTACTCACACAAACTTAGATGGCTTATGTTAGTTACCTGATATGGCCTCTTGGTGCAGCCAAGAAATGAGATTGCTGAAGCTGCTGCTAACATAACACAAATACTCTTTTACAATTAACTTTGTTTTTATTTGTAGAAGGCATACATTAATTAATATGACATAGCAAATACATAAAGTAATAGATATCATCACTACCACATATTATGTATATTAATTGTATGTGTCATACTTTTATTAATTTTTAATTTTTAGTAGTACTAGGATTTTAGGTCAAGGCCTTATGCTTGGTAGGCAGGTAATCTACTACTTGAGCCACAGCTCAGCCTTGTTTTGCCGTTTTAGGCATGGTCTTGTGGTTTTGCTTGGGGCTGGCCTCCAGATGTCACCCTGCTGGCTCCCTCACAGCTAGATGCATACCACTATGCCCATTTTATTGATTGAGTGTTTATAGATTTTTGTCCTGGGCTCACTCACCTCAGACAATAGTTATCCTGATCTCTGCCTCCTATGTGGCAGTACATTAGGTTTGTTTACATGAGTATCACCACAAACACATAAATTATGCATCGGTGCTATGATATACTGCTGATTTTTTAGCCCCATTATAATCTGATGGCACCACTGAAGTATATGAGATCCAAAGTTGGTCTGAACATTATTATACAGTGGATGACTATATGTGTGAATGTGTAAGGAAGGGAAGAGCAGTGTTCACTGATGTAGTCAAAAGAGTCTTCATGGAAGAGCTAGTTCTTGAATAGGGCCTTGAAATGGGCTTGGAAAGGTGGGAAAAGAGTGGGAACCACATGAGCAAAGGCTCTGGAGGATGGACTTTAAACCTGACTTAGGGTTTCTCTGGCTTCTAGTTGGTTGGTGTTCACCTGTAGCCACCTTGATATTATTATTATTGCTATTATTATTATTTTGTTTGTTGTGGAGCTTGAACTCAGGGCCTAGGCACCTGTCACTGAGCTCTTTTGTTCAAGGTTAGTGTGCTACCACTTTGAGCCACAGCCCCACTTCTGGTTTTCTGTGGTTAACTGAAGATAATAATCTCACAAACTTTTCTGCCTGGGCTGGCTTTGAACCATGATCCTCAGATCTCAGCCTCCTGAGTAGCTAGGATTACAGGCCTGAGCCACTAGCACCTGGGCACCTTGCAATTCTTACTGCTTTGTTTGATCACCTGAGCACTTTTTCTTGTCAAACTAGAATTTTTTGAATTTTGCCTCTGTAATCACTCTAACTTCCTATCAGGACATATGAAATACATCTCTGTCCCACCGAGGTATATTGCTGAAGATGTAGTAAAACAAGCCAGGGAATAACAGTATCTAGAAAATGCTGTTCATCATGGGCTACTTCTTTACAATCCCAGAGCCCACTAGACAGCCCCTACTCCCACAGTTTCTCTGCTTGTCTGTCCCTGCCCAGCTGGAAACCTGTGGCAGAATACATCGACCAGCAGTTCGAGCAGTACTTCCGGGATGAAAGTGGCCTGAACCGAAAGAACATCCAAGACAACAGGGTGCACTGCTGCCTGTACTTCATCTCACCCTTCGGCCACGGGTATGGTCTGAGCCTGAGTCTCCTGGCACCACCGGGTGCTACTAAGGGAACAGGCCAAGAGCACCGGGGCAGGGCTGCCACTAGCAGGTGGTCACAGATTCCTGTTCCTCAGGCTCCGGCCATTGGATGTTGAGTTCATGAAGGCCCTGCATCAGCGGGTCAACATCGTGCCTATCTTGGCTAAGGCGGACACACTGACACCTCCAGAAGTGGACCGCAAGAAACGCAAAGTGAGGGAAGCTGGTGGGGGAAAGGGAGCAGGTGGGCTTCTAAAAAGGATGGGGTGCCCAGAACTGTGGGCCCCTCATCTATTTGTCAGATCCGGGAGGAGATTGAGTACTTTGGAATCAAGATCTATCAGTTTCCTGATTGTGACTCTGATGAGGATGAGGACTTCAAATTACAGGACCAAGCCCTAAAGGTGGGGCCACCCCAGGGCACCCCTTTCACATCTTGTTTCTCCTGGGAAGAAGAAGGGGGTAGAATTCTCTGTAATGACAGTCTTTGGGGTGGGAGAGGACCCTAAGCTTCCTAGAAAAAACAGAAGTCACAGATGAAAAGAAACAGGTGAGGATGTGGGGTGCTGACAGGCACCCCTAACTTCTTTTAGGAAAGCATCCCATTTGCGGTAATTGGCAGCAATACTGTGGTAGAAGCCAGGGGGCGGCGAGTTCGGGGCCGACTTTACCCTTGGGGCATCGTGGAAGGTAAAGGACTGAGCTTATGATCAAAGTATCTCCTTGACCTTAGTGGCTCCCGTCTACCCATACCCCTGGCTGACCTCAGCCTTGCTATGCAGTGGAAAACCCAGGGCACTGCGACTTTGTGAAGCTGAGGACAATGCTGGTGCGTACCCACATGCAGGATCTGAAGGATGTGACTCGGGAGACACATTATGAGAACTACAGGGCACAGTGCATCCAGAGTATGACCCGCCTAGTGGTGAAGGAACGAAATCGCAAGTATGACCAGGAGCTAGGACAAGCCCTTCCCTTATTCTTCTACAGGCCCTGGGCTCAACCCAAGATGGTGATGGGGTCCCCCTAACCTTACCACCCTCCTTTCCCCTTCCCCCCTAGCAAACTGACTCGAGAGAGTGGTACTGACTTCCCCATCCCTGCTGTCCCACTAGGGACAGATCCAGAAACTGAGAAGCTAATCCGAGAGAAAGATGAGGAGGTGAGAGCAGTATGTGGTAGTAGGGGTAGACAGCATGGGAGGTCCCCTGTTTGATCATAGATGTATCTCCTAGTTTGGAGACAGAAAAATCCTGGTTCTGGTGCATATTTGGTATGTTCCCAGCCTCCATCATATCTCAGGGCTACCAAGGCCCTGACTCAAGGGATTGAAAGTTGGGGACTCCAAAAAGCCTCATTTTGATGCATATGACTATTCCAGCTGCGGCGGATGCAGGAGATGCTACACAAAATCCAAAGACAGATGAAGGAGACCCATTAACTGGCTTTTGGACCTGGATATTTAAATGTCTTCTTTCTGCTCCTGCCAGCCCCTCCCAGCACCAGCTCTGCTCAGGCCCCTGCAGCTACTGCCACTTCGCCTTATATCCCTGCTGACTCCTCAGAGACTCAGAGGAAATAAAGTTTAATAAATCTATAGGTGGCTTCTTGTGTTCCTGTCTGTATTTTTATTTATTTATTTATTTATTTATTTTTTGGGTCCGGTTGTGGGGCCTGAACTCTGGGCCTGGGCGCTGTCCCTCAGCTCTTCAGTTCAAGACTAGCACTCTACCACTTGAGCCACAGTGCCACTTCCGGCTTTTTTCTTTTTGCTTATGTGGTGCTGGGAATCGAACCCAGGGCCTCAAGTGCCACTTCCGGCTTTTTTCTTTTTGCTTATGTGGTGCTGAGGAATTGAACCCAGGGCCTCAGGCATGCAAGGCAAGCACTCTACCACTGAGCCACCTTCCCAATTTTGGCAATTACACTAGGTTTTGAACTCAGGGTCTTGTACTTGCTAGACAGGGACTCTACCATTTGAGCCAATCCAGTAGGATTTTACTTTTCTTACCTCAGGTGACCTAAATTGTGATCTTCCTATTTTACATTTTCTTGGGTGTAATAGGTCTGTCACCATGCTCAGCTTTTTCTTGAGATGGAGTGTCATTAACTTTTTGCCTGGGCTGGCATCAAAACTATTGAGTTTGAAAACACTTCCTGAGCAGTTAGAATTGCAAGTGTGAACCACTGTGCCCAGCCCTATTTATTGCTACCACCTCATAAGACAAAGATCCCAGGACCCAGTTTAAGAGTCTGATGGTGTGGGTTATTGGTTTCTGGCCTTTATTAAGAGGGTGGGGGGAGGGCTCCCCTTCCAACAACAATGCTTGGTCTGCTTAGCCTCTTTATCTTATTGGCTATAATAACCTGCCTCTATTATCTGCCTCTCTACACCTTTCCTTCATATGGTACCTTTTAATTTAGTAACAGTATTGGGTGTGACACTAGGCTTCTGGGGAAAAATTATGTACTGCCTCCTGACTTCCTATTTCTCTTGATCTTGGTAAAGGGATATGCAGAACTAAGCTCTAAAACCCTAGGACACTTATGATAGAGCATTGAACAAAACCCATCTGCTAAAGTTGCTCACTATTCTAAACTCTGGAATTAAAGTGGTGAACACTGGCATGGTTCCTCTTTTCCTGGAACTTGCTAATTGTACCATAAAGACGTGAAGACGCCAGCAGTGGGGCCCTGGTGTAGCGTTCAGACCTTATTTCAGCTAACTGTTGAGAGAATTCGAATCCAGCATTCTGGTTCCTGGTGTCGCGGGGCCACGGCGACCTCCAGCGGCCACCCTCCGTCCTTCTGTGGCCCGCTCTGGATTCTGGAGGTGTCTTAAGGACCCTGCCCGCCCTTTACACAGACCCAGGAGGCCGCAGCCAGCTAGTGGCTGTCTCAGATGGTATTCGCCCCACCCTGCTCCTATGAAAGAGCTTTATATGGGACTGGAGACAATGCAGGTCTTGAAGGACAGCAGGATCATTTGTCGATTAAAAAAAAAAAAAAAGAATTGGAGGAAAGAGGAAACCCCTGCGCCGCCTATTGGAGGTTCAGAAGGAGTTTCAGGCCCAGCCTTTCCCCTCTTTCCTAGTCTGTGGGGGTTTTCTACAATTCTTTGTTTTGGAATTTCATGATGACCGCAGCGAAACAGAACTCCACTGAGTTAGACTGAAGCGCCACCGGGATCTACTAGAGAACTACCCCACGGGTTTGGCCGTCACCGAAAGCGGCCTCAAGACCTCTGCCCCTAACGATGCCCCGCCTTCAATTGCGCTACCAGTAGGCGACAGGCCGCTCCCACTTCCGGCCCCCGGAATCATAGTCAGCAGCCCCCTTGTGCTGCTTTCCCATTGGTTGCCGCAGGGACGCGCTGTGATTTCCCATTGGCTGTGTCTGCTCTCTTGCGCCGGCACCTCTTCCCTCCAGGTACTGTCTTGTCTTCGGGCACCCGATAGGCTAGAATCTCAGAGGGCGTCTGCTCACTCGACCAATGAGCGGTGTGGAGAGTGAAGGCGGCAGCTGCGTGATGAGGTAGGGCGGGACTTGGTGTGGCCATTGGCCAGGGCGGGCACAGGCCCTCGATACGATTGGTTGAGGAGAGGGGACCGTGGTGGGGTTCGAGCTGCGCGGCCTCAGCAGCTGCGGGAGACGGAAGTGGTGAGAGCGCTGTTTTGGAGGGTCGGGCGGACACTGCCTGGGTGAGTCACTGTGCCCCGTGCACGGCCAGCCTGGAAACCGCAAAGACCTCGCCTGGCTCGGCCCCGCCCCGGCCCCCCACTGGCTTTCTTGAGTCCCGCCTTCTGTCATTCGGGGCTCCACCTCCGAGTCTTTAGGCTCCGCCTCTGGAACCTGGGCACCTGGGATCCCCTGCCAGCTTGGCCCGTGCCCCAGGACCAGATTCCCTAGGTCAGGGAGCCCTGGGTTTTCCAGGTCTGATCCCTGTTCCTCCTCCCTCTTTTTCCCTGAGGCTGCGTGCCAGTGGGCGGTGAGGCAGCACCTCTGGCTGGCCGCTTGCGGGCTCCCCAGTGAGGGAAGGTGGGCAGAGGCAGAGGGTAGTGTGATCGGGAGGAGATGGGTGGGACCACACGTAGAGGCTTTTAGCTCTGCAGAAGCTATGCCACACTGCTTCAGAGACATAGCAGGTTTGAAGGAAAATATCAATTGACTTAGGCCTGGCTCACTAAGTGGGCCTAGAAGGCCTCATCCTGAAATTCTTGTTACTTGAACTCATTTGACAGATACTGACTCCCAGGCCTACCTGGTCTGATTCTTTTCCTGTTGTGTTGTCTCATCCCCATAACCTGCACCCTACTTGGTGTCAAGTATGCTCAGCAGGGCCTGTCCAGCCTAGTTGCTCTCTTATCACAGGTTGTGGTCCTTTCTCTCTTGCCCCATGCTTTGGACTCTGTCCCCAGTAATAGGTCAGGTGGATGCTACTCCCATACCCAAGAGAATAGCCAAACAGTCCTGTGGATTCATGCTTCCACAAGGGCAAAAATTGGGGAGCCTCTGTATCTTCAAAGTTGGAATTTCTTCTGAAAAGGACAGAGTTTGGAGTATTCTACTTCACCTTCTTGATCTGTGAGTCAGTACTCAGTTCTACTGAGAAAGTGTGGATGATACTCTTTCTGCTTCAGAGTTTTATGGCTAACTTATGCCCTGCAAGACACTTGTTGCTTTCTCCCCATGTGGCCCCCATTGTCCCTATCTGGTGTGGTGGCTTGTTGAGAGCTTGGATCTTGTGTGAGGGAGGAAAATAAGAACTGTAGAGAAGTAGTTCAGGGGTAGGTGTGGGGTGTTTATTGATTCTATGGTAATGTTAACGGTGCTTTTTACTCTATGTTTGTGTTTCTTTATAGTGACTAACAGACAGTCAGGACCCTCACCCCGGTAGAATGGTGAGTACTTTTTCCTCATACCATTGTGTTTTCTATAATCCTGAATTCATCTCTGTGAAGCTGCCCCACCCCTCTTGGACCTTGAGCTCCAGGCTATTCTGTTCAACTTCTGGACAGGTTCCTCTGCCCTGGAGATATATGAGAATTTCTTTTTTCTTTTTGTGCTGTAGGACCTTGCAACATACTGTGCAAGTGTTCTACCACTGAGCTTCACCCCCAGCCCAGGATTTCTTTGGAATGAAAAAAATAAGGCAGTTTACAGCCCTAGATCCAAAACCTATAGTTGTTTTTTCTGCATGTGCTTCATTAACAGTCCTCCTCTTCCTTTTCTTGTGTTCCTGGGAAAATCTCCACATTCTGGCCTAAAGAGCCAGGTCTTCATTACTTAAGGTCCTTGGACTTCTGATGGGTCCCAGGAATGTTGTAGTTGCTGTATCACCAAATCTGTTGGCCTTCTCCAGCTCCTAGGTACTGCAGTCTGTCACTGTATGTGACAGCTGACTTTATATCTTACAGTATAGCATCCTGAATATCACTAGATGTAGTTTATCACAATCCTATGTATTTCCCATTAACTGTAACTGCCCTTTCACCCCAAATTCAGGGAATTCCTTAATTCCTGAGAACTGGGGGAAGGAAGCAGTGAAATGAGAAAGGAGAGCTGCAAAGCCTCCCTAGACCTGGCTCTTAACCTCCTTTTCTATTTCAAGTGCCTGGGCTTAGGGACAGGTCAGTGAATTCAGTTGGTGAGAGGACTCCTTCCTTCCCAATTTTTCTTCTATAGAAATGTACATCTGTGGTGTGTGTAATATTGGTCTGGTTTCTTCTCAGAAAGCTCAAATGGAGCCTATAATCCCCTGTACTCTTTCTTCTCTCTCTCTCTCTCTCCTTTTCTCTCTCTTTCTTTCTTTCTGTTGCCAGTCCTGGTCTGGGCACTGTCCCTGAGCTTCTTTTGCTCAAGGCTAGCACTCTATCACTTGAGCTACAGTCACTTCTGGTTTTTTCTGTTTATGTGGTATTGAGGACTTAAACCAGGACTTCATGCATGCTAGGCAAGCACTCTACCAATAAGCCACATTCCCAGCCTTCCCCTCGAGGCTGAGATCTGAGGATTGTGAGTCAAAGCCAGCCTGGGCAGAACAGTCCTTGAGATCTTACCTCTAATTAACCAGCAAAAGGCTGGAAGAGCACAGCCTTGAGCACAAATGCCAAGCAATAGCATGAGGTCCTGAGTTCAACCCCCTGTACCAACACACACAAAAAAAAAAAAAAAAGAAAAGGGAAAGAAAGAATCCCAGTGGCCCTGGCCTTACAATCTCTTTTTTACCTCTGTGATACCCTGAAAAATAGCATACTCTTCATATTTGCCTCATCTAATTTTAAATCTAGCACCACCACTTAAATACATTAGGCAAATCACATACTAGCTAATCATACTTTCTAAATCTAAAGTCTCATCATAAAAACAGGATAAGACTTCCTGGAGAGTTCAAGTATGTTTGAAATGACTTGACTCATAGATGTTTAATAAAATGTCGGGTTTTTTTTTCTTTCCATTAGTTCTCTTCCCCAAAAACAAAACCCCTGCTTTTCTGAGTACAGGAAATTTCAGGGGTCTAGCTAGCTCCTTTTTTTATTCTTAGTGACAGTGTACAATTTGTACTCATTATTTCTTGGTCCTCAACCCAACTTTTTACCCTCTTTCTATCCCTGGGTTTGATTTCTTTTTCTTTTTTCTTTTTTTTTTTTCTTGCCAGTCCTGGAGCTTGAACTCAGGGCCTAGGCACTGTCCTTGAGCTTCTTTTGCTCAAAGATAGCACTCTACCACTTGGGCCACAGTGCCACTTCTGGCTTTTTCTGTTCTTATGGTACTAGGAATCGAACCCAGCGCTTCACGCATGCTAGGCAAGCACTCTACCACTAAGCTACATTCCCAGCCCTGATTTCTGGTGTTTTTATTTTTTTCAACAGCTTCTCTAGTCTTTTCCAGACTAAGAAATTCTCTAATAAGTATTTTCTATTCCAGTGATCAGAGGATGTGAAACAAGGGGGGAGAAGGGTTGGGCAAGGCCATGAAATAAAAAATGCAAAGGATTTCCCTTTCAGGAGTGTGGAATGACTAACCTGGCACCAGACCAGTATTCATTCTAAGGGGGACAAAAAGAGTTCAGTGAGGTCAGCGGAGCGGAGGACGCTTATAAGTGGTAATTTTGGATGGAAAGGAGAAAGTATTGGAACTGGAAGGGTCTATGGGGTGGAGATACTGCTGGAACTTATTTCTTGGCATCAAGAGCTGGCGGTGAGGGAACTGTAGAGAATAGGAATGCTATGTGAGACAAGGGGCGTGGGGTGGCTCACCTGGCAAGATGAGGAACGAAAAGGCGAGGGCGGCTCTGCCTTCCCGGTGCAGTGATCCTAGGGCGGTCCCCTAGGTCACACACCAGAACGCCCCTAGATGTCCCTGGGGTTGTCCTCCCACGCAGCAGCGCGGGGACTGCGCGGAGGGCGGGGCCTGGGTGGTGGGCGGGGCCGCGTGAGCCTCTCGGCCTCCGCCTACCCGGCGCTGTCCTGGGCTCCCCCTCGCCGGGTCCCCTCCCTTTCGCGCTCGTGCCGGAGGGCGGAGCCGGGCCCGCTCCATTGTGGAGAGGAGGGGAGAGGCGCGCTGGAGCCGAGCTGGGGTTCCGCCGCCCGCGCGCTCGCTTCTGGCCGCGGCTGCACCTGGCGGGTCCCGCAGCCGGGATGCGGCGGGTGCCCGGGGCCGGCGGGCAGCGCAGCAGCTCCGGGGACATGTGCGCTGGCCCAGACTGCCCGCGACCATGAGCCTGACCGGCCGTGTCTCCTGCTCCATGCTTAGCTGCTTCGTAAGTGCCAGGCCTGCCTGCGGGGGGTCCGGGGGATCCATCCGCTTGCTGCACTGGCAGCCCCGCCCAAGGCCAGCCCTTGAGATACTGTCAGCCCATCCCCCTTCCCAGGGCCCCTGGCCCGACCCCAAACGTTTGGTAGCCGGGGTGGAGGGTCAGCCCTTTTCATTCTTGGTCTTGCTTCAATCTTCGGGTGCTGGGGATTGTTGTAGGCCGTGGTGGGAATTCTGTGACCCATCCTGGCCCTGCAGCCACTGCCCTTGACTGCAGATCTCCAGGCCCCGCCCTGCAGGGGTGCATCCCTCTACCTCCGCCTCTCCATCTTGGTCCCACCCGCTGCATCCTTGCTTGGGGATGTGGGATGTGGCTAGTAGATGGTATGGGATGTTAGGGGGCTGGTCGGGGAGTTTAGGATGACTGTACGCTGTCTCCCCATCTCCAGTCCCCTCCCCCTTCCACACTCCATTTCTCACCTGACATGCTAGTCTTTTCTCCTTGACTGTCCCCCAGACAGCTCTTTTTTCTTCACCTTCCCTGCCTCTGCAGGGCTCTGTGCCTCTGCATCATTCCCTGGTTTCCCCTCCTCCCCTCTGGCTAATGCTCCTTCCCAGCTTTCCCCATCTGTCCTCTCAGATGTTCCCACACCTACAACCCCTTCCTCCCTCCCTCCCCACCCCCGTGGGTGTCTGCCCCCCCCCCCCCCCTTTCTACTCTGCCTTGGCTGTTTTTGGTTCTGTTGGCTTCTCCCTGGTGCGTGGATTCTCGTTTCCCCTCCTCGGTGGTTGGGAGCAGAGTGACTTCTGCTCGCTGTTGGTATTCCTCTGGAATTCCCCTAAGATCAGCAGGCGGGGTAGGTTGCTTGGCAGGTAGTGGAGGCTTGTCAGCCTAGTGGGCCTAATAGGAAGATAAGCTCAGCTCCAAAACACATCCTCCTTTTGAAAGTATCCACGAAGGCCCTCTAGAGGCATGGGACTGAATCCCCCCAACCTACTCTTCTTTGTCTCCTTTCACCCACCAGATTGAAGCTACTGTTGCTGAGGGTGCCTGATTGCCCTGCTCTATGTAACCAATTGCCACACCTGGCTCCTTTTCTTGCAGCCAACATTCTCCTATTCCCATTCCTTGCTCCTGTTTTGTCCTCACTCTAGTCTTTTTCTTAGTTTTCTCCCCTCCTCCTAGTTTTGAAATTTACGTTCTAAGGAGAGTTCTTCTTTAAAAAGTGCAGGTTTCCAGTTCCTCCTTGGCTTAGGTTCTTTTAGGTTTATTAGGCTCCAGGGCACCTTCATTTCACTCTTCCCTACCTCAACCAAGCCAGTTCTCCTTTAACTTCTCCAGTAGCCAGAACCTTTAGAAGTGTGTGGGGAGTGTTTTTCGATTGATGGGGAAGGAAAGCAAGTGATTCTCAGGGGCCAAGTCGAGCCTGGTGACTCAGGGATGTGGCCTTTCTACAGGGTGAGGAGGGCCCCCCCAGCCTGGAGTACATCCAAGCCAAGGATCTGTTTCCCCCCAAGGAACTAGTGAAGGAGGAGGAAAACCTTCAGGTAAGGTGGAACTGGAGGCCTAGGGTTGGAGGTACAGTTAAAAAAACACCCTCTTGGGGCTGGGAAGGTGGCTTAGTGGTAGAGTGCTTGCCTTGCATTCATGAGGCCCTGGGTTCAGTTCCTCAGCACCCCATAAACAAAAAAGGCTGGAAGTGGCACTGTGGCTCAAGTGGTAGAGCACTAGCCTTGAACTGAAGAGCTCAGGGATAGTGCCTAGTCCTAGAGTTCAAGTCCCTTGACAGACAAAAACCAAATCAAAACAAAAAACACCCTCTCTAATCTGGGCACCAGTGGCTTATGCCTGTAATCCTAGCTACTCAGGAGGCTGAGATCTGAGGATAACAGTTCAAAGCCAGCCCAGGCAGAAAAGTCCATGAGACTCTTTTTTTTTTCGGTTGTGGGGCTTGAACTCTGGGCCTGGGCGCGGACCCTCAGCTCTTCAGCTCAAGGCAAGCGCTCTACCACTTGAGCTACAGCGCCACTTCTGGTTTTCTGGTGGTTTATTGGAGATAGGAGTCTCAAGGTCTCTCCTGCCTGGGCTGGCTTTGAACCGTGATCCTCAGATCTCAGCCTCCTGAGTAGCTAGGATTACAGGCGTGAGCCACCAGCGCCCGGCCATCCATGAGACTCTTATCACCAGTAAACCACCAGAAAATTGGAAGTGGCACTATGGCTCAAGTGGTAGAGCACTCTCCTTAAGCTGAAGAGCTCAGGGACAGTGCCTAAGCCCAGAGTTCAAGCTCCACTACCAACCAAAAAACAACAATAACAAAAACAAAACCCTCTCTCAAAAAAAAATTCTAAGAGGATCTAGTTCCCAAGCTCTGGCTTCCTGCTCATGGATATGTGGAGGGCTGGGGGCTTGGTTGTTATATATATTTTTGGAATCTTTGGCCCCAGGGAAGGAAAGGCAGTTTTCCTGTGCAGCTGGGGCCTAGTGCTGTGACTCCTTTCCTGCCTTGGTTCAGCTTTTCCAGATGAGATCCCACAGAACAGGGTCTGCAGAAGAGAATGAGGAGGACACTCAATTCTGGACTGAGTTTCCCTTGACCCTTGGCAGGTACCCTTCACAGTGCTGCAGGGTGAGGGAGTGGAGTTCCTGGGTCGGGCTGCTGATGCTCTCATTGCCATTTCCAACTACCGACTGCATATCAAGTTCAAGGACTCTGTCATCAACGTGAGTTTCTTTCTCATTTTCCTATAGAATCGGAGGTTCAAGATGATGTTATTCCATTGTTCTATCTGATTAGGTCTCTAAAAACAGTTGGAGTGCCCTTATTTTTCTCACTGGCCAGAAAAGTAAATTCTCTGCTCTCATTCTTCTAGGCCATAGGTCTGTCTCTGTCTTTGGCTCATTCTTCCTTCTCCTTTTTCCTTTACTTTGTGGGCCTTTCTAAGGGGCACAGTGGTTTTGTTACAAGATCATGGGCTTTGGAACCAGGCAAACCTAGGCTCTTTTCCTGCACTGCTGCTTATTAGCTGTATCACCTTGGACACGTCTGGCTTTCTCCTTAAAATATACAGTGAAAACACCTTGTAGGGCTATTGTTATTAATTGATCACATATGTAAAGGAACCAGCACAGTTACCAGGCACATAACAGGCCTGCAGACAATGCCAGTTTCCTTGCTTCCATTAGTGTATCATCACCTGGGCTGGGGTGGGGGATGAGTGGTGCCAAGAGTAGGAGATCTGAGTCTGTTTGCCCTTCTCTGAAGGTCCCCCTCCGGATGATTGACAGTGTGGAGAGCCGTGATATGTTCCAGTTACACATTGCTTGCAAGGACTCCAAAGTGGTCAGGTGAGATCATTGAGGCCTCGTTCATGTCCTCTTACCTTCAATCTTGAGTAGGTCTGTTTCAGGGTTTCTTTGGAACAAAAAAAGGAACCATAGGGCTAGGAAGGTGGCTCAGTGGTAGAGTGCTTGCCTTGCATGCATGAGGCCCTAGGTTCAATTCCTTAGCACCACATAAGCAAAAAGAAAAAA
This sequence comes from Dipodomys ordii, assembly GCF_000151885.1. Taxonomy (NCBI): domain Eukaryota; kingdom Metazoa; phylum Chordata; class Mammalia; order Rodentia; family Heteromyidae; genus Dipodomys; species Dipodomys ordii. Next base: position 4,692,376 of record NW_012267235.1, read on the forward strand.
GCCGGAAGTGGCACAAGTGGTTGAGTGCTAGCCTTGAGCTGAAGAGCTGAGGGACGGCGCCCAGACCCAGAGTTCAGGCCCCATGACCGGACCCCCCCCGAAAAAAAAGGAAAGATATTCTTTCACCTTACCTATTGGAGGAAAAAATGAAAATTCTGTTCTCTGTTTTAGATTGGGAGTCAGTTTATTTAGCCATACTCTTTTGACCTGAGCTCATGGAGTCATCATAAAGATTAAGTGAGATAATGTATATGGAAGCAATTAAGGACAATATCTGACAGAGTGCACTCACATTATTGTTGGTTATTTATTCATTTACTGTGTCCTTACTGAGCAGTTTATACCAGACTGTTTTAGGTCTGAAGATATAGCAGAGAATAAATAAACAAATCTCTTTGCTCTTAAGGGGCTTATATTTCAATGGGGGAGGTACTAACTGTAAAAAGTAAATGAAATATGTTACATGAGGTAAGTATAAAGGAAAAACTAAAATAGGGAGAAGGGGCTGGGCATAGTATTACCTACCTGAAATCTTAAACTTACATGGAAGGAAGACATATGAAGATTGTGGTTTAAGTCCATCCTGGGCCAAAAATTTGCAAGACTGTCTCAAACAAGATAGACATTGTAGCCAAGCATCAGTGGCTCACGCCTGTAATCTTAGCTACTCAGGAGGCTGAGATCTGAGGATCACAGTTCAAAGCCAAGCCAGGCAGGAAAATTCATGATACTCTTTTCTCCATCAGAAAACCAGAAGTGGCACTGTGGCTAAAGTGGTAGAGTGCTTCGTCTTGAGCTGAAGAGCTGAAGGACAACACTCGGCCAGAGTTCAAAACCCATGACCCCTCCCCCGCCCCCCCCCAAAAAAAAAAGATATTATAGTAAATTTCTTTATTTGAAGCTGTGCCTATAATCTCAGCTTTTTGAGAGGTAGAGGTAGGCAGATAATAATCTAGGGGTTGCCCCAGGCAAAAGCATGAGCCTCTACCTGAAAAAATAAGAACTAAAGCAAAAAAGGCAGTATGGCTCAAATGGAGGCTTTGATCTCAAACCCCATTACTGGGAGAGAAAAGAAAAAGGTAAAGAGGATTTGTTATAGGGAGGAAGATTGTAACTTTAACAAGTGATCAGTGAATGTTTATGCAGGAGAGGTGACAGCTGAGTCAGGATCTGAAAAATGACCATGAGGGGATTTGACAGAGGAGTGTGCTAGAGGCAACAGTGAGGACTATTCCACCTGTGGTGGCTTCCTGCCTCTGCCTGGATATTTGAAGAATGATTGGAGGCTAATGTGATTGGAAGGGTGCACATGGGGGAGAGTATTGGGGGATAAGGCCTGAGAGGACAGTGGGGGGGGTGGCATGTCATGATGATTAGCTTTTACTTTGAGGGAATTGAGAAATCTCTGGAGGGTTGTAAGCAAAGAAGTGACGTGAACTGATTAATGTTTTATAGAATCACTCTGGCTGCTATATTGAGACGAGATGGAAGAAAACAGGAAAGAGCCAAGGCAGAAGCTGGGGGACTAGTTAGGAAGCTATTTCAGTTTCCCTGGTGAGGCATGTTGGTGGCCTAGCTAGAGTCATTGTAGTCAAAATTGTAGTCATTGTAGTAAAAATCAGATTCTGGGTCTATTTTGGAGGTAATGGTAAAGATAATTGAACATGATACCAAGAGAGGGCTGGAATGACTTCAAGAAGCATTATGAGGATGCCTAGTTTAGATCCTGCATGTGTTCAAATTCATGGCTAAAGGCTAGTTGCTGATAGAAAACTTAACAAGTGGCAATATGGTGGGCAGAACTTACTCCAGAATTGTCACAAGAGATGATTGGATGCTGGCCAGTACGCTTGGTCCCCATAGGAGGGTCCCATTGCCTAACCTTGCTTTGCAGCCTCCTCTCATAGACTTTCTGTGTTTTTTTTCTCTTATGGCCCCATGGCATATCTGTCTCTTGCCTCATCCAAACCTGTGACTTCTTTCCTGGCAGGTGCCACTTCTCTACTTTCAAGCAGTGCCAAGAGTGGCTCTCTAGGCTAAGCAGGGCCACAGCAAGACCTGCCAAGCCTGAGGATCTGTTTGCCTTTGCCTATCATGCCTGGTGCCTAGGGCTGACTGAGGAGGACCAGCACACCCATCTGTGTCAGCCTGGTGAGGTTGGGCTGTTTTCTTGGGGAGGCTGCTTCTTAACCCTTAGTTCTCATCCCTTCTCTACGTCTGGACATTGGTGCTCTGGGGAGTTGACAGGTGGGGGCTGTGTTGCAGGAGAGCACATACGATGTCGGCAGGAGGCAGAGCTGGCGAGGATGGGCTTTGACCTACAGAATGTCTGGAGAGTCTCACATATCAACAGCAACTACAAGTGAGAGGGCGTGGCTGGGAGACAAAAACCCCAATCCAGACCCAAACTTTCTCCATATGTGGATGAAGTATAAAGGGCACAGCTCCTGGGTCTGAGAGGGAGGAGGGCTCTAATTCTCGTCCCACAAAGCCATGGGTCTTGTTATCATATATTTTAAACCTAGTTTGGTGACACCCCCCACCATCCCCGTATCTTCTCAGGTTGTGTCCCAGTTACCCCCAGAAGCTGCTGGTTCCTGTGTGGATCACAGATAAAGAACTGGAGAATGTAGCTTCCTTTCGCTCTTGGAAGCGTATCCCTGTGGTTGTGTATAGGTGAGTCAATATGGAATGGGAAGTTGTTTTTGCTTGCCTATTTGTTTGTTTTTTCAATAAGGAAAGAATCCAAATCTGAAGTTTGAACAGCCAAACCTTAAAGTGGGAATTGACAGTCCTAGGGGAATTAACTATGAAATTATTTTAAAACAAAAACCGCCTCAGGTTTTTTTTGTTTTTTGTTTTCCTCTGAAGGAAAAGGCCTTTGCTTTTTTTTTTTTTTTTTTTTTTGTCGGTGTGGGGCCTGAACTCTGGGCCTGGGCGCTGTCCCTCAGCTCTTCAGCTCAAGGCTAGTGTTCTACCACTGGAGCTACAATGCCACTTTTGGCTTTTTCTGCTTATTTGGTGCTGGGGAATCGAACTCAGGGCCTCATGCATGCAAGGCAAGCACTATATCACTGAGCCACCTTCCCAGCTCCTTGCCTTTGTTTTAAGGGCATAATGCTGCATTAGTACAAAGGATGGCAAGGTGACCTATGGACCAGAGAGTATAGTCTGGGAGCTCAGAACAGTATTACATTTTAAAAGTTTTTAATGTTTTGTTTATTTTGAGACAGGTCTCACTATATAGTTTGAGCCTAATCTACTCGTGGTGTAGCTCAAGCTGCTCTTGATGCTTCTGCCCCAGCCTTTCAAGTACATGAGATTATAATCTTGACCCACCATGCCTTGCTTAAAGGATTGTTTTTTTGCTTTTTAAAAAGGGCCAGAGATGCAGTTTAAGGACAAGGTTTGAATTCAAACTCTAGTACACTACCACTACAGGAAAAAAAAAAAAAAAGGTAGCTGAAAGAGTGAGAAAGATAGCAACTGTGAGGTTTGGAATCGTTCATGTTCTTGGCTCAAGCCTTGTTCTCCTGCTGCAAGTCTGAACCAGGAGCAGGTGCTGTGCAGATTTGATGAGTCAAGGTCACCTTGGGAATACAGAGCCCATTTGAGAAAATGAGTGTGATAGTGCTTTGTAAACTGTCCAGCTCTCTAGAGATGTTAAGGCATTTGGTTGCTATTATCGTGACCTGGATATGTTGGTATCCTCTGCTGGCTCTGGAGACCTTGGTCTGGCCCCCTGAGGTCTTCACCAGGCTTCTGGAGGCTTGGAATACCAAGGGCATTATGATTTCTTCTATCTTGTCAGACACCTGCGCAATGGGGCTGCCATTGCCCGCTGCAGCCAGCCTGAGATCAGCTGGTGGGGTTGGCGCAATGCTGATGATGAGTATCTCGTTACATCCATTGCCAAGGCTTGTGCCCTGGATCCAGGGACAAGGGCCAGTGGGGGCTCCCTCAGCACCGGGAATAATGATGCCAGTGAGGCATGTGACACTGACTTCGGTAAGACATATGTGATACTGGTTCCCCAAGCAGCAGGCCTTCTCCATGGCCCCTCTGATTTCTAAGGGGTCTCTAATAAAATAATAGGAAGAAGACAACAATATAGACTGCCTGGATCTCTTGTTTGGGGGAGGTGGTGGGGTATGAAATGTGTACTTGCACATTCCTCTCTTCTGAGCGAGAATACATAGGATTGGAGTGATGCTGGATGGATGGCTAACCTTGAGTCTTCTTCCTGCTGTGTATTTAGATTCTTCCCTGACTGCATGCTCAGGGGTGGAGAGCACAGCAGCACCCCAAAAACTGCTGATCCTGGATGCGCGCTCCTACACAGCAGCAGTAGCTAACCGGGCCAAGGGTGGAGGCTGTGAATGTGAAGGTACTGTTGTTACCCAGTATATGAAGGTATCCTGTGTCCTAAGTAGCTTTGGTGAGGCGGAAGTTGGGAGTTGCTTATGTGTAGTGGAAAGAACTAAATTAATCTACTTGGAGCCAAGACTTTGCCACTTACTAGATATGATTATGAAGCTTAAGTTACTTCATCTCAGTTTTCTCATCTGTAACTCACAAGGTTGTTGGGATGACTAGGGGTTATAAAAGTATTGGTATAGGCTGGGTGCCAATGGCTCATACCTGTGATCCTAGCTGTTCAGGAGGCTGAGATGTGAGGATCCCAGTTCAAAAGCCAGCCCAGGCAGGAAAGTCTGTGAGACTCCTATCTCCAGTTAACCACCAAAAAACCAAAAGTGGAGCTGTGAATCAAGTGGTAGAGTACTGGCTTTGAGTACAAAAGCTTAGGGGCAGCACCCAGGCCTCAGGACTGACATATACATATACACTTATACACATACAAACACAAAGTACTGGTATAGAGCAGCTATTGATAATTGATTATAAATTGTCATTTTTTGTACTACTGTTATCATTATTATTACTACTAGTATTACTACTCTGAGTATCCAGAGATAAAAGTGCAATTTGGATGTTAAGAGTATATATAGTTTCTGTCCAGAATGTTTGGCCCTGCCAGGAAAGCTTTGTCCATTGAGACTGCTCTTGTCCTGGCTGCCTGTTTCCAGGACATGCTTTTATGCTCCACTCTCTTCTTATGTCTACAGAATACTATCCCAACTGTGAGGTTGTGTTTATGGGAATGGCCAACATCCATGCCATCCGGAATAGCTTCCAATACCTCCGGGCTGTGTGTAGCCAGATGCCAGATCCCAGCAAGTATGTATTCCCTTGCTATAATTCCATCATTCCCGTAGTCTAATCTCTTAATACTACCTCTTCTTGGAGGACTTGTTGGGAAATGGAAAGTTAGAGGTACAAGAAACCTCAGATTTGGATAGAGTTGGGTATAGTGGGACCATATCCAAAAACACTAACTACTTCTCAGGCACTACTTTGGCATGGTCACAGAACTTTGGGTGTTTTTTTTTTTTTTTTTTTGTAGATCAGTTGTCCTATTCAAAGAACTTAGGGGACTGTGGAGATAAAATGGCTAAATATATATGTGATTTTTTCCAGTTCCTCTCTTGGTTCTTAGAAGCTCTTATCTGTCTCCATCTTATCTTCCCTGCCTTCCTGCTTTGTTGGATAGAACTGGCTGGGAGGGGTAGAAAGATTTTGGTAGCTCAGTACTCTCAGTGATATGCTTCATTTCTCTTCTTCTATAGCTGGTTATCTGCCCTGGAGAGTACCAAGTGGCTGCAGCACTTGTCAGTGATGCTAAAAGCAGCTGTACTTGTGGCTAATACAGTGGACCGGGAAGGCCGGCCTGTGTTGGTGCATTGCTCTGATGGCTGGGACCGCACGCCGCAGATTGTAGCCCTGGCCAAAATATTACTGGACCCATATTACAGGACATTGGAGGTATTAAGAGGGGGTTGGGTAAGAAAGAATGGAGGGAGGGCTGGGAAGTTGGCTCAGTGGTAGAGCGCTTGCCTTGCATGCCTGAGGCCCTGGGTTCCATTCCTCAGCACCACATAAGCAAAAAGGAAAAAGCTGGAAGTGGCGCTGTGGCTCAAGTGGTAGGGCACTAGCCTTGAGCTGAAGAGCTGAGGGACAGTGCTCAGGCCCAGAGTTCAGGCCCCACAACCGGACCAAAAAAAAAAAAGAAAGAATGGAGGGAATGGAGTTGGGAAGGATAGTGATAGGCTTTTGGGAATGATCTTGGGAATCTTTCTATAGAGGACATTGGTGGCTTTGAGTCCTCTTCCAAGTTCAGACTTGTTCTTTGCAGTTGTCACCTGCCTGCTTTGGGTATTCTAGAGAGCCCCAGCCTGGCCCTTCCAGAGAGAACTTAGGCTTCAACTGTTTGCTTTTTGCAGGGCTTTCAAGTGTTAGTAGAATCTGACTGGCTGGATTTTGGGCACAAGTTTGGGGATCGCTGTGGCCACCAGGAGAATGCAGAGGACCAAAATGAACAATGCCCCGTGTTCCTCCAGTGGCTTGATTCTGTTCATCAGTTACTTAAGCAGTTCCCCTGCCTGTTTGAATTTAATGAAGCATTCCTGGTAAGTCCTAAAGCCTGTGACCAAGGTGGAAGGAATGGTGCTCTGGGACCCCTAGGTGCAACCTGTCTGTGCCTTCTAGGTAAAACTGGTGCAGCATACGTACTCCTGCCTCTATGGCACGTTCCTGGCCAACAATCCCTGTGAACGAGAAAAGCGCAACATCTATAAGCGGACATGCTCTGTGTGGGCTCTCCTGCGAGCTGGCAATAAGAACTTCCATAACTTCCTCTACACACCCAGCTCAGACATGGTAAGGCTGAACTCTTCTCCTACATGGAAACCTGTAAGAAGGGACTGAGTCAGTGGGGAGAATGTAGTAGAGTCAAAGGCTTAGGGAAGGAAAAGAGACCAGGAACATCTCACAAAACACCAATATTGGGCCATATCCCTAGGTTCTGCATCCTGTTTGTCATGTCCGGGCCCTGCACCTCTGGACAGCTGTTTATCTGCCAGCATCATCCCCGTGCACACTTGGAGAGGAAACTATGGATCTTTACCTTTCCCCAGTGGCTCAGAGCCAGGAGTTCTCTGGTCGATCTCTGGACAGGTGAGAAAAAATCCCTTCTTATTCTCTCCTCTGTCCACTAAACAGTGCTTCCTATCTCACCTAAATGGTGTTTTTTCTTTCTTTCTTTCTTTTTAATGAACTGTTTAAAAGCAACTTTTTGAGTCAGTTAGGGAGAAACTTGGCCCAAGACTCCTGGCTAGCCTGTGGTACATCCTGTGTGTTTTCAAGGTCCTCTCTTAAGATAAGATTGGTTGTCTTCTTTCTTGGAGCTGCTATCACCCCATGTGACATAACTAAGCAGGGAGAGGAGAATGAAAAAGAAAAGACTATTTCAAGAATGCTTGTGGGAATGGTGTATTGATTTTTAGTCACTGATAACAAGGTATGAGGATTTTGCTGTCTTAGTAACAACCTTTGCTATAACTTCCAGGAGCGTCTCAGGGAAATGAGTTTTTAGTGGAGGGATGGACTTTACTCCCTCAGAAAAAGGCTAGAATTTAAAGCAAGACATTAAATTAATGCTGAATATTGGCCAGAAAGAGAAATGTGAGCTGAGAGTAATTTGTATCCCTTTTTATTTTTTAAAGCCTTTATATATTCAACCAGTAAGTTATATTTCAATTTTGAAATCCTCTAGCCAACAAATACCAAAATTTGTAATATGCAAGGCCAGGTGGGATGGTGTATACCTATAATCCAGCATTCAACAGGCTGAAGCCAAGGGATCATTCCTTCTTGATTTTTACCTAGATATCTACCATTAATACTTTGTTGGGTAGCCTTCTGTTGTTTATCTCTATAGAAATATCTAATGCTGAGACCTGAGGCCCTGGGGTGCAAGCTGTCTAGCCCGTGTAGCTAAGATTGATATGTTGCATATACTCTTGTTCCTACAGCATTTTTTTGTTTTTGGTTGGTCGTGGGGCTTGAACTCTGGCCCTGGGCGCTATCCCTGCGCACTTCAGCAAGCACTCTACCACTTGAGCCACTTCTAGTACCACTTCCAGCTTTTTCTGAGTTGTTTATTGGAGATAAGAGTCTCCTGGACTTTTCTTGCCCAGGCTGGCTTTGAACCATGATCCTCAGATATCAGCCTCCAGAGTAGCTAGGTTTACAGGCGTGAGCCACCAGCGCCCCACTCATATTTTGTTTTTAAAATCCCAATTATTTGTAAATTATTTTTCCCAGTTTGTACCAGGCTGTTATCCCATGCCAACACATATGAAGCTACTTCCATATATTTATTTTTTAATTTTATTGTTTGTAGAACTGGAGATCAGACTCAGGGCCTTGTGTATGTAAGACAAATACTCTACTACAGAGCTATATCTTTATTGTAGCACTGTTTTTTTGTGTTTGTTTTTGTGTGTGTGTGTGAATACTGGGGCTCGCATTTAAGCCCTGAAGCTTTCACTTGGCTTTTTTTACTCCTGGCTGATGTTTTACCTCGTGAGCCATACTTCCTTTTTTTTTTTTTTTTGCTTTTAGCTGATTAGTTGAGATAGTCTTCTGGACTTTTCTGCCCAGGCTGTCTTCAGACTTTGATCCCCAGATAACAGGTCAGAGTAGATAGGATTATAGGTATGAGTCATCAGCTTTCTTCACCTTTATTGTTTAAGTAGCTGTATAGTGGTCCAGAATTAGAGTGTGCCTGATTTAAGTCATTTGGATAACCCCCACACACACCCTTTTTTTAGTTATTATAGATGTTTTAGTGAGCATGCGCACGAGCATGTGTTCGCGCGCATGTGGTGTGTGTGTGTTTAAATAATGGCAAAACACATGTGCTTACCCTATTTATTTATTTGTTGCCAGTCCTGGAGCTTGAATGTAGGGCCTGGGCTCTGTCCTTGAGCCTCTCTGTGCTCAAGACTAGCACTCTACCACTGAGCCACAACAAGACTTCCGGCTTTTTCTGTTTATGTGGTACTGAGGAATCGAACCCAGGGCCTCAGGCATGCTAGGCAAGCACTCTACCACTGAGCCACATTCTCAGCCCATAGTTACCCAATTTTAAATGTACTATTTCACTAAGAGAATGTAGCTCAATGGTAGAATATGTGTTTAGACTACTTAAAGCCAGCTCCCCCATGTACAGGAAATATATATGTATCAGCCAGGCACCAGTGGCTCATGCCTGTAATCCTAGCTACTCAAGAGGCTAAAATCTGAGGATCACGGTTCAAAGCCAGCCCAGGCAGGAAAGTCCATGAGACTCTTATCTCCAAGCGTTGTGACTCAAGCAGTAGAGTGCTCGCCTTGAGCTGAAGAGTGTACGGACAGTGCCCAAGCCCAGAAATCAAGCCCCAGGACCACCAAAAAATAAATTTAAAAAAATTTATATATGTATTATCCATGTTATATATGTGTGTGTGTGTGTGTGTGTGTGTGTGTACATTTGTGCTATATTTCTGCCAGAAATTTAATTCCTAAAAACAAAAATAATATGTTTAAAGGATATTTATATTTATATTTCTCCCGCTAATTTTTTTTTTTTAGCTTTTTTTCCGTATTTCATATATGCTTGGCTTTTATTGTTGGCTTTTTCTAAAAGCCTGAGTTCTGGGATTGCAGGCATATATGGCCTTGTACATTACAAATTTTGATATTTGCTTAGTGCTGTTTTTAAAGTTAAAACTAACTTACTGGCTAAATAGTGTAAAAGACAACAAAAACTCCAAATCCCTAATTTTTTGGTTTTAGGGATTTTTGTTTTTGTTTTTTTTGTTTGTTTAGTTGGTCGTGGGGCTTGAACTCTGGGCCTGGGTGCTATCCCTCAGCTCTTCAGTTCAAGGTATACTCTACCACTTGTGCCACAGTGCCACTTCCTGTTTTCTGGTGGTTAATTGGAGGTAAGAGTCTCATGACTTTCCTGCCAGGGCTGGCTTTGAACTGGGATTCTCTGACATGAGCCACTGGTACCTGGCTAGGATCTTGTTTTTTTATTTAGCCAACTGTTGAATCAAGAGGTAAATACTTGAAGCCGGTTGCTAGTGGCTCATGTCTGTCATCCTAACTACTACTGAGGAGGTTGAGATCTAAAGATTGTGGTTTGAAGCTACCCCAGGCAGGAAAGTCAGAGACTCTTATCTCAAATAAACTACTCAGAAAAAGGCAGAAGTTAGGTTGGGAACATGGCTTAGTAGTAGAGTGCTTGCCAAGTATGTATGAAGCCCTGGGTTTGATTCCTCAGTACCACATAAACAGAAAAAGCCAGAAGTAGCACTGTGGCTCTAGTGGTAGAGTGGTAGCCTTGAGTAAAAGAAACTCAGAGACAGTGCCCAGGCCCTGAGTTTGAGCGCCAAGTCTGACAAAAAAAAGAAAAAAGAAAAAAATCAAAACTGGTCTGTGGCTCAAGTGGTAGAAACTAGCCTTGAACAAAAAAAAACTCAGAGATAGATCAACTCCAAATGGATCAAAGACCTCAAAGTAAAAGCAGGCACCCTGAAAAGATTATAGGAAGGAATAGGAGAAACTTTAGGGCTCCTTGACACAAGCCAAAATTTTCTTAATAAAGACCCAGAAACATAACAAATCAAAGAAAGGTTGGACAAATGGATTGCATGAAACTGCAGAGCTTCTGCATGGTAAAGGACATAGCTAGCAAAATCAATAGAAAGCCTACAGATTGGGAGAAGATCTTCACTAGCCATACAACAGACAATAGTCTCATATCTAAAATATACTTAGAACTCAAAAAATTAAATCCACCACCAACAAATCCTCAAAGGAAAAAACTGCCCCATTAATAAGGGGCTTAAGACTTAAAGAGAGACTTCTCTGAAGAGAAAACAAGAATGGCCAATAGACACATGAAGAAATGCTCAACTTCTCTAGCCATAAAAGAAATGCAAATCAAAAAAATATTGAGATTCCACCTCACCCTAGTTAGTATTGCTATAATCAAAAATAACAACAGATGCTGGAGGGGATGTGGCTAAAAGGGAACCCTACTGCATTGTTGGTGGGAGTGTGAACTTGTTCAACCATTTTGGAAAGCAGTATGGAGGTTCCTCAAAAGACTCCACATAGAGCTTCCCTATGACCCAGCAATCCCACTTTTGGACATTTACCCAAACAATCACAAACAAGGTTAAACTAAAGCTACTAGCACAACTGTTCATGGCAGCATCATTCACCATAGCTAAGATAGGGAACCAACCCAGATGCCCCTCAGTAGATGAATGCATCAAGAAAATCTAGTATGTGTGTGTGTGTGTGTGTGTGTGTGTGTGTGTGTGTGTGTATGAATTCTATGCCTCTCTCTCTATATATATATATGAATTCTATGCCTCCATCAGAAAGAATGACATTGCCCTGTTTGTTAGGAAATGGAAAGACTTGGAAAAAATTATATTAAGTGAAGTAAGTCAGTCCCAAAGAAACATAGGTCCCATGGTTTCCCTTATTTGCAATAACTAGTATACATCTAGGATAATCTTACCAGACAAGCAGAAAAGGTCAAAAGCTATGTACATATGACCATATAAGATGATGCTAAGTGAAATGAACCCCAAGATAGGGACATAAGGTTTTTGCTTTGTCCTTTGTCACTGTTTTTAATGTACTATGTGATTTTTTTTTTTTTTTTTTTTTTTTTTTTTTTTTGGTCCGTTTGTTCGTGGGGCCTGAACTCTGGGCCTGGGTGCTGTCCCCCAGCTATTCAGTTCAAGGCTAGCGCTTTACCATTTGAGCCACAGCACCATTTCCGGTTTTTTTCTTTTTTGTTTATGTGGTGCTGAGGAATCGAACCCAGGGCCTCATACATACAAGGCAAGCGCTCTACCACTAAGCCACCTTCCCAGCCCTTTTTTGTTTCTTTTGTATGTTCTTCCCCCATGGTATAACCCCTGTTGTCACTGTATTTGATTCCGGTGCCCTGCATCTTATAGATACATGATTTGGAGAGGAGATGAGAAATAACAAAATGCTGAAACAAGGATACAGGTTGACCCATTGTAAAAATGTAACAAGGAGATGTACAAGACACTATGTTGAAAATGAACTTTACAACATGGCAGGGAGGGGAGTTGGGGAGGTGGAGAGGGAAGGAATGGTAGGGAAAAAACAAAGGAAGGGGTAACAATGCTCAATAGGAAATGTATTTGTTACCTTACTCATGTAACTGTAATCTCTCTGTACAGTATCTTAACAATTAAAAAATTAAAAAAAGGTAGATATATAAAAAATGTTTTCTATAAATGAGGGATCTGAGGTATGAAGAAGTTAAAGTCAGCAGCTGAAAAGTTCCCAAGCTGGGATTTGAACCCTGGCTATGAGATGCAGGGACTATAATCATAACTGTTTCAATGACCTTCTTGCCACTTCAAAGAAAACCAAAATTGGTCTCAAAAGTAAAGTCAAACATAAAAATACACTTAAAACATTTATTATAATAAAGGTTCAAAACCCAAGCACTTAAACTGTATTTTAAGTTGGTCTTTGGGGGACTTTTCTGTTTGAGTCATCTAAAAGGAGGATGCCAGTGAAGTCTCTCCTGTTTCTAGGTGAATTTTCCTAAGCTTTTGTTGATCTATGATTTAACTGTTAAAAATCAGGATGGCCATTTAACAAAACCGGCTACTCACCTGGTGTGTAGGAATGCCTCTAGGACTCTGACTGCTGCTGTCTCTTGGCAGAAGTTTCCATAGAGCCCTGGGAGCGAGAAGCATATTGCTTCTAAGTGGTAAAAAGCTGTGTTGAGGAGTCAATAAGTGTCTTCTTAAAACATTTGTGGTTAATAAGTTGTTGGTTGGTTGCCTATATTTTGAATGCATAGCACTCTCTATAAGATATAATTTATTAACATTTTATAGTGAGGAAAGCAAATATCTGAGAAGTTAAATAATTTACTTGTAGGTATATAGCTAATTGGTGTCAGAGCAAGTGTTATCCAGATGCAAAACTCATGTTCTTTCTTACTGTGATAGAGACGGTGGGACATTGCCTTGAGGCTCAGGTATAGTCCTGGCTAGAATAGTAGATTTAACAGTTATCAGCAGGGGCCAGATGCCAGTGCCCACAGCAATTATCCTAGCTACTCTGGAGGCTGAGAGAAGAAAGATCGCATTTTTAGGTCAGACCTGGCAGAAAAGTTTCAAGCTTTGTCTTGAAAATAACTAGCAAAAGAACCAGAACTGGAGATACGGCTCAAGTGATAGAGTACCAGCCTAGCAAACATGAAATCCTGAGTTCAAACCCCAAACTGCCAAAACAACAGTAACAAAAAGTTAATAGCAGGACTGAGGATTTAGCTAATTAAGCAGAGTGTGTGTTTTGCATATTTAAGGCCTGACTTTAAGCTCCATCGTCCCCTCCCCTGAAAAAATTAAATTAAAAAAGAAACAAAAAACAAGCAGTTGAAACTGGAATGGTTGAGATAGTCCAGGGAAACTGTAAGTTAAAGACTTACAAATGATGAGGGCTATTGAGAACAGTTTCTTGTCTTCGTTATTTCTCTGAATAGGCTTTTGATGCATATCAGTTATTTATACTCTTAAATATCATGTATTGTGAACTCTGGCTTGATGCTGCTCTGATGACCTGATTCTCTATATTGGAAGTGCCTCTTATTTTCTGACCTGCAAATGTTGTGTTTGTCCTTCCAGGTTACCTAAAACCAGATCCATGGATGACCTCCTTTCTGCCTGTGACACAAGCAGCCCCCTCACTCGAACATCCAGTGATCCTAACCTTAATAACCACTGCCAGGAGGTCAGAGTCAGCCTGGAGTCCTGGCACAACAACCCTGAGGGCTCAGAGACAGCCTTTGTGGAACCTGGGGTAGGAGGTCCTCAGCAGAGCTTAGGAGAAATGGGCCTTCCCGCTCTTCCCAGTAACCAGAAAGATTATTTGAGCAATAAACATTTCAAGGGTCACAAAAGCTGTCCTCTAAATTATAAACTGCTTAACACTGCTGTGTCCCGGGAAATGAAGAACAACACCTCTGACACTGGCATCAAAGTTCTGGAAGAAACTACAGTACCAGCTCTAGAACCTCCTGCCCAGGATGAGCTGTGTAGGACTTTCAATGGCTTAGGGGGGTCACCTGAACATTGTCTGGAAACAGAAACTGTCAGTGCACTCTCTACAGTTGTTCCTAGCAAGTGTGATGGAACCTGTAATTTTCCTGAGTCTTCTCAGGACTCCCTTACAGGTGTCCCCCAGAAGGCACAGCTAGACTCCATGATAGATGTGCCCACCAGAGGTGTTCTGGATTACAGTCTGGGCAGCCTTTGTAGTGTACCAAATGCTCCCTGCCAAACTGCTCCAGAGCCAAGTACTGACTTCCTCAACCTAGATCCCTCAGGGTCTACAGCAAGTATCTCCCACCAACAACAGCCCAGTTCTGTGCCAGACGTGATTGATAGGGAGGAGGACACTGGCAAGAAAGGAAATACTAAGAATGGACAGTTATTGGAAAATCATCGCTTTGGGAAAATACCATTAGAATTGGCCCGAAAGCCAATTTCTCAGAGCCAGATCAGTGAGTTCTCTTTTCTAGGGTCCAACTGGGACAGCTTCCAAGGGATGGTGACTTCATTCCCAAGTGGGGAGACAACCCCTAGGAGGCTGCTTTCCTATGGCTGTTGCAGCAAAAGATCGAGCAGTAAGCAGGTGCGGGCCACAGGGTCCTGCTTTGGGGGCCAGTGGGCTCAAAGAGAAGGTGTAAAGTCACCTGTCTGTTCTAGTCATTCCAATGGACACTGTACTGGACCAGGAGGAAAAAACAACCGGACGTGGTTGTCTGGTCACCCAAAGCAAGTCTCTAGCACAAAGCCTGTCCTTCTGAGCTGCCCTTCTCCAGTGCCTCCTTTCTACTTGGATGATGACGGACTCCCCTTTCCCACGGATGTGATCCAGCATAGATTACGGCAAATTGAAGCAGGGTACAAACAAGAAGTGGAGCAGCTCCGGCGACAAGTGCGTGAGCTCCAAATGAGGCTGGATATCCGTCACTGCTGTGCCCCTCCAGCAGAGCCTCCTATGGATTATGAGGATGATTTTGTAAGTTGTCACCAGCTACCATCCATCCATTCACTTAGTCTTCCACCCATTCAAGGGTAGCAGTTTACTGAGTACTTGTGTACCACTGGGTTAATTTGCTCATGCTACAAGGTGAAAAACAACTGGAGTGATGTTCTAAGTGTTACGTCTGGGGGAGACATCAGTAGTTTAGGGGGCTGGAGTAGAATAAAAGGTCAGGACAGGCTTGAGGGATGTGCCGAAAAAATGTGTGTTATAGCTCAGTAGACAGTGAAAGAAAACAGCAGAAGCGTGGAGTCGATGGGTACTCCAGTAGTATGGCTTAAAGAAGGTTCATGTATATGTACTTGTATGTATACACACTTATGCTGGGATTGTGAGGGAGAATTGGGTAGTGTGGTATGGGAGGTAATGCTGGAGAATTAGATGCTGTAAGGATCAAACTTTTCTTGTTTGCCCTTCAGGCAATGAAATGGCCAATGAATAATATGACCCAATTTGTATTTTAAGGAAACTCCTGTCAAAACAGTGTAAAATTTTGATGAAACAATTAGAGACCTAGACTGGGAAGCTGGTTAGGATACTGTAGAATAATCCAGATGAGACTACTGAGGACCACTGGGGCTCTGCTGCCCTGGTCTATCAAGTTCTGGCACTGTGGTGCTGGGGAAGCTTCTAAGAGCCATCTTCTACCCCGTAACTTCTTCATCCCCCATAATAACACTTCCCTTTTTTTCTGTTAAGGCATTCCCAATTGCCTGTTACCCACTTCTTGGCTGATGAAATGGGAAGAGTTGACAACTTTTCCCTACAGGGTGATGTTTTAAATAGGAGTCAGCCAACTTTTTTTAGGTTGTGTGGGCCATATGGTCTATATTATAGCAATTCAACATGATCTATACCACAAAAGCAGCCATAGGGGCTGGGAATGTGGCTTAGTGGTAGAGTCAATTCCTCAGTACCGCATAAACAGAAAAAGTCAGAAGTGGCCCTGTGGCTCAAGTGGTAGAGTGCTAGCCTTGAGAAAAACAAAGAAACAAGCAAACAAAAACTCAGGGACAGTGCCCAGGCCCTGAATTCAAACTCCAGGACCCGCAAAAAAAAAAAAAAAAAGAAAAGGAGCAGCCATAGATGATATGTAAGGGGATGAATGTGGCTGTGTTTTATACAGCTTGATTTAGCTGTGGGCCATAGTTTGCCAACACTTGGTTTAATCTTTCCACATTATAGTATAACATTTTGGTAAGGCCATGGCTCTGAAGCCAGAATATTGTACAAATCCCAGCTTTACAGGTTGCACCTCTTAATTCTCTGTGGCTTAATTTCCTTATTTATAAAACAAGTCTATAATATACATCATAAAGCCAGGTGCTGGTAGCTCATGCCTGTAATCCTAGCTACTCAGGAGGCTGAGATCTGAGGATCACGGTTCAAAGCCAGGAAAGCAGAAAAGTCCGTGAGACTCTTATCTCCAATAAACCACTCAAAAACCAGAAGTAGCAGTGTGGCTCAAGCAGTAGAGCACTCGCCTTGAGCTGAAGAGTGCAGGGACAGCGCCCAAGCCAAGTTCAAGCCCCACGACCAGCCAAAAAAATAAAAAAATATATATATGTATGTATGTATGTATACACATCACAAGACTGTTGTAAGGAATTAAGTTCATGGATGTGATACACTTAGAACTGTTCTTGGTACTTCATAAACACTAAGTGGTGATGTTGCTGTCTTCATCCATTCCTCAGACGTGTTTGAAGGAGTCAGATGGCAGTGATACGGAGGATTTTGGCTCTGATCACAGCGAAGACTGCCTTTCAGAAGCAAGTTGGGAACCTGTTGATAAGAAGGAAACTGAGGTATGTCTAGGCAAATATGTGTTTGGAACTTAAACAAGCCAGTGGGTTGTATTTCTGAGAGGCGTGCTGTGGCCTGAGCTCTCCCTGAGATAGGTGTCATCTTTGTAGGCACCTAGTGTGGCCAGTCATAAAGACCAGCCTTGTCATTTTCTCCTTATTGCAATATTACTTTTCTACTCCATTAAGGATCTGGAATTTTTCCTTGTGCCTTCTGTTAGGTGACTCGTTGGGTTCCAGACCATATGGCATCACATTGCTATAACTGTGACTGTGAATTCTGGTTGGCCAAACGAAGACATCATTGCAGGTAAGATATGTTGTGTGATTCAGTGTGACTCAAAGTAGTACATTATATATAGAGAGGACTAAACTGCATTAATCTGAAATGGGAACATCTTTACAGGAGCTATTTTTGTTTGTACCCAGCCTTTTTAAAAATTTATTCACAGAAAGCCTTTTAAACTATCATTCACTCTCAGTACATTGGCATTTCTGATGAACTCTTTCCTCTTTGTGCTTTGGTAGAAATTGTGGGAATGTATTTTGTGCTGGATGCTGCCACCTGAAGCTGCCCATTCCTGATCAACAACTCTATGACCCAGTTCTTGTCTGTAACTCATGTTACGAACACATCCAAGTATCTCGTGCCAGGGAACTCATGAGCCAGCATCTGAAGAAACCCATCGCTACAGCTTCCAGTTGAATGCCAGAGGAGATGACCTGTCCAATTTTAACAGGTTTGAAGGGAGGATCTGCTTCAGGTGTAGTTTGGAAGATTCCTAGGTGTGAGGCTCATGAAATCACAGAGCTCAAAGATACCGTCTTGAGAGATCCTCCTTGGTACCATGAGGCTGGAGCAGAGGAATTTCAATTTGGCAGGAGGTCTTCTACTGGAGATAACCCTCACCTTGGGGTAATGGTCCCAATCTAGACCCAGAGTCTGGGTCTTAATGTTGAGTTTGTGACTCCAGCATCTTTCTCCTGTGGGGGAGTCACAAGATGATTTCATAGATAACTGCCTGGTGCAAAGAGCCCAAACAGCAATAGAAAGGCATACGTATAACCAAACTTCAAGTGATAAGAGACCCATTTCTCCTCCACCTTGAAAAAGCAGATTATAGTATACAAGATAGGACTTCCTATCCTATTTGAGACGAACTCTATTCCGTACCTCTGTGCTCTGTGTCTGTGCATGAAGGCTCAGTCTTTAGAGGCACTCCCTCTAGTTGCATTAGTACTGTTTTTTCTGTGGGGTTTGGTTTAAAGATTGGTTTGGCAAGTGGAGATTTCAATGTATTTTTCACTTGGCTCATTGGCCAGCATCAGTGAATATTCATTTTAGAAGGACAATTCTAGGGAATGAGACATTTCTGGGAGCAGAGGAAAAACTGTTGATGCTTAGTCTTGGCAAAAATCAGTTATTTTGAGCTTCATAGGCAGTCGTCACTCTATTACATGGTGACAGCTCTTGAGGTATGCGCTGTGAAGAAGGAAAAGAGAAGGGAAAAACAAAAGTTATGCTTGTGAAATATCTGCTGATTGTGCCCTACCCTTCGCGCCTGACTTTTCCTAGTTGTCCTGGTGCTAACACAGGAGCTACACCTTGATCCTCTCCTGGCATGAAAATAAAACAAAGATTTTTATTGTTCCATTGCCCACTTCCCCCATGTTGTCTTTCCCTTGGCTGCTGCCTCCTCTGGGTCACACTGCTTCTTATCCTGAACACTTGACACCTTGAGGGTAGAATCTAGCGTTTGTTTTTACCTCCTCAAATAATGCTGTTTGGTATGTGAGGGTTTCCGTAAAAATGCTGCTGTCTATTTCTGTGCACTTAACAATGGAACCCAAACCGAAGAGAATAGAGCCTTGATACCAAAATTGGGAGAGAAAATGTGTCCATTTGGACCAAACAATTTTTTTTAATTTTTTTGTTTTGATTTTTTTTTCATCTTAATATGTACCAGTGGCACTTAACCAAAAGATACAGTGATATAGCCATGTACTGTGGTTGGGACAGATGAAGTCTCCTTGGCCTATAATGAAACTACTAGGATTTCTTACATTCATTTTTCTTTCATTCATTGATGTATAAAAAGTAAATTACGTTTAGGCCTATACTGTTTTAAAATTATGGTAGCTGTCATCCTCACTGCTACTTTTACATTGCTCTCTAGAAAAGTCATTCCAAAATAACTAGCATCTACATTTACAACAAGAATTATTTGTCCTGACCTTTTCCTTAGTCCTACAGAGAAGCATCTGTGCTTCTTCATACATGTCATGGATGTAACCTAAAAAGTTTTGGCGTATTTAGGTCAGCCTAGCAGAACTTTTTTTTTTTTTTCATATAAATGAAGTTGGATAATGGAGATTTTGTGTCTGGGAAATTCCTGAGATCATGAAAAAGTAACAAATTATTTCCTGTGTCTTACCTAAAATTATTTTAAGCATTTTTCTCAATCATTTCAATTTGTTGACAGTCATGAGTGGCTTTTTAAGTTAATTGATTTTCATTGCACTTCACTCTGCCTGTTTTCAGGGAGATTGGTAACACTGAGGAGACTGTATCTGCCTACTTTGGCTGTTTTGAGGGACTGTCCCAAATGAACAAACTGCATGGCCTTGGAGAGAAACTCTGGGCTCTTGGTTCAGATGTGTTCATCAAATACTCCTTTCAGAGCTGTTGTGGGTGTCAGTGACATGATGTGGCCAAAAATCCAAACTGTGCAGTTGCGTTGTGACATGCAATGTGCTGTAAAAAAAAAACAACTCAATACAGTTTAAATAAAATCTCTATATTAGTGCTGTTTTGTTGGCTCTTTTTATTCATTTTAATTTCTTAAGGAAACGTAGTGCTTGTTTTTTTGGTTTCTGTTTCTTGGTCCTTCTGTTGTTTTTAACCAGGAGGAAAAAGACTTTTAAGCATAGCTCTTCCCAAGAATTTCTATTCTCAAAATGAGCTACTGGGGTATATCTATGGTTAGTGATTGGATAGGGATTGAGTCTTACGGGTTCTAAAGAATACTGTCTTATCTCATCTTGAGGTTCACTTGTCTTTAGTGTCTGAAATGTCACCAGCTGGTTGAGGGGGCACCGCAGAGTTGTACTTACCATAAACGTTCTCTGGCTCCCTTTCTGCCAAGAGCCTCAGTTTCACCTAACCTCGCGTAAGTTGGGTTGAGCAAAAACACCGGCTTGGAAGAGCCGATATCTTTAAAGATAGAAAATGCTCCTACCGGAAAAGGTGGATATTTTTATTTGGAGAGACAGGGGTACGGTAAAAGACCGCTGTTCTCCGGGACGGGCTCTGTACGGCCGGATGCACACTCTGCATTCGGCTGCAGCCCTTGATCCTAACGCCCTTAGTATTCCGGGCGTGGAGAACCGAGAACCGGGGCTTCTCTCTTTGCAGGACTTAGAATTCCCCGGCGGGCGGCGCTCCTCCGTCCACGTGGGGGCGGTTTGGGGGCCGGAGCCCACCGTGTCCGGGCGGACCGACCCACCGCGGGGGCGCAGGTCCGCGCATCCCTGCATGGGGTCCTGCTCGCGCCCCACAGGCCGCGCGGTGCAACTCGAGGCCTCATTGGCTGCGCCGAGGGCAGGCCCGAGACTCGTGCGCCAACGGTCTTCGGGTCCTGGGAGGCCGGGCACTGGCAGGAGGGGGCAGGGCGAAGCGAAGCGAAGGCCCCGGGGGATCGAGAACGGTGGGAGAGAGCCAGGCTCGGCGGGGCGAGGCCCAGGCCCGGGCGGGGCGATGGAGGAGGCGCTGCTCTCTACTCCCATCAACCCCAACAACTTCCCCGCCAAGCTGTGGCGGCTGGTGAACAGCCCCCGCTACCGCTCGATCCGCTGGGACGGCCGCGGCGAGGGGCTGCTCATCGACCAGCCGCTCTTTGAGGCCGAACTGCTCAGCCCGCCGGGGCCGGGAGCCGGAGGCGGCGGTGGTGCCGCTGCCGGAGGGGCCAGCGTCGGGGGTGCTGGCGGTGGTGGTCTGGGGGCCACTGCGGCCGAACCCGAGCTCTTCAAAACCACCAACTTCACCAGCTTCATCCGCCAACTCAACCTATACGGCTTCCGCAAGGTGGTGCTGGGCGGGCCGGGCGCGGCGGGGCCCGGGGCCGGCGGCCCACGCGGGCGACGGGCCGCTGCACCATTTCCACAGCCCGCACTTCCGCCGCGACCAGCCGCAGCTGCTCGTGCACCTCAAGCGGCTCACCAGTGCCAACAAGGCCAAGCTGGCGGCCGGCCTGGAGGTGCCCTGCCGCCCGCCCAACCGCTTCCAGCGGCTCCTCATCACGTCCGCCTCCGCCTCGGCCTCCGCCTCGGCCTCCACCTCCCCACTGCAGCACCAGGACCCACCGCTGCCACCCGCAGGGTCCCGGCCCGAGCCGCACGGTGAGTCCCTAGTTCGAGCCCTGGCCCCTCCACCTGGGCGCATGCCTCCACCCCACCCCCCCAACATGGAGCAACCGCCGCCGTTGCACAGCGCATTGCCCCCACATGCTCACCTTGGAGGCTCCCTGGGACTGTAGGTTCCATCACCTCCTTTCCATCTCACCAGCACCCCAGGGCCCGCCAAAGATGAAACCCCAAGTCGTTTACCTACTTCCAAACCTCTGGAACCATTTTCATTCCCAACAGCCAGCTCCTCCACTGTGAACCTCTAGAATAGGAGCTCCTGGGTTGCAAAGAGACCCAGAAGGTCCGCCATTGCTCTAGGAGGAAATCAGAAGTAGTCGCTGCACTGGTTAAGGCAGGAAGCAGCAGAGTCACAGTCAAAATTTAAAACATTAAACCAAGGGAACGTGCAAAAGGTACTTGGAATGGAAGTTAGTCTTTGAAGAGACATTCCACTCTCCACCTGTTGATACATGTAAGAAATCTTGGAAAGAAGTGTCAGGACAATAATGTAAGGTTCCAAGTCACGTGCATAAAGGTAGATGTTAGGGTGCACCTGTAATTACAGATGGATTGCAAGATCCTGTTCCTAAGTAGAATAGATTGGTTGAACATTGCCTTTGTTCACCATCATTGGATGGTGACTTGAGGTGTTACAGACAACCATAAGGCCAACTGGTTTTCTTTATAGCAAGTTTTTTGTGAAAAAGAATTTTTGAAAGCAAACAGTCTTTCTGTCTTCAACTTTTCAGCATTGAAAGAAAAGCTATCTGCATTTTCTGAAGTTCAGAAACCCTTGATGATGGTGATCTATTTTATAGTCTTGATTTTTTTAAATGCTTTTCTTCCTTCTGGGAAAGTGACTAAGGCAGTATAACACTTCTCTGTTTAAAGAGTTAGTGATATGAAGCAGTATACCAAGGGAAGCAGCAGAATATAATAAAATGAAATTCATATTCCACCTTCAACTAGGAGAGTAATAAAAATATTTTCAGCATGTTAACATGAATTTAGCATAAAGAAGTCTGAGCTATTTTTGCGTTATGAAAATAATTATACATAAACAACACAATGCTCCATTTAACCTAGGTGGGATACTCAGGCAGTACTTTGCCCATTGGAATTTAGACAATTCTATGTCTCTGGAGTTTAGAAGATAAGGAACTAGGTTAGAGTTCTAGAAACAAGTTGGGAAATAGCAGTGGTATAGGAATGTTCTAAAGGAATTCTAAAGGAATATTAAGCTACTTGCATGTGATGACCATTGATTTTGATGGGAAATTACTTGAGGAAAAGCAGTAGAGACAATTCCATGATACATATTTGACAAAAACTCTACACAGACATGTCTTTAAATTTTTTTTAATCACAGGCTGTTTTTTTTTTTCAGGTTGTTTATCTAGTGGGCAGAGGGAGAAAAAATGGGTTAATACTTCAAAGGAACATAGGTAGAAACCAATTCTTGCTCACTTTTCTCTTTGATCTTCTTTTTCGTCTTTCTTTCTTTTTTTTTTTTTTTTTGCCAGTTGTGGGGCCTGAACGCTGTCCCTCAGCTCTTCAGCTCAAGGATAGCACTCTACCACTTGAGCTACAGTGCCACTTTTGGCTTTTTCTGCTTAAGTGGTGCTGGGGAATCAAACTCAGGGCCTCATGCATGCAAGGCAAGCACTCTACCACTGAGCCACCTTCCCAGCTTATGATCATCTTCTTTTACCTATCTTAAACACAGTTGTAGTCTAGTTCAATTGAGGCTGAGGTTGTGGTCCCAGTGGCAGAGTGCCTGCCCAGAGTACAAGGCCCCAAGTTTAAACCTCACTGCTACCATTAAAAAAAAAAAATCTCTACAAGTTCAGTAGAATTAAAACAGAAGCTATCTAGAATCTGATTTTATTTATTTATAGTTGAGTTGCTCAGCATTTTAAAGATTATTTGTTGAAAAATTGTAAATTCATTCTTGTAAGTACACATGTTAGTCCATATGTGTATGTATACATACCTAGGTTATTGTCATTTTCATGCATTTCCTATCGATATGTACAGAAGGATGTTAGGTGTGGATTATCTATACCATAGGCTTGCTTCCCTGCGCAGTTGGGTTTCTGTCTCAGGAGGAATGTAATTCTGTTGTAGATTCAAAATACTGGTACAGCTTTGTTTTGCTCCTAATGTATGTTCAAAGTCCTTAGCTCTTTTTTGTTCTTTTCCTTTTTTGTTTGTTTGTTTGTCTGTCTGTCTGTCATGGGGCTTTAACTCTGGGCCTGGGCTCTGTCCCTGAGCTCTTCAGCTCAAGGCTAGCACTTTACCACTTAAGCCATAGTGCCACTTCTGGTTTTCTGGTAGTTAATTGGAGATAAGAGTATCACGGACTTTCCTGCCTGGGCTAGCTTTGAACCATGATCCTCAGATCCCAGCTTCCTGAGTAGCTAGGATTCCAGGCCACTGGCACGGGGCTAGGATCTTGTTTTTTTATTTAGCTGTCACTTGAAAAGAAATGTGAAAAATCCCTTTTCCCCCTTTTTGTTGCTTTTTATTCTTTTGCTTTTAGGGCAATTTAGTTTACAGTATTTGTTAAAATATTCTAAACTAAGTACCAAATTTGGGAAGTGGTTAATATCTCTTTGCCTGGACACAAGTTTCAACAGGCAATTTTGAGATTCTTTCCTGGCAATTCATTAGTGTCCATAGAAAGAATACAATGTTTAAAAAGCACAAATCCATCTTGTCCAACATTTTCAGAATTCATTCATTCTTTTTTTTTCTGTTCAGTTATAGGACTATGAACTCTGGGCCTGGGCGTTGTTTGTTCCTCAGCTCTTCAGCTCAAGGCGAGTGCTCTACCACTTGAGCCACAGTGCCACTTCCTGTTTTCTGGTGGTTAATTGTAGATGAGTCTCATGGACTTTCCTGCCAGAGCTGGCTTTGAACTGTGATCCTCAGATCTCAGCCTCCTAAGTAACTAGGATTATAGGCCTGAGCCACTGGCACCTGGCATTTCCAGAATCATTCTTTGCCAAATATTTTAATGATGTTCTGAAGATTTTAAGGTGAAGCTCTGTAAAATTGCTCAGAATAGAGCCTTACAAGCTAATCCTTAACAGAAGAGCTTTATTTACTCAGAAATTTAGGTAACTCAGAAACAGTGAAAAGTAACAATTCAGTTCCCTTTTTCTTTTTCCTTTTTGGCAGGTTGTAGGTTGAACTTGGAGACTGTGAAAATTAACCATTTCTTCTTTTCCTTTAACCTTTCCTTTCCTTCCTGTCCTTTTGCAAGTCCTGGGGCTTGAACTCAGGGCCTGGGCACTATCCCTAAGCTTTTTTTACTCAAGGATAACAATCTACCACTTGAGCCACAGTTCCATTTCTGGCTTTTTAGTGGTTAATTGGAGATAAGAATCTCATGGAGGGCTGGAAAGGTGGCTCAGTGGTAGAGCGCTTGCCTTACATGCATGAGGCCCTGGGTTCGATTCCTCAGTACCACATAAGCAAAAAGAAAAAAGCCGGAAGTGGTGCTGTGGCTCAAGTGGTAGAGCACTAGCCTTGAACTCAAGCCTTGAGTTCAAGGCTAGTGCTCTACCACTTGAGCTAAAGAGAAGATCTGAGGGACAGTGCCCAGGCCCAGAGTTCAGTCCCCACGACCGGACCCAAAAAAAAAAAAAAGGATCTCATAGACTTTCCTGCCTGGCTATCTTTTAACCCTGGTTCTCAAATCTCAGCCTCTTGAGTAGTCAGCTAAGGTTACAGATAAGAGCTATCAGTGGCACCTGGCTATGAAAAGCAACAATTTCTTTAGGAAAACGAAGCATGTCAGTAGTAAGTTAATAGTGTATGTACATATAAAATTGCTAGTCAAATAGTATGGTGTAATCTGTTTTTTTGTACTTTAATGGAAAAGTTATTTTAAGAGGTTTGTCATTTACATACATTCAGTCTTTTGAACTAGGCATTGTTGTTCCACATTCAAATAGAGTCCTTGATTTCTACTGCTTCAGAATTTGTGTTGTGTGCATGTGTTTGTTTATTCTTGGCATCAATACTTTATTCCTTAAGGAAACTAAACACTGTAGAAATAGTGAGATGTGTAATAGGTTAAATGGTTTATAATCTAAATATTTGGGAATACAGGGACATGAGAGTTTTTTGTTTTTTGTTTTTTTTTGGCCAGTCATGGGGCCTGAACTCTGGGCCTGGGCACTGTCCCTCAGCTCTTCAGCTCAAGGCTAGCACTCTACCACTAGAGCCACGGTGCCACTTCGGGCTTTTTCTGCTTAGGTGGTGCTGAGGAATTGATCCCAGAGCCTCATGCATGCAAGGCAAGCGCTCTACCACTGAGCCACCTTCCCAGCCCCAAACATAAAAGATCTTTTAACATTTTGTTTAGCACTTGGATAACATGATTGGTTTTCCATGTTTTCAGGTTAATAAAGGAGTTCATGAATCACATTTAATATACAAACCTCTCCTTAGGAATAACTTCCTCTATGTTTAAAAATCATAATCTGTAAAGTAAATCATTTTGTAGCATATATGTTCTTCCTTTTCTCAGTCAACACTAATGCTTCTTGTCTCCTGTTTTTTCTTTTTACCTTGATATATAAGGGAAAACACATACTTGTATTGGAATCTTTGATGAGCCTGGATCTTTGGGTTTAAATCAGTTGTCCTATGATTCAGATCAAACCAGCTCATTTATATGGGAAAGGATACTGCTAGCAATGCTCTAAAGAGGAGGGGGGAAAAGGCCAGGGTTTCATTCTTGTTCAACTTGCTTGCTCACCTGGCACCCTGCCACTTGAGTTATACCACTAGCCTGGGTTTTTGCTGGTAATTTTGGAGATTGAATTTGACACTTTTCTGCCTGGGCTGGCTTTAAAGCTCGATCCTGTAGATCCTGAGTAGCTAGGATTATAGGCATGAGCCACTAAATGCCTAGCTTTAAAAATAAGTAAGTATGGGGGCTGGGAATGTGGCTTAGTGGTAGATTGCTTACCTAGCATGCATGAAGACATGGGTTCAATTCCTTAGTACCACATAAACAAAAAAGCCAGAAGTGGCCCTATGGCTCAAGTCATAGAGTGCTAGCCTTGAGCAAAAGAAGTTCAGGGATAGTACCCAGGCTCTGAGTTCAAGCCACAGGACTAGCACAAAAGCCATTACATTCCTTTTTGTTTCATGTCCTAATTATTTGTTCTACACATTTCTTTTTTGTGAATGGTAGAATACCATTTTCCTATTTGCTTGTTTGTTTTGGGGTCTTCTTGTGTGTTAATATTGGAGCTTGAACTCAGGGCCTGGGTGATGATATCCTTTAGATTTTTTTTCTACTCAAGGCTTATACTCTACCACTTGAGCCACACACTTCCGTTTCTAGCTTTTTCTGATGGTTAATTAGAGATAGTCTCAGGAACTTCTCTGCCCAGGCCGACTTCAAACCTGAATCCTCAGATCTCAATCTTTTGAGTAGCTACGATTACAGGCATGAGCACTCAGCTTCCTACTTGTTATTAAAATTCTTAAATGGTTTGGAAAAAATCAGTAGAAAACCTATAGAAAATAGCTCAGATATTGGAAAAATCTGTTAGTCAATTGAGATAAAAGGTAAGATGGATTGGACACTGGTGGCTCATGCTTGTAATCCTAAGTACTCAGGAGGCTGAGATCTGAGGATCCATAGTTCAAAGCCAACTGGAGCAGTAAAGTCCACTCCAAAACCGAAATGGAGCTGTGGCTCGAAGTGAGAGTACTAGCTTTGAGCAAAAAAGCTCTGGGGTCAGTGCCCAGGCCCTGAGTTCAAACCCCAGCACCAAGAAAGAAAAAAAAAAAGTAAAATGGCTGAATCACATATAACAGTTTTTTACACTAAATATTTGATTCAATCTCTGATTTTAATTTTAGAGTTTGGGCATCTTATCTCTTATAATATATTGAAAACCAAACAAAAATTTGACTCTTTTCAGCAAAGTATGTGTGTTCTTATATTCTGTATTCTGAACTTGTTTGTGCCACAGCTACATTTCTGTTGTGTTCAAAATAGCTGATAGCTTAACAGTAGGATATTTTTTGACCTTTGGTTTACTGTGGTTTTGTGTGTCTGATAGTATAATGTAAAGGTAGTAAATGTGCTCTTTCTCTTTTATGCAGGACCAGTGGCTGTAGGACAATTTCACCGGTCATTCCGGCGAGATAGTTTGTCTCCTTATTCCTACGTATCAACTTCATCCCACAACCACAGCACTTTCCCTCTGAAAGGTTTAGACCGGACCCCGATTCCTCCTAGAACATGGCAGAACTCCCTCGGAATGCACCCTGGACAAGTGGAGACATCTCCTAGTTTTTCAGATAAAGGGGTTCCATTTCCTGTACTGCAGAGATTTCCAACCGAGGTTACCTATACGTTGCAACCTAATGCCACATCTGTGCATGTTCAACAAGGTACTCAAACAATGGTCAGCTCCTCCCAAAAGTATGGTAACTACACACCCTCAGCACAGTACTCCCAAGCCTACTATCCAACAGGTATGAGAAATTCAAGTTCAGTGGCTTCTATTAAGATAGTTTATAATGTCACTTTTATTTTTAATTGCATTTTGATCTCTGTGTACTGAAAAGACAAACAGTAGGAATATGTACCTAAGAAATATAGGACATATTTAAGCAATCCATAAAATTGTCTTGTGTTCTCCGAGATTTGAAAATCCTCTTGGTACATGAAGGTATATATATTTTTAGTGAAATGAAACTTTTGTATCCTCAAAATGTATTCTAGTTTTGAAATTAAGCTTTTAGTACCTTGGAACCTTGCTTTAACTGCCATTGTGTAGTACTTATTTTGATTTATTTATTTATTTTTGTCAGTGTGGGGCTTGAACTCTGGGCTTGGGTGCTGTCCCTGCGCTCTTCAGCTCAAGGCAAGCACTCTACTGCTTGAGCCACAGCACCACTTCCCGCTTTTTTCTTTTTGCTTATGTGGTGCTGAGGAATCAAACCCAGGGCCTCATGCATGCAAGGCAAGCGCTCTACCACTGAGCCACCTTCCCAGCCCCTGGAAAATATTTTAACTACTCAAAATGTGTCAAGTCATTGAAATATCAAAGAATAAATATAACTCTCTGATTTATTTGTAATTAGTGGAATTAAAATCTGTAGTTCCTCTCCCTTGCCCACCCCCGCCCCAGTACTAGGGCTTCAACCCAGATCCTGGACATGCCAGGCAGGTACTTTGCCACTTGAGTCATGTTCCAAGTCTAAACTTGTGGCTGTTGACTTAAGTCTTTCCCTGCCACTAGAGGGCTAGGTTTACCTTAAACTCTGAGGGACAGGGGTTTAATTTTTTAAAGTTTTGGCACGTGCAGCAGACATTGCTCATTGTTTAGCTTTTTGGATTCAATTTATTTCCCAGAATATTTATGCTTCCAACTATCTTAGTAAATCTAAGGTATTTGATTTAAATCCAAAACATTTTAGTTATATATTTGAATAACTTCCAAAAGATAGAGTGTAGAAAAATACTTCCTTAATCTATATTGGAAATGACAATACCTTGACTTTTAGGTAGCAATATTAGTATCATATGGCTTTTGCTTTGTTTTGTTTTGTTTTTGTTGGTCGTGGGGCTTGAACTCTGGGCCTGGGTGCTGTCCCTCAGCTCTTCAGCTCAAGGCTAGCGCTCTACCACTTGAGCCACAGCATCACTTCGGCTTTTTCTGTTTATGTGGTGCTGAGGAATCAAACCCAGGGCCTCATGCAGGGGAGGCAAGCACTCTACCACTGAGCTACCTTCTGAGCCTCTCATATGGTTTTTTAAGCATTAGGATTATATTTAAAAACTCGTATCATTCAGAGACTATCACCCTTACATTTATTTCCAAATTGCCCATTGTTTCAAATCTTCCTTTGTGCAAACTTTCATGACTTAAATTGTACGATATGATGCAAAAATGTCTACTTCTAATACACATTTATGAATATCTGACATTTAAAAAATCAGTAGTTCTAGCTACTCAGGAGGCTGAGATCTGAGGGAAACATAATAGGGAAACACCTGTGAAATAGTCATCATGTTGTTTAGGGCCTGAAAAATAGTCAAAATTGGATCAGAAAACAGATTCCTGGGCCATGGCTCCCAAGTCTTATCAGTTACATGAAATAACAAGGCAGCATTGATAAGGTGGCTCTGGTGCCCAACCGGGGCATGAAAGTCCATGAAACTCTTCTCTCCAATAAAACCACCAGAAAACCGGAAGTGATGTTGTAGCTTAACTGGTAGAGCACTAGGCTTGAGCTGAAGAGCTAAGGGACAGCACTCAGGCCCAGAGTTCAAGCCCCATGACCGACAAAAAATTAAAATTAAAATTTAAAAAAAATCAGTAGCTGGACTGGGAATGTGGCTTAGTAGTACAGTTCATGAAACCCTAGGTGTAATTCCTCAGTACCATATAAACAGAAAAAGCCAGAAGTGGTGCTGTGGCTCAAGTGGTAGAATTCTGGGCTTGAGCAAAAGAAGCTCAAGAACAGTGCCCAAGCTGAGTTTAAGCCCCAGGACTGGCAAAAAATAAAATAAAATAAGGTAAAAATAAAAAATCGATAATAATGGCAAAAAAGCATTTCAATTAATTTTTACAATTCTTGGGTTAGTTTCTTTTCTTTTTTTTTGGGTCCAGTCGTGGGGTCTGAACTCTGGGCCTGGGCACTGTCCCTCAGCTCTTCAGCTCAAGGCTAGCGCTCTACCACTTGAGCCACAGCACCACTTCTGGTTTTCTAGTGGTTTATTGGAGATAAGAGTCTCACGGACTTTCCTGCCCAGGCTGGCTTTGAACTGTGATCCTCAGATCTCAGCCTCCTGAGTAGCTAAAATTATAGGCATGAGCCACTGGCACCCGGCTCCATTTATTTATTTTTTAAAATATTATTTTTAGGGGTTGAGGACATAGCTTACTAGTAAAGTACTTGTCTATCATTGTAAGACCTATCACTGAAAAAAAATATATAATACACATTTTTTATATAGTCTTATAATTTTATTACCTCATAATGAAATCATTTTGGTATCTCAGAAATGAAGATAAATAGCAAAGCATACTCTCTGAACTTTTTTTGTTGTTGTTGGTTATGGGGCTTGAAACCTGGATCTAGACACTATCCTTGAGCTCTTCATCTCAAAGCAAGCACTCTA
The DNA here is from genome assembly GCF_000151885.1 of Dipodomys ordii. NCBI lineage: Eukaryota > Metazoa > Chordata > Mammalia > Rodentia > Heteromyidae > Dipodomys > Dipodomys ordii. The sequence continues at coordinate 4,722,817 of NW_012267235.1, forward strand.
CCATTTGAGGCACAGTGCCACTTCCAGTTTTCTGGTAGTTAATTGGAGATAGAGTCTCATGGAGGGGCTGGGAAGGTGGCTTAGTGGTAGCGTGCATGCCTGATGCCCTGGGTTCGATTCCTTAGCACCACATAAGCAGAAAAGGCCAGAAGTAGTGCTGTGGCTCAAGTGGTAGAGCTCTCACCTTGAGCTGAAGAGCTCAGGGACAGCACCCAGGCCCAGAGTTCAGGCCCCATGACTGACCAAAAGAGAGAGAGAGAGAGAAAGAGAGAGAGAGAGAGAGAGTGTCTCATGAATTTTCCTTGTCCAGACTGGCTTTGAACTGAGTGACTGGGATTATAGTTGTGAGCCATTGGCGTCTGGCTCTCTTTGACCTTTTTTTCTAAAACGTGAATAGTGGAGCTCTACATTGTTCATTCCAGCCAACTAAGAATCAGGGAATAACAGACAGGAGAAACTGACAATGGTGACTGAGACCTGGAGCTCAACCAAGAGTACTGAGGCCATGCTGGTGGATGCCAGCCATTGATTGGGCTCTTTCTGCTAGTGATCATCTGTTTTACTTGTTGGGGAAGAAATTGTGTTTTTTTAAAATAGCCTTTTGCAAGATAATAGTCTTTCATTCAAATTATTTTCTATTTTTCTGAAACAGTGTAGTAGTATGCTTTTCCCAGAATGAGGAAATAGGATGATAGAAACAAGGGATAAAACTTTCAGAAAAGACTAGAGAGAACAAAGCCCTGTGAATTAAGAATCTGGGAGAATTCATTTTCTCAGTTATATAGGTTTAGAAGCAATCTTTAAGAGGTATTTTTGTTAGATCATCTCTTCCAGGGCTGATTAAACAAAATAAGTGAAAGGAATACACGTTAGAAATTAGCTGGGTGCCATGACTGTAGTCCTAGCTGCTCAAGAGGCTGAGATCTGAGGATCATGGTTCAAAGCCAGCCAGGGCAGAAAAGTCTGTGAGACTCTTATCTCCAATAAACAACCAGAAAAACCAGAAGTGCTGCTGTGGCTCAAGTGGTAGAGCGCTTGCCTTGAGCTGAAGAGCTAAAGAGCTGAGGGACAGTGCCCAGGCCCAGAATTCAAGCTCTACGACCGACAGACAGACAGATGGACACACACACACACACACACACACACACACACACACGCACACGCCTGAGTTCAAGCATCAGTACCAGCATTTAAAAAAAAAAAAAGAGGCTAGGGCTATAATTTGTAAAGCACTTGCCAGTGTGTGCTACTTTTGGCACTCGTTTCCAGTCCTAGCACTAAAGAGAAAAAAAAGTACACAAGTAATACTGTTGATTTTGTAGTACATAGCACATATAAAATAGAATCTTGTAGTATTTGAGTCTTATTTTTGTAAGGTCCACTCCTGGATGGTGAGTAGACTCCACCCTCCTCACAGCAAAGTCTCCACCCAGTACCTGCGTTACCTAGGCAACTGGCACACCTGGAAGAGGTCACATCTGCATCGCTGAGGTCACATCTCTGCCCATACCCTAGATAAGGCCTAGCCCAGGCCCACACGCCCTCTTTCCCAGCTCTTTCCCAGCTCTCTCTTCTCGTTCCCAGCTCTCGCTCTTTCCTAGCCCTCTTCTCTTTTCCACCTCTCTTCTCTTTCCCAGCTCTCTTTCCCAGCTCTCTCTTCTCTTTTCTAGCTCTTTCTCAGCTCTTTCCCAGCTGCATGGAGGGCCAACATGGCCTGGTGCCAGCCAGAACGATGAATAAACCTACCCCTTACCTGAATACCACGTGCGTGGTGTTCTTACTCTGCTACCTCTTTTTAAAAACCTCACAATTTTGTCAGTTATTGAAAAGGATAATTGGATTGACTTTTTTTTTTTGTCATTCGTGGGGCTTGAACTCTGGTCTTGGGCACTGTCCCTGGGCTCTTCAGCTCAAGGTGAGTGCTCTACCGCTTGAGCCACAGCACCACTTCCTGACTAGTTTGTTTTTATGGTAGGCAGTCAGTACTGAGGTTTGTACTCAGGCCCTCATGCTTGCTAGGCAGGTAATCTGCTGAGTCACACCTTTAGCTCTTTATTACATTGGTATGTATATATTTATTATTTTTATAATACTGGGGTTTGAGCTTAGAACCTCACAACATATTTGGCTGGTATTCTACCACTTGAGCTATGCCTCCAACCCTGGGTTTTTGCTGGTTATTTTGGAGACAAAGTCTCATGGACTTTCTGCCCTAGCTAGCTTCAAACTTTGATCCTCCAGATCTTAGCCTCATGAGTAACTAGGATTACAGACATGAGCCACAGATAGCCAGCTTGAACTGGTTTATCTGCTCTGGAAAAGAAACTGCTATAAATATCATAGACATGCTTTATTCTTTCAGATTAAAGTGAAGAAAATACACTGTTGAGCAATTTAACCAATATTTAATGAGTACCTATTTATGAACAGCATTACAAAGGACTTTCTTGAATATAAATAGGATATTGATGTAAGAGGCAAGATAACCATCATTCTCAAACTCATCTAAATAAATCATAACAAAAGACTAATTTTGGAGTAGTTATCTTTCAGTCCATTCAGAATGAACTATGTTACCTGAGGTCTGGTTGAAATGTTAATAGAAAATGATACTCAACTACATAAAATTGTGTTAAAAATAAATGAAACTCCAAATATATTATCCACAATCTTTAAATTTTTTCCATTATTTCATAAATTACTGATTTTTTTTGTCTTATTCCAGTCAGGGAGTTTAAACTCAGGAGAGCTGGGCGCTGTTTCTAAGCTTTTTTGCTTAAGGCTGACACTCTGCTACTGGGTTACAGCTCCACTTTTGACTTTTTACTAGCTAATTGGGAGATAAGTCTCATGGGCTTTTCTGTCTGGGCTGGCTTTGAACTGCAGCCCTCAGGTCTCAGCCTTCTAAGTAGCTAGGATTACAGGTATAAGCTACCAGCACTTGGCTGCTTCCTCTCTTTCTTCTTCTTCTTTTTTGTTTAGCCAGGATTTATTTTATTATAACAAGGCTAACATAGGGAGAAAATAGAAAAGAAAGAAGTAGAGGAATGGCTCAAGTGGTAGAGCAAAAAGCCAAGATCATAAGTCCCTGAGTTCAAGCTCCATTACCAGAGGGAAAGGATGGGAGAGGAGGAGTGGAGAGGGAAAGAGAGGGTGAGGAAGAAAAAAAGAGATCTTTCCTGCTCCTCACACAGAAAATATGAGTTAAAGACTCAAGATGGTGGCTCTTTGTATCTTTTGTCCTTTCCCAGCTGGGCAAATACTGTCTAGCCATCTCCTAAGCTCTAATAATGGTTCTGGGTAGTATAATATGAGTGAGGACCCACCAAAACATGGGTAACCTTCCAAGACTTCTGGCCTGAGTTCTTTCCTTCTGTCTCTCTACCCATCAAGAAAGAGTTCCCAGATTTTTACCATTTCAAAGGAAAGGGCCGATTAAGACAGTGCTCCTAAATCTCCTAATCTTGTAATTTTATACTGAAAGGAAGTTAGGTTTGGTAGGAGGGGAGCTTATCTGATTTTTCAGTTTACTTCCTAGTTTGAACTGAGTCTGGCCCTTTTTGATATGTAATAAAATAATATAATTTTGATACCTCCTCATCTATCCTGCCTCATTTTACCTAAATGATTTTGATCCCTTTTAAATTTAAACAGAGGGCTGGGAAGGTAGCTCAGTGGTAGAGCGCTTGCCTTGCATGCATGAGGCCCTGGGTTCGATTCCCCAGCACCACATAAGCAAAAAAAGAAAAAAAGCCGGAAGTGGCACTGTGACTCAAGTGGTAGAGTGCTAGCCTTGAGCTGAAGAGCTGAGGGACAGAGCCCAGGCCAGAGTTCAGGCCCCACGACCGGACCCAAAATGAATGAATGAATGAATAAATAAATAAATTTAAACAGAGTGCAAAGAAGTGATGGTCTGTCTTCTGTAGCTGCTTTCTGCTATGAGTGGACTGTTGGCCCTACCTGGAAAAATAAAATTTTAATTCGTGTGTGTGTCTATGTGTGTGTATGTCTGTGTGTCTGTGTCTGTGTCTGTGTGCGTGTGTGTGTTGGTCCTGGGGCTTGAACTCAGGACTGTCTCTGAGCTTTTTAGCTTAAGGCTAGCACTCTACCACTGGAGCCAGAGCTCCATTTTTGCCTCTTTTTTTTTGGTAGTTTATTGGAGACAAGAATGTCAAGGACTTTCCTGCCTTGGCTAGCTTCAACTGTGATCCTCAAATCTCAGCTTCCTGAGTATCCAGGATTACAGATGTGAGCCACTGGCTAAGAAAGGTAACCATTTTAAGGAAAACAAAGCGAATAGCATCCCTTATTCTCATATTTAAAAATAATATTACATAGCAACCACTATGACTAGGCACTTAGGATAGGACTTTTCAAATATTTATTCCTTTAATCCTTACAATAAACTTATCAGATAGGTGGTATAGTTATTCTCATTTTATAGATCTTTTTTTTTGGCCAGTCCTGGGGACTTGAACTCAGGGCCTGGGCACTGTCCAAGAGCTCAAGGGTAACACTTGAGCCACAGTGTCACTTCTGGCCATTTTTGCGTATGTGGTACTGAGGAATCAAACCCAGGGCTTCATGCATGCTAGGCAAGCACTGTAGCACTAAGCCACATTCCCATCCCCTTATAGACCATTTTTATGGATGGGGGAGACCAAGGCACAGCTAGTAAGTGGTAAGTGGCTGGCTGGGATGCCCAGGCAATCTGTTTAAAGAGTGCATCCTTTGGCCACTGTGCTCTGCTATCTTACTTGCCTCTAATAAAGGGATCTTTGGGCTTTTTCATTGTGTGTGTGTGTGTGTGTGTGTGTGTGTGTGTGGCTTGAACTCAGGTACTAGTGTGTGTGTGTGTGTGTGTGTGTGTGTGTGTGTGGCTTGAACTCAGGTACTAGATGTTATCCTTTAGCTTTTTCAGCTCAAGGCTAGTGTTCTACATAGTGTTCTACCACTTGAGCCACACCTCCCTTTTCAGCTTCTTTGGTGGTTAATTGAAGATAGGAGTTTTATAAACTGCTGATTTGGAATCACTATCCTCATTCCTTCACCTCCTGAGTAGCTAGGCATGAGCAACTAAGGTTACCCCCCTCCATGCATGCACTGATTTCATTGCTTTGCTTCTCCTCCTCTCCTCCTCCTCCCCTTCCCCTTCTCCCTTCTCCCTTCTCCTCCTCCTCTCCTCTCCTCTCCTTCCTTCCACTCTTCCTTCCTTTGGCTGGTCCTGGAACTTAAATTCAGGGCCCAAGCTCTGTCTTTGAGCTTCTTTTGCTCAAGACTAGTGCTCTACCACTTGAGCCACAGCTTCACTCTGGCTTTTTTGGGGAGGTGGTTAATTGGAGATAAGAGTCTCAGGGACTTTACTTCCCTGGGCTGGCTTCAAACAATGATCATCAGATCTCACCCTCCTGAGTAGCTAGGATTACAGGTGTGAGCCACTGGCACCTGCTCCCTCCCTCCCTCCCCCCTCTCTTTTTCTTTCTTTCTTTCTTTCCTTCCTTCCTTCTTCTTTCTTTCTTTGTGTTGTGGGGCTTGAACTCTGAGCTTAGGCGCTGTCCCTGAGCTCTTCAGCTCAAGGCAAGTGCTCTACCACTAGAGCCATAGAGCCACTTCTGGTTTTCTGATGTTTATTGGAGCTAAGAGTCTCACGGACTTTCCTGCCCAAGCTGGCTTTGAATGGCAATCCTCAGCTCTCAGTCTCCTGAGTAGCTAGGATTACAGACATGAACCACAGGTTTATTTTTTCTTTTACGGGAATCTTCTGGTACATGTCTATCCCACAGTTAATTGTCTCTAGTTAGGGTATATAGATACTGATGGAAAAATCTACACTTGTATGCTACTTGTGGCATAGGGACTGTTCTGGGTTATTGTCTCATTCTATACAAACAGAAAAAATATACTTCAACTGCTATAGCTAGAGACTTCGTTTGGAGATCTGGGGGTTGGGGGGGGGAGGGGAGGGCAGGGGATGCTGCCTCTGATTAATTTCTGCAATCCCCACACTCAGCATAGTGCTTAGTTATAATAGGACCGTAATAAATAATATATTGACTGGAATGAACTAGTTCTAGTCCCATCTTGGTGGTTAATCATCTCTTGTGACCTTCAGTGGATCTATGAAGTGACCATAATAGTCTGAATCAGGAATGAAATGACTTAATGTATATGAATAGATTTTATAAAATTTGAAAGTCGAGTGCTGGTGGCTCACACCTGCAACTAGCTACTCAGGAGGCTGAAATCTGAGGATTGCAATTCAGAGCCAGCCTGGGCAGGAAAGACTATGAGACTTTTATCTCTAACCACCAAAAAGACTCAGGAACACACACACCCTAAAACAATTAAAAAAAATCCAAACCAGGTGCCAGTGGACACACACACGCACACACACACACCCTAAAACAATTTAAAAAAATCCAAACCAGGTGCCAGTGGACACACACACACACACACACACACACACACACACACACACACTAAAACAATTTTAAAAAATCCAAACCAGGTGCCAGTGGACACACACACACACACACACACACACACACACACACACACACACCCTAAAACAATTAAAAAAAAATCCAAACCAGGTGCCAGTGGACACACACACACACCCTAACACACACACCCTAACACACACACCCTAAAACAATTAAAAAAAAATCCAAACCAGGTGCCAGTGTGAGCTACTCAGGAGGCTGAGATCTGAGGATTGGGGTTCAAAGCCAGCCTGGGCAGGAAAGTCTATGAGACCCTTATCTCCAGTTAACCACCAGAAAACAGGAAGTGGAACCGTAGCTCAAGTAGTAGAGCACTTCCCTTGAGCTGAAGAGCTGAAGGACAGTGCCTAGGCCCAGACTTCAGGTCGACCAAAAAAAAAAAAAATCCAACACAACCAACTATGATAATAGCTGAATAACACAGTATATTGTATGGATCGTTTACCCTCATGATCCAGTGGTTAACAGAAGCTGTGGCTCATAGCCAGTATTTCAAGAGAAGGTATCATATGTCAGTAGCTTAGGAAAAGATTAAAATTTGAAGTCTGTTTTTTTGTTTGTTTTGTTTTTGTCATTTGTGGGGCTTGAACTCTGGGCCTGGGTGCTGTCCCTCATCTCTTCAGCTCAGGGCTAGCGCTCTAATGCTTAAGCCACAGTGCTTCTGACTTTTTCTGTTTATGTGGTGTTGAGGAATCGAATCCAGGGCCTTATGCATGGGAGACAAGCACCCTACCACCGAGCCACCTTCCCAGCCCTGAAATCTGATTTTTTAACGACTACATATCACTTTTGCACCATTGTAAAGTCAAAAAAATCTTAAGTTGAACCACCACAAATAGAGAACAGTAATACCTAGAAGACCTTTTCTTATCTTACCATAAATAAGATGCTGAAATTCTAGTTGCTATAGTAGCTTACTCTGAAATTAAATTTGCTATTTACTATTTCTTTTTTTTTTTTTTTTTGATCCGGTCATGGGGCCTGAATTCTGGGCCTGGGCGCTGTCCCTCAGCTCTTCAGCTCAAGGTTAGCACACTACCACTTGAGCCATAGCACCACTTCCGGCTTTTTTTTTTCCTGCTTATGTGGTGCTGAGGAATCAAACCCAGGGCCTCACGCATGCAAAACAAGCACTGTTACCACTGAGCCACCTTCTCAGCCCTGCTATTTACTATTTCTTATGAGCATTTATATAATTGGATATTTTCTTACTACTGATGCTGTAGTAACCTAGAATAGATTCATATCAGAAACATTTTAGTTGTATATTTGATTTTTTTTTGGGGGGGTTCCAGTTGTGGGGCCTGAACTCTGGGCCTGGGCGCTGTCCCTCAGCTCTTCAGCTCAAGG
>NW_012267235.1:4733684-4756868 GCF_000151885.1 Dipodomys ordii
CAAGGCAAGCGCTCTACCACTGAGCCACCTTCCCAGCCCAAAGGTTAGTTTATTTTCAAATATTAAAGTATGAGATTATTTACCAATTTTATTAGCATACTGAGGACATTAATAAACTCTGGACATAGAGTTAGCTGGGCGCCAGTGGCTCACACCTGTAATCCTAGCTACTCCAGGGGCTGAGATTTGAGGATCATGGTTCAAAACCAGCCCGGGCAGGAAAAGCTGTGAAACACTTACCTTCAATAAACCACCAGAAAACTGGAAGTGGTACTGTGGCTCAAGTGGTAGAGCATTAGCCTTGAGCTGAAGAGCTGAGGGATAGTGCTCAGGCCCAGAGTTCAAGCCCCATGACTGACAAAAAAAAAAAAAAAAGTTACCACATTCTAATAAAGATTCCTTTGAAGATATTCAGCAAGTAGAGTTTGAGTAAAATTAGATTTTATATTTCAGGCAGAGGTAATGATAAAGAGCGTTACTGACTCTGTCCCTACCAGCTTTGTAACTCTTGGCCAATTACTTAATACCTCTGAGTTTGAGTTGTTATTTTATTTTATTTATTTATTCATTTGGGTTTGGTCGTGGGGCCTGAACTCTTGGCCTGGGTGCTGTCCCTCAGCTCTTCAGCTCAAGGCTAGCACTCTACCACTTGAGCCACAGCACCACTTCTGGCTTTTTTTTTTCTGCTTATGTGGTGCTGAGGAATCGAACCCAGGACCTTAAGCATGCAAGGCGAGGGCTCTACCCCTGAGCCAACTTCCCAGCCCCTGAGTTGTTATTTTATAAAGTAGTGTTAATGTCTCATCTGGTTGTTCTTTGAAGTTAATATATGTAAAGTATCTGCCACTGTGCCTCGGGCATGATAGGCACTCAATACTGCCATCCTCTGTTTAATTCAAAGGTGTGTGTTATAACTGATTCTCATTCATACTGGAGAGTCTCTCTCTGGAAAAGAGGAGACTCAGCCTATTAAGACTTCATCTGTAAGTATAACTATTCCAGTACAAAGAGTTCAATCTTTTCATGGTGTCTTACCCATAAAGAAAAAGTTTGGAAAACATAGTTAGACTTGATCTCCAACATGCTAAAAAAATTATTTCTTTAGTTAAATTAATAGTTAACATTTGTTGATTGTTTACTAGTTCTCATTACTATTGTATGTGCTTTATGAGTATTAGATCATTCCTCACCACAGCCATATTAAGTAGGTCCTGTTATTATCCTTATTTTATTAAAATGCTGAAACAAGACCAAAAGAAATTAACCATGATTAGATTGTGAAGCTGGGGTTCAAAGCTAGGAAATCTGGCTCAAGGATCTGCATTCTTAACCACTTGTCTAAATGGCTAAAAGTTTTTACATGTATTTCTACAAGATGCATTGTTTAGTGGTAGAAACATTTGCAGAATATTTGCTCCTTGTTTTAATCTTGAAAGCAGTCCCCCTCCTCCAAGCGTTCGTTATTGCTAAAAGTGCTTGAAACAATTGTGTAGAAATTCTAAGTACAATAAGCTATTTTCAATAAAATTAAATTACTTCAATAAGGAAATGTTTAGTTAGAAAGGTAAAAAGATATTTAGGTGCCAAAGAAATCACTTATAAAAGTTGATACAACTGCTTTAAAATTCTATATTACCAGGCACTGATGGCTCATGCCTGTAATCCTAGCTGCTCAGGAGGCTGTGAGACTGAAGATTGCATTTCAGAGCCAACCTGGGCAGGAAAGTCTATGAGAATCTTATCTTCAATTAACCATCAGAAAACTAGAAGTGGTGCTGTGGCTCAAAGTGGTAGAGCACTAGATTTGAGCAAAAGAGCTCAGGGACAGTGCCCAGGCCCAGAGTTCAAGCCCCATAACTGACTAAAAACAGAAATTATTATAAAGTACATAATATGAGCATATTATTTTTAACAAATAATAGAACCTAACTGACCTAAGTAATTTTTTTTAGACTTACGAAAGAAATGGTTTGGAGTTCCAGATTGGAAATGGCAATGCCTTGACTACTGTAGAGGTTTCTTTTAGTTGATAGCTTATCTGTTTGACTTTGTTCCAGCTGTGCTACAGTGCTGCTCTCCTTCTACCCACATGGATGCTTTAAGTAGTTGTGTTACTCCCACTGCCTCTTCCTATGCACACTGCAACTACTTCCAGGTAAGATTCTTGGACACACTGTCCTTTTTGAACAATACTGTTGATCTTGTAAAATTTCAAAATGTAATTAAATTTTTTGTGCCAGTGCTGGGGCTTGAACTCATGGCTTGAGCTCACTGTCCCTGAGCTAAAATTTAGCTCAAGGGTAGTGTTCTACCACTTAAGCCATGGCTCCATTTTTGGCTTTCTAATTGGAGATGAGTCTCACAGACTTTCCTGCCTGGGCTGTCTTCAAACTACAATTCTCAGATCCCACTCTTCTAAGTAGCTAGGATTATAGGCATGTACCTCTGTTGCCCATCTCAAAGTGTAAGTTTTTATGAGTGGCCAAAGGTTAGCTGTGGATTATAGGCTTAGTTTTCTCCATTCTAAATCAAATAGAGAAGATATGAATGATATATGAACATTGTTCTTGACCAGCACTTTTAAGATTTTAACCATTAACCATATGTGGGCTTTTTAAATTAATTAACTAAGAGGTGTTTTTGTTGTTGTTGTTGTTGTGGGAGGGTGTATGTGTGCATGTGTGTGTGCACATGCACATATGCTGGTATCAAGGCTTGAATCCAGGACTTTGGGTTTTCATTTGCCTTGCTTGCTCACAGTTGGTGTTCTTCCATTTTTAGCCATACCTCCAATCTGGCATTTTGCTGATTAATTGGGGATGGAGTCTCATAGACTTTACTGCCTAGGCTGACTTCAGATCTCTGTCTGCAGATCTCAGCTTCCTGAGTAGCTAGAATTATAACCAGCACTTGGCTAGTTCTTTTACTATTGTTGTTGGTGGTCATGGGGTTGAACTCAGGGCCTGGTCACTGTCCTTAAACCCTTTTTGCTCAAGGCTAATCCTCTACCATTTTGAACCACAGCACTACTTCTGGTTTTTTGGTGGTTAATTGGAGATAAGAGTCTCACAGACTTTCCTGCCAGCATTGGCTTTGAACCCTAGTCCTCAGATCTCAGCTTCCTGAGTAGCTAGGATTACAGGTGTGAGCCACCCAGCTACCTACCTAGTTCAAAAAGAATCTTGTGTGTTATATGGTGCCAGGATTTGAAACCTAGTATCTTTAGGCAAGCGCTTTAACATTGAGGTAGATTCCCTGCCTAAGATAATAAAAGGTTTTGCTTTTTTAAAGAAAATTCATGTAGAAAGTAGATAATTGGATTGTGTGAATTGTATCTGAGTATGAAATCAGACCATGGAATTAGCTGGACATTTTTCATGGTCAATGTCATCAAGCATAATAACCCAATATGCTCATCTTCACTGAAGGAACATCCCTGTCCCACAAATTAGATGTTGTGTGTAGATCCAGACACTCTCTCCCATGGATTATGCTAAAGGTATTCTGATGGTATTTATATATTTAATCTTCAAATTTTAAATAAATTACTTGAAACTTTTTTTTGTCAGTCCTGGGGCTTGAACTCTGACCCTCAGCTCTTCAGCTCAAGGCTAGTTCTTTACCCCTTGAGCCACATTACCACTCATAGTTATCTGGTGGTTTATTGGAGATAAGAATCTCATGGACTTTCCTGCCTGGGCTGGCTTTGAACCGCATTCCTCAGATCTCAACCTCCTTAGTAGCTATGATTACAGGTCTAAGTCACTGGCGCCTGGCTATTTGAAACTTTTTTTAAAATAAGATTTATTTCTTAAAAACACTGCACATGGCTGGGCAAGTGCTTCATGCCTATAATTTCAACTACTTGAGAGGCAGCGATTGAGGAGGATTATACATTGAAGTCATCTGGGCAAAAATTAGGGAGAACCCCATTTAACAAGTTGGATAGGGTGGTTCATGCCTGTTATTTCAGCTATCAGGGAAGCATAGAAAGAACATGGTCCAGGGTAAAAATCACAAAGACACTATCTGAAAAACAACCTAAAGCAAAAAGCTGGAAATGTGGCTTAAGTGATAGGATGCTTGCCTAGTGAACACAAAGACCTGAGTTCAAGCCCCAGTACCACCAAAAGAAGGGAAAAATTAAAAAAAGTACATGTTCATTTTGCAGAAATAAATGCAAGCAGACATAAAATTTAAAAAGAGAAAATATTTCAGATTCTATCCTTATGTATATGAATCATATATTGTCAAGGTTAAGAACAGCTAGAGAGTCGGCCTAGCTTAAGCTTGAAACCTGGCTCTGCCAGTTATTTCATATACTTTGGATAAATGATTGTTTCTCTACATCTTAGTTTTAGCTGGACTTGTGACATGTAACCCTAATCCTTGTAATTGGGAAGTAGAGGAAGGATTGTGAGTTTTAAGGCCAGCATGGCTAGTGAGACCCTGTCTCAAAAAAACAAAAGCCTTGTGCAAATGGCTCTTGCCTACAATCCTAGCTACTCATGAAGTTGAGATTTGAGGATCAAGGTTTGAAGCCAGCTTCGAAAAGGTCTGCAAGATTCTTATTTCCAGTTAGCCAGCAAAAAAGCTTAACTGGAGATATGTCTCAAGTGCTAGAGTGCCAGTCATTGGCAAAAAGCCAATGTTCAAGAGTTCAAGGCCAGAGTTCGACTGGCATTGGCAAAAAAAAATGCACATTTCATAGGACTCTTATGAGGATTAAATGAAATGTCTGTAAAGCTTTTTACATATGCTAGGCATATAGAAAAACTAAATAAATGATACTATTGTCTATATATAATAGCTTACTGCTTATACTATTTGAATTCACGCTACTTACCTTCTAAGAGTCATTGAAAGGATGTAGTATGTTGGACAGCATCAATTTATTGTATATTTTATCTAATCATAGTTCTTTGGGATTTTCATCATCTGAGATGATCAAGCATACTGAATGTCTGTTCTGTGCAAAGCACTATACATAAAAAATATATCTTAGGTGATAGTGGCTCCTGCCTGTAATCCTAGCCACTTAGGAGGCTGAGATCTGAGTTCAAAGCCAACCCAGGCAGGAAAGTCTGGAGACTCTTTTTGTGTGTGTGTGTAAGATTTTTTTTATTGTTTTGATGATCTTCAACTTAAAAAAATTAGTCAGATTCCTCTATAATATGATTATAATCATGTCAAATCATGTGATTACAATCAGATTATAATCTGATTAGTCAGATTCCTCTATAATATGATTATAATCATGTCAAATCATGTGATTACAATCAGATTATAATCTGATTAGTCAGATTCCTCTATAATATGATTTCCCCCTTTTATTTTAGGTTTTTTTAATAAGTTTTTTATTGTGAAAATACTGTACAGAGGGGTTACAATCACATGAGCAAGGTAATGAGTACATTTCTTATCAAGCATTGTTGCCTCCTCCTTTGTTTTTCCCCTATCATCCTTTCCCTCCCACCTCCACAACTACATTCTCCCGCCTTTCTCCTCCAAGTCTGGAGACTCTTATTGCCAGTTAACCACCAAAAAGCTGTACATAGAGGTCTGTTTCAAGTGGTAGAGCACTAACCTTGAGCAAAGAATTTCAGGGACAGTGCCCAGGCCCCAGTTGAAGCCGCAGGGCTGGTACACTAGAGCGTGTGCGTGCGCACACACACACACACAATCCCAGGAATACATTTTTTTCTCAGATGATTTGGAACAGACAATCATTTGGAACAGATTGTCTGTTCCTTCTATAGAAGGATTGGTGGACTTGTGAGCACCCTTTGTCATTTCTTTAACAATATATGATAACTAAAAAAGTGATATATCTGCCTTTATGGATGATTTGATATATAGACATTTTGTCAGCAAATTGTAGCCTTTTAATTATGCATACTTAACCATGAGAAATAGTGGTCCACTCTATTAAACTTAACATAATGGCTGGCATATAGAAAATACTAAATGTTGAGAGTTGCCAGACACTGATGGCTCATAATCCCAGCTACTCAGGAAGCTAAAATCTAAGGATCTTAAGGTTTGAAGCCAGCTCAGACAGAAAAGTCTGTTAAGACTCTTATCTCCCATTAACCACCAAAAACCTGAAAGTAGAGTTATGGCTCAAGTAATAGAGTGAAAAATCAAAGTGACAGCACCCAAGTCCTGAGTTCAAGCTCCAGAACCAGCACAAAAAGAAATTACTTGACAGTACATTCAAAGCAACCACTGCTGACATGTAGATTCGTATTCAGGTTTCTTAGTGAGAGCTTTAAATGTGATGTGTTTATATTTAGCATTCATGACCTAAATGTTATCACTGTTCTCCTTATTCTTATATTTGATTTCTATCCAAACAGTCCTGTTTTCTCTTTTTCCAGAATCCTCCAATGCAGTCTTCTTATCCAGTTGAATTTCTGCCTTCTAACTGGCCTTGCAGTGCTACTGATGAAAATAAAAAGACAGAAGTAAACCTAGAAGCTGTCTTTCAGATAGTAGATGAGTTGCATTCCTCCCCTAAATTAGAGATGGTAAAGGTGGAGCCTGTTGAGAATCAGTGCTCAACGTCTCAGTCTAACAGAAGCCAACATATCCTAGCTAATTCAAACAATACCAATTCATCTTCCACAAGTCAGGCTAGCCAACTGGAGCCACTTACTCCCGTAGGCTCAGATATTACATCTTTTGTGGTCGGAACAGAACAAGCCATTACCTGCTCTTTACCACAGTCACCTGAGTACATCTATACCATCCACACACCTCAGCCTGTGGAAAATAGCACTATGCAGGATTCTGCAGCTGTGCAACAAGCTCATGTGAAACTGAAGGAGCAGCTAAGCCATAATCCATCTCCATCTTCTGTAGTATTTGTGCAGGAAGGACTTCCATTCAGCACACACCAGGTAAGAGGGAAAACAGAAGGATCATAAAGCTCAAAGTACATTGTACTCCTTGTTAAAAACTTGTCTTTAACAAGTGGAGAGCTTGCCTGGATTTTATTTGGGTTTAATAGGTGTGCACTGTTTCCAATACGTATTCACAGCTTTCCAAAAGGATCATGTCCCAGTGTTCCTCACAAAGGATTCAGAAAGAAGTTGATTGGCCCTACCCTTTCTCCCACTAATGTTACAGCCTAAAATGAACCTCTAGAGAAGCAATGTGATACAAAGTTTATGTTCATGTTTAAGAGCATCCCTTGAATGTTGGTCTTGGGAAAGATTTAATGATCCAAGCCTCCTACATTTCAATAAAAATTAATGCCAGAGTAAAAATCACTACTTTAGAGACAACCTGCTTTCAGGCTATTGGAAAGAGTATTCCTTTTGTAATAAACTTTCCTACCACTTTCACTTAAAAAGAAAAAGAGTAATTGTTGGGACTTTTTTATCTTAATTTGGATACATAAGGTAAGCTCAGCGATAGCATTCCACTTCCCAGAAGAATGGCTTAACAGATAACATGAGGACTTTCTGAGCCATTTTTAGATGAAATTTAAGGATAAGGTTGGGGGTCTTTTCTTTCTTGTAGCATCACTGAATTCTAATAGTGACAATACTGTGTTCAAATTTCTTATTACTACTTGCATTCCTAAGGACTCTTATTTGAGGGGCATATGCTAAAGGTAAAAGTTTATTCCTTTACTGCTGTTAGTTTTATGAACAGAAGATTATAAATTTTGATTCTAAATAATAACTATCAAAAGTACACTCAAACTAAAATAACTTTATGAATTAGTTATTTTGGGCTGGGAAAGTGGCTCAGTGGTAGAGTGCTTGCCTTATATGCATGAGGCCCTGGATTTGATTCCTCAGCACCACGTAAGCAGAAAAGCTGGAAGTGGCGCTGTGGCTCAAGTGGTAGAGTGCTCAACTGGAGCAGAAGAGCTGAGGGACAGCACCCAGGCTCAGAGTTTAGGCCCCATGACTGACAAAAAACAACAACAACAACAACAAAAACTGTTGAAAATATTGTCTCTGATTCATTTGTAACCTGAGTTAACATAAGAAAATAGTAAGATTAAATTAGTTATTTTTCACTGCTTTAACTTTTGTTAGGATTTTTTTTTTTTTTTGGGTCCGGTAGTGGGGCCTGAACTCTGGGCCTGGGCGCTGTCCCTCAGCTCTTCAGCTCAAGGCCAGCGCCCTACCACTTGAGCCACAACGCCACTTCCGGCTTTTTTCTTTTTGCTTATGTGGTGCTGAGGAATCGAACCCAGGGCCTCAGGAAAGCAAGGCAAGCGCTCTACCACTGGTAGCCACCTTCCCAGCCCTGTTTTTATTTTTATTTTTTTTAAAAATGTGCTTGTCCTAAGTCTTGAGCTCTGGGTGCTGTCCCTCAGCTCTTCAGCTCAAGGCTAGCACTCTACCACTTGAGCTACAGCCCCACTTCTGGCTTTTTTCTTTTTGCTTATGTGGTGCTGAGGAATCGAACCCAGGGCCTCAGGCATGCAAGGCAAGCGCTCTACCACTGAGCCACCTTCCCAGCCCTGTTTTTATTTTTTTAATCTAACTTCAGATCTAAATGTCTTGAAGGTTTTTTGTTTGTTTGTTTGGGTCGCGGGGCTTGAACTCTGGGCTTGGGCACTGTCCCTGCGCTCTTCAACTCAAGGAGAGTGCTCTACCGCTTGAGCCACAGCACCACTTCTGGTTTTCTAGTGGTTTATTGGAGGTAAGAGTCTCATGGACTTTCCTGCCCAGGTTGGCTTTGAACCTTGATCCTCAGATCTCAGCCTCCTGAGTAGGGAGGATTACAGGCGTGAGCCACCTGCGCCCGGCTTGAGGGTTTTTTTTGTTGTTGTTTTATATGTTTGTTTGGTGGTGCTGCTGGGGTTTGAATGTAGGGCCTTGAACATGCCAAATGAGCATTTTACTTCGAGTTACACACACACACATACACACACAAATGTTGGCTACTTTGACAAAGATATTGTAACATCTCAAAGAATGCTTAGTAACCAAGGAAAGATACTTACTTTATAAACAAGATAGATACTGACTTTATGGGGACTGAAGCTTATACAATATTGACATATTGACAGTTTCTTTAAGACAAAGAATAGGAAATTGGTAGAATCAAGTATCCATGCTTATTTACACAATCCAAGTATTATGTTTATGTTCATCCAATTATTACCAACTAGAGGGCGAGCCTGATAGAACAGATAATGGTCTTAACCAATTATGTTTAAACATCTTACTTTTGTAATTTAAAACCATTATACTTTATGGTGAAATTTTCTTTTGATCTTAAGCTACTGTTTTAGTTATACATTCATTTCTGTGGTTTGAGAATGAGGAAATGTACTGTTTTTAAACAAAAAAATAACAAAAATCAAAGGATGTTACCA
This sequence comes from Dipodomys ordii, assembly GCF_000151885.1. Lineage (NCBI taxonomy): Eukaryota > Metazoa > Chordata > Mammalia > Rodentia > Heteromyidae > Dipodomys > Dipodomys ordii. The sequence goes on from NW_012267235.1 coordinate 4,743,031, forward strand.
TTCATGAGGATTTTTAAAAAACCACATTTGCTGGATCATGTTCCTATGATAGAATTCTTCTGACTAACTGTGGTAGATGTATGAGGGAAATCTCAGAATAATAAATAGGTTTAATATTTTAGGTGGATGCCAGTGTAAAATGCCAGACCAATCCATCTGAGAATATCTTGCCTTCAGAACAGATGGGATTCCTCATTTCAGAAATGGGGCCTACTAGCAAGCCTAGTAAAGACACAGGTTTATCTACTCCAGCCAGATACAGAGAGCGAAGAAGCAACTCACAACAAGGAAAGTCTCCTGGTAAGAATGATCAAGCTCTAGAATTTATAGCTATAGAATACTAGAAATAGAATAGTTTAGAATTAATATATGAATGACAATTTATCTGGACACTGAAGATAAATATAGGATTATATTCTGCGGGATTCTATCACATTGTTCTTTTAGTAACACTGTAACTTTAGCCCTATTTTTCATGATCTTCCTCAAATGAGCATCACACCTGGCTAAAACAGGTTTTGTATGTGTATGCATACCGAAGCTTGAACTATGGGCCTTGTGCTCTCTCTTAGCTTTTAGCTGAAGACTGGTGCCTTTGCCCCTTGAGCCACTGCTCTAGTTCCTAAAACATGTTTCCTATATGTTCTAAAAATCAAGTCATTGACGTCTGCAGTGGACAGTTTTAATATTCTCAAATTTTATGAATACAGATGCCTACAAGATATTTGTCAGCCAGATCTAACGATCATTTTATTTTTTTGGGGGGGGGGGATTTCACTTGTGGGCCTGAACTGTGGACCTGGGCGCTGTCCCTCAGCTCTTCAGCTCAAGGTTAGCCCTCTACCACTTGAGCCACAGCATCACTTCCGACTTTTTCTGCTTATGTGGTGCTGAAGAATCGAAGCCAGGGCCTCATGCATGCAAGGCAAGCATTCTACTACTGAGCCACCTTCCCAGCCCTAATGATCATTTTAATGTATAAAAAAAATTAGGCCAAGGCCGGGCACCAGTGGCTCACGCCTGTAATCCTAGCTACTCAGGAGGCTGAGGTCTGAGGATCACGGTTCAAAGCCAGCCTGAGCAGGAAAGTCCATGAGACTCTTATCTTCAATAAACCATCAGAAAACCAGAAGTGGCACTGTGGCTCAAACGGTAGAGCACTCGCCTTGAGCTGAAGAGTGCAGGGACAATGCCCAGGCCCAGAGTTCAAGCTCTATGACTGACCAAAAAAACAAACAAACAAAAAATTAGGCCAGATGCCAGTGGCTGTAATCTTAGCTACTCAAGGGACTGAGATCTGAGGATTGCAATTCCAAGCCATCCTGGGCAGGAAAGTCTAGGCACAGAGCTGGAAGTGGTGCTGTGTCTTAAGTGGTAGAGCACCAGTCTTGAGCAAAAAGAAGTTCAAGGACAGTGTACCCAGGCCCAGAGTTCAAGCCCCTGGACCGGGAACAACAAAGAAACACACAAATAAATAAATTTTAGGCTAGGTACTAGTAATTCATGCTTATAATCTTAGTTACTTAGAAGGCAGAAATTTGGGAGATGGTTCAAGGCCAAAAAGGCAAAAAAGGTCTCAAGCATCCATTTCAACAAATAGCTTGGCAGAGTGGTGTATACTAGTTGTTCCAGCTACTGAGGAGGCTGAGATTGAGGAGATTGCTGTTTTAAGCTGGTCCAGGCAAAAAAGTTCATGAGAAATCATCCCAATAGCAAAAGCTGGGCATGGTGGCATATGTCTGTCATCCCAGATATAGAAGGGAGTGTAAATAGGAGAGTCATGGTGCCGGCCAGCCCAGGACATTGAAGGAAATAAGCACCACAAATTAGCACCAATTGATAGAGGCTAAGATATTTTCCAAGTTTCAATTGAAAACACATAGCTTTTAAAGTTGAGACCTGACAATGCAAAGCTAGGCTTAGACATTTAGGACCTTCCTTGTCGAAGAATAGGCCTTGGGCCTGGAACTTTCCTTTACCTAAAGATAAATTGCTGCATACAGCACACCTAGACCTGTCACCTTGGGTGGGAATATCTTTCCCTGTGACAAACTAAATGCAAGCTCCTGTGTTTTAAATGTGCATCACAAGCCACCCAGACAGCTCACATAATTAATTACAGTAAGCTAGTTGTGTGGGGGGGGGGAGGGACAACCACCAGCCATGAGGGGGTGGAGCAGTGCACACTGAAGGCTGTTTTGTAACTTCTTTATAGTAGTAAGTATTGCTCCATCCAGTGCTTGACTGTTGGAGTTTCTAGAGACTCTCGCTGAGATGCAGGGGACTTACATTCCTACTGGTTGGCATAGTGATGATCTTGGTAATGTGCATTCTCCCCTGGAACTGGTTATTAGTACTCAGTGTTCTGAGCCCCGAGACTGATAACTAGTGCATGGTATTCTGCTTCATCTTCAAGTGAGATAATCAAAGCGTTGTGTGGACTCAAATGTAGTGGCCACCTGAATCTCTGCAGTACATGCCCTAGCTCTGCCTTCTATATATAGCCAAGCAATGTCTCTTCTGGAATGCTTGCTTACTGCATGTGCGTGCCACCTGTTAGATTTTTGTATGATAAACTAAAATATTCCTATATAATCAATATATAAAAATTTGATGTAAGTCTAGTGCTATTTAGAATGTTGACACTGAATATTAAAAAAAGAAGTGATTACTGGAACCCAGGAATATGACTGTAATCTCAGCACTAGGGAAACAAGGGCTGCAGAATCTGGTCAATTTGTGCTACATAGTAGCAAGGCTATCTCAAAAAAAAAAGTTTTTTTTGTTTTTTGGTCGTGGGGCCTGAACTCTGGGTCTGGGCGCTGTCCCTAAGCTCTTCAGCTCAAGGCTAGCGCTCTACCACTTGAGTCACAGTGCCACTTCCAACCTTTTCTGCTTATGTGGCGCTGAGGAACTGAATCCAGGGCCTCATGCATACAAGGCAAGCACTCTACCACTGAGCCACCTTCCCAGCCCCCCCCAAAAAAAGTTTATAATGACCTTAATGACTTCCAAAATTATACCATTATAAGCCGGGCGCTGGTGGCTCACGCCTGTAATCCTAGCTACTCAGGAGGCTGAGATCTGAGGATCGTGGTTCAAAGCCAGCCCGGGCAGGAAAGACCATGAGACTCCTATCTCCAATAAACCACCAGAAAACCGGAAGTGGTGCTGTAGCTCAAGGGGTAGAGTGCTCGCCTTGAGCTGAAGAGCTGAGGGACAGCGCCCAGGCCCAGAGTTCAAGCCCCACGACCGACCAAAAAAAAAATTATATCATTATATCAGATTCTTGTTCCTCTTTTGTTATGCTTCTGCTTGGAAAGTTATTGTATTCCTTTTCTTTTTTTAAACAGAATCCTTGATTTCTCTCTAATCTGTGATGTTAAATTCAGATGAGAATGATAGGTAATGGGGCATTTATTTAAACCTTTGCAAAGAGTTTCCATAAGGGACTTGCTGACTGATGTTTTCTTGGGATACAGTACCTCCTTTTCCCTTTTCTTTCAACTCTTCCGGTTGCTTTTCCTCTTCCATTTGTTTTGTCCTCCTCTTCTTTCTCATTCTGCTCTCCATTTTCTTCACCTTAATGACAGTTGTGTTTGATTTTCTCTGGATTTGTATATCAAGGCATAGAAGGCTGGTTGTTTTTGTATAAGGGAAGGTGTCACCAGCTTCCATCCCTTGCATATAGATGTTTTGCTTTGGATTTCTTTCTTACAAGCTTTCATATTTAGAGAAGAAAATCTTTAGGAACAAACAGTTATTATACAAGTTCAGATATTCTTAAAAGAGGTACTTGATACTTATCACCAAAAAAAAAAAGAATACTTCGGAAAAGTTTAATTCCTCCTTAATGGCAAGTGTGTACCTCAAGTTTGAGTTCATCTCTTCTTTCAGGGCTTTGCTGACTGTATCAAAAAATATTGAACATAGTGTGATTTTTTTATGGTACTGAGCATTAATCCCTTTATCCAGTCTCTTTATTAAGTAGAGAAATTAAAAATCAACTATATTTTTGCCAATCTAAATGCCAAAACTAAGGAACCTCTTATACACTGTAACTGCAATATCAATTTCCATAGTCCTTTAAAGGACAACTTGACATTATCAATGAATAAAATGTTCATGTCCTTTGAATCAAGAACAGTAATCCTCAGCCTGGTGTTGGTGTCTAATGCCTGTAATCCTAGCAGGAGACAGAGGTCTGAAGGTAGTGGTTTGAAGCCTGCCTAGGCAGCAAAGTCTGTTAATCTCTCCACTATACTACCAAAAAAAAAAAAAAAAGCCAGAAGTAGAGCTGTGGCTCAAATGGTAGAGCACTAGCATGGAGCAAAAAGAGCTTAGGGACAGCACCCAGGCCCTGTGTTTAAGTCCTGGTATGGCACAGATGAATGATAAGTGAACACGACTAAAAATCACTCTTACAGAAATAAACATATTCCTAGAGTTATTCAAAAGTTCATCATAACCTATCATAGCAAGAGAACTAAAAAAGGCATAAATACCTGACAACTAGAAACAAAATAATGACAAAATCACACAATGAAAAACTGCAACCACTGGGCGCTGGTGGCTCACACCTGTAATCCTAGCTGCTACTCAGGAGGCTGAGATTAGAGGATCCAAGGTTCAAAGCCAGCCTGGGCAGGAGAGTCCACAAGACTCTTATCTCCAACTAACCATCAGAAAACTGAAGTGGTGCAGTGGCTCAAAATGGTAGTGCACTCACCTTGAGCTGAAGAGGTCAGGGACAGAGCTCAGGCCCAGAGTTCAAGCCCCACAACTGACCAAAAAAAAAACTGCAATCATAAAAATAAAGTAGCTTGATATGTTGTGATATTGGTACAATAAGTGAACATTTTAAATGTGTGAAGTGACTAAGCAAGATGCAGTACCTTATATCTGGCATAGTCCCCCCACTAAGGAAAAATAAGGAAAAAAGTCAAGATGTATAGGAGGAAACTAATACATGGAATGCTGCTTACCTGAGAAGACAGAATTGAAGGGTTGGGATATTTTTAACTTCTCAATTTGTAAATATATGTATAATAGATTTAGATAGAGTTGACTTAACTAATCTTATCCTATACCAAAAATGCTTTTTTAAGATGTGTGAGAATTTCCAGGACTCACAGTAGCTTTTATTTTTAGCCTTTTATTCCTGTATAATTCAAACGTGTCCCTATTTCACCCCCCTAGAGCTGTTCTGTCTGTTACGTGCTATCTCACTTGCAGACCTTTGTCCCTGTCTTTCATGCTTTTCCTCCCCTAAGCATTTGTCCTTAGACATTTGTAGATGTAGCATATTTTCTGAAGACTTGTGTAGGTAGGAAGTGTTTAAATTAAAATACTCCAAGTAAGTGTGTGTGTGTGTGTGTGTGTGTGTGTGTGTGTGTGTGTGTGTGTGGACACTGGGGCTTGAACTCAAGAGTCTTTCACACTTGGCTTTTTTGCTCTACTACTTGAGCCAGTCTCCATTTCCAGCTTGTTTGCTGGTTAATTGGAGATTAGCCTCAGGAACTTTTCTGCCCTGGCTGGCTTTAGTCTTAAGATCTCAGCTTCCTCATTAGCTAGGATTGCAGACACAACTTTTAAGTAGCTATCCCTTTTTAAAATGTCACTTTACCCACTACTAGCCTTCCTCATCTCTAGACATTATGGCCTGCTTGCTGCATTCTTTTGTTGTATTAGGCACAGGAGTCACATTTCACTTGTACTTTTTGATATCCTGAGGCCTCACCTTCTCCAACCAAAACAATGTCACAAAGATAGTCAGCTCCCGAAGAACTCTGGTGCCTGTTGTTATACTGATTTCCTCCCGCTCAGTAGATAATAATTGCCACATTAGTTATCTTCATTAATTTTTCCTGTGGATTATTTCTAAGTGAAAATAATAGCCTTTGCCCATAGTGTTGATGGATGAATCTCAATTGACCTTGACTTCCTGCCTAGGAATGTGAAATACTGACATTATTATGACACTTAATCATACTTTTATCAGGGGCAGGGAGTAAATGACTTTTAATTAAGCTACAACTTGTCTGCTGTAATGTTAGTTTTATCATTAAAGTGTAAGCAAAATATAATTCATGGAATTGCAAACTTTTCTTCTTTGACAGTACTGTTGTCCATGAAAACATGGTCATATGTAAGGTCCTATGTCATGAAGAACTTCTTCCAAAGAGTTGGGCCCCAGTGGCTTATGCTACGCAGGATCAAAAGTGATCTAAGGATCAAATTTGATCTAAGGATCAAAATTCAAAGCCAGCACTGGCAGAAAAATATGAGAGGCCCTGAGTTCAAGCCCCAGTACTGACAAATACACACACAAAAAGAGTTTATCCAAAGTCAGTATAAAGATATAGTCTGCCTGTTAAAAGCAATAAAACACAATGAATAGGAAGAAAGTTTTTCGTATTAGAAAAATCAAAATCTGAATTCCTCTCTTTTCTGTGTGGCCATGGACATACTTACTTAACTTTATGGAGCCCCAGTTTCCTCATTTGTAAAAATGAAAATAACAAAAGTATAAGTCATGTAACTGGAAACTGGTAAATGGCTAATAGCAATAGTCAGTAGTAATAATTATAATTTATATCATAATGATTTTTGTCTATGTTTACTACTAATTACTTTTTTTTTGGGGGGGGGTCCGGTCATGGGGCCTGAACTCTGGGCCTGGGCGTTGTCCTTCAGCTCTTCAGCTCAAGGCTAGCGCTCTACCACTTGAGCCACAGCGCCACTTCCGGCTCTTTGCTTTTTGCTTATGTGGTGCTGAGGAATCGAACCCAGGGCCTCATGCATGCAAGGCAAGCACTCTACCACTAAGCCACCTTCCCAGCCCCTACTAATTACTTTTCAAATAACTATTTTCACCTCAAATTCATATGGGCTTTTATAATTGCAACAGTTCTATATTTTTTCCTTCTCAATGCATTCCTCATTCTCTACAGCCACCCTTTGCTGTAACTTCCTATGGCCTTCTTCACCATTCATTCTGCCTATTTCTTATTTATTGAGAAAGTAGAAGTAAGAAGAGATACAATTTGTCTATATATCTACCTATCTACCAATATGAAACAGGGTCTTGATGGTTGCCCAGGTTGGCTTTGAACTCTTGGGCTCAAGTGATCTTCCTGTCTCTGCAGCTGGGACTACAGGTATGCCACTGTTCTAACATCTTCCCCTCCAACCCATCTATCAGGCTCCCTTCAGCTAAATACCTATGTTCTGCCTTAACTCCTATAATAAGAAACACCAGTTCTCAGGTGTATATAGAATCCTATAACCTTTTGTGTACTCACAGACATAGCACTAGTACTATCCCCTTCACTTTTCAGTTATCACATTTTATCTTTTATAGTAGATAATTCTCATCATGCAGAAATGCCATCATGAGTGCCATATCAGAAAAACTCCGTTCAGCCAAGTGTTGTGGTACACACCTCTAATTCCAGCTACACTATACTATAGAGGCAGGCAGGAGAATCCCAAGACACCAGAAATTTAAGACCTGTCTGGGAAACCTAGACATATCCTGTCTCTTTGAACCAATAGCAACAACAAAAATTAACCAGGTATCTTGGTGCATGCCTGTAATCCCAGTAACTCAAGGGGCAAAGGCAGGAGGATCATGTGGTCTGAGGTCTTCAAGGAGCAAGAAGAGCATAAAACCTAATCTAAAAAACAAAAATAAATAAAATAAAATTGGACTGGGAGGTTGGCTCAGTGGTAGAGGGCTTGCCTTGCATGCATGACATGGCCATGAGTTCAATTCCTCAGCACCACATAAGCAGAAAAAAGCTGGAAGTGGCTCAAGTGGTAGGGCGCTAGCCTTGAGCTGAAGAGCTGAAGGACAGTGCCAAGGCCCAGAGTTCAAGCCCCAGGACCAACAACAACAACAAAAAGCAGCCAGGTGCTGATGGCTCACACCTATAATCCTATTTACTCAAGAGGCTGAGATCTGAGGATCATGGTTCAGAGCCACCCGGGGCAGGGAAGTCAGTGAGACTCTTATCTCCAGTTAACCATCAGAAGACCAGAAGTGGCACTGTGGCTCAAAGTGGTAGAGAGCTAACCTTGAGTAAAAAGGCTCAAGGCACAGTGCCCTGAGTTCAAGCCACATAACCAACCCCTCCCCCCCACAAAAAAGATTAAAGCAAAAACAGTTGGGTCCATGTCTCAAAGGCCCTGCCTGGGTTCAAACTCTAGTACTGCCAAAAAAAAAAAAACAGAAAATGTCATCCAATTGTTATTCATATTGCCATCCAAGTGTTGTTTCCATTTTTTCTGTTCTTCTTTGAAGCACCTCGAAGTATATCCCTGTCTCAGCTACACCAGTCATGTTTTTTTTTGGGGGGGGGTCCAGTCGTGGGGCCTGAACTCTGGGCCTGGGCGCTGTCCCTCAGCTCTTCAGCTCAAGGCAAAGCGCTCTACCACTTGAGCCACAGCGCCACTTCCGGCTTTTTTCTTTTTGCTTATGTGGTGCTGAGGAATCGAACCCAGGGCCTCAGGCATGCAAGGCAAGCACTCTACCACTGAGCCACCTTCCCTGCCCCTCCAGTCATGCTTTATGTTCCTTCTGCTTGGCTGAGACTGCTCTTGTGAAAGTTCTAATGACTGCTATATTACCAATCCAAGAGTGATTCTTGGTCCCGGACCATTGTACTTTACCTCAACATTTGGACAAATTACTTCGGCCTTCCTGAAATACTCTCTCTTCTGGCTTAAGAGTACCATCCTTTCCTATTTTCCCTTCTATTAAAAATATAGACTTAGAGGTCAGGGAATTGATTAGGAAAGAGACATTTTAAAAAGAATAAGTAGCCAGATGCCAGTAGCTGGCTACACAGGAGGCTCAGATCTGAGGATTAAAATTTGAAGCCAGCCCTGATAGGAAAGTGTGTGAGCCTTTCATCACCAATTAATCACCAAAAACCTGAAAGTGGAACTGTACTTTAAATGATAGAGCACTAGCCTTAAGCAAAAAAGCTCAAGGCTAGTGCCCAGGCCCTGAGTTCAAGTCTCAGGAGAAATAACCCCCCCCTCAAAAAAAAGGCCAGGTGTCAGTGGCTCATGTCTGTAATGCTAGCTATTTGGGAGGCTGGGCTCTTTAGATAAAAGTTTTGAAGCCAGTTCAGGCAGGACTTGCTCGGAGAGGAAAGTCCATGAAATTCTTCTTCTTCTTTTTTTTTTGGTCTGGTCGTGGGTCCTGAACTCTGGGCCTGGGCGCTGTCCCTCAGCTCTTCAGCTCAAGGCTAGCGCTCTACCACTTGAGCCACAGCGCCACTTCCGGCTTTTTTCTTTCTGCTTATGTGGTGCTGAGGAATCAAACCCAGGGCCTCAGGCATGCAAGACAAGCGCTCTACCACTGAGCCACCTTCCCAGCCCAAGTCCATGAAATTCTTATCTCCAATTAACCACCAAAAAGCCAGAAATGGAATTGTATCTCAAGTGAAAGAAAAAGCTCAAGGACAGTGCTTAAGCCTTCAGTTCAACTTCCAATACCTGTAAAAGAAAATTCTTTACTTACAAAGTAGAGTGACAACTGGGTCTAGTCATATTTTAAATTTTAATTTTAATATTTTTGGGCTTTTTATGGACTAGATTTGAATTCTAGGCTTCATACTTGCTAAGCAAGCATTCTACCACAACTTAACCTTAATTTTAATTTTTTTTCTATAACCATGAGGCCTGTACTCAAGGTGAGATGTTTAGAAAATGATAATAATTAGGTATTAACTCCCACATCTTTTTTATACTTCAAAAATACTGATGTCTAGGTTGTACTCCATACCAATTAAATAAAAATGTCTGGAGGAGGGAGCCTGCCCCAGGCATTAATATTTTATTAAGATTGCCACGTGACTTCAGGGTGTAGGAAGGTGTAGAAGCCACTGGCTTTACTTATTAGCCCTATAATAGCTTAGAGGTTCTACCTCCTAGTTAGCCACTTACTCCTTAGCATTAATTAGGTAACTGATAATACATGTTAGCTATTTTAAAAATGCTATATAAGAGAGAAGATTTTCTCATTGATCTTAAACTGTAGCTCAGCTATTTTGTATTGCAGAACTCACATTTTTACGTTTTCCCATTTTTTTATAATGCTGGAATTTGAACACAGGGCATTATGCTTGCTAGGCAGGCACTCTACTTGAGATGTACCCCAACCCTTTCTTGGCACTCTTGGTGAACTACTCTGTCTTCCAATCTCCAAGGGTATGCCGTCCTTCTTACAGTTTGTCTAGGTGTTTTCACAAGGTTCAGTTGTATTAGTTAATAAATGGGATTTTTTTTTTTTTTTGGTCCAGTGGTGGGGCCTGGGTGCTGTCCCTCAGCTCTTCAGCTCAAGGCTAGCACTTTACCACTTGAGCTACAGCGCCACTTCTGGCTTTTTTCTTTTTGCTTATGTAGTGCTGAGGAATCGAACCCAGGGCCTCATGCATGCAAGGCAAGCACTCTACCGCTGAGCCACCTTCCCAGCCCGGGATTTTTTTGGGGGGGTCATTTGTGGGGCTTGAACTCTGGGCCTGGGCACTATCCCTCAGCTCTTCAGCTCTAGACAAGTGCTCTACCACTTGAGCCACAGCAGCACTTCGGTTTTCTGAGTGGTTTATTGGAGGTAAGAGTCTCACAGAGTTTTCTGACTGGGCTGGCTTTGAACCTTGATCCTCAGATCTCAGCCTCCTGAGTAGCTAGGATTACAGGCATGAGCCACTGACGCCTGGCTAGTAAGTGGGATTTTTATGAAGGTAATCAACCTTGGAAAAGTAACTTCTTATTTTAACATTGTAGGTATTACTATTTCATATTTCTTCATCTCAGTTGATCTTATAGTATAGAAGAAATTAATTTTATGTGTGTGTTTCACTTTGATTCCTTTCATACTCCCCCCCCCCCTTTTTTTTTGTTCTAATACTGGGGCTTGAACGAAGGGCCTGGGTGCTGTCCCTGAGCTTTTGTGCTCAAGGCTAATACTCTACCACTTGAGTTACAGCTCCACTTCTGGCTTTTTTGAAGATAAGATGTCTTACTTTAATTGGAAAGTCTCACAGACTTTCCTGCCTGGAGTGACTTTGAACCTTAGTTCTTAGATCTCAGCCTCCGGAATAGCTAGGAAAACAGGCATGGGCCCCTGATGTCTGGCTTTACTTTCCCTTTTTAATTTATAATAAAAAGCAATTAAAGTGAAGAAAAGACTTGGCCATACCACTGAAAAGCAAACTTTAAATTTTCTTGATCTTTTCTTGTGTTTATATCTGGGCTACATCATTGTGCTTGAGAGTTCTAGAAGTATCTGAAAATTGAGATTCAGGTAAGCCAATGTAATTTTACAGCCAGTTTTATAAGAGAGACATCGACAATTTGTTGTTCTTGTTTGAAACTTGTCTATTGAGCTCCGTAGTCTGAGAAGCTAAAAGTGAGTAAACAACTCTTTCTTTCTAGATCTTCATCTGCTGGTGGACGTGGCCTGCAAACAGGAGCACTTTCCAAAGGAGGAAGAATTAAAAGAGTGAGGAATGGATGACAAAAGTGACATTGTGCATTAGCTATAGCTGGAGGCAGACTAGCCTTGCACATGACACACTGTTGGGATTTTTCCAGTTCTGTTAAGGAAAAAAAGAAATATTTTTTGTTTTGTTGGAATTTCGTTCATTGAAAATTGGAAGTTTGGTATTTTCTACAGCTGTTCGGTTCAGATTATTTACCTTGACAAACTACTAAACATCTAGCAGCCATGGTTTTTTTTTTTTTTTTGGTTTTATTTTTTGTTTTGCTTTGCTGCCCAGATCCCTTTCAAATGAAAAGTCCTAGCCTTCTGTTACAGTCAAGAAGCATCTAAAAACTGCTGCATTGATGGTACTGGAGCAAAATGTGTGTGTGCTGAGTCGTTGTGCCACTCTCAAACTGTAGTCAGCACAACTTCTGTCTATCTGTTTCAAGTCACAGTGCGATCCTTTCAAGATGATGTGAAAAACAAAGACATATGAGGTCTCGGAGATCACAGGTCTAAATGGGTCAGGAATTCCAGGGAAGAAACTCTGGGAAAGAGCTAATTTTCTCCATGATTAACAGGGAAATTATCTTACTTCCTAACCCAGCATTCTGTTTCAAGAGCAAGGCATCCGGACTTGGACCATCCATCATACTGAACAGCCCCTGAATCTTTTATATCAACAGGAGTGTTCTCTATTTGCATATCTTCTTTAATTTAATGACACATTATCATAAATAGCAAAAAAGTTTTGTTAATATCTCTTAAATGTCTTCTAAAGAAAAAATTTAATTTGTTTAATATAATTGTGTTTATAAATGCTGGTAGATTTAAAGGTTTTAAAGCTTTATATTTTTATTAATATTGCAGGCTAGAAGGATAAAGGATGCATATGTAATATTTTTTATTTTGAAGGGAATAGGTACAATGTGTGAACAGAAACATTAAGGGATTTAATGTAGGATTTTCTTATTTTAGACTTACATTCAACAAACACAAAATCTCATCTGTATTGAGGAAAACTGTCCTTTAGCAGCAGCTATGCTCTGATACTTTTAATAGTTTATATTTGCCTTAAGCTTCTGGGAGAACTTTAGTAGTGGGATAGAAGAGAACATGTTTTTCTTACCTCCATTATAAGGTTCTAAATTTGAATAATAGGAATGTGGGATTCAAATGAGAAAAGGACGTTTTGGATGTCCATTTGCTGTAAGTGATCATTTGTACATCCAATGACAGCAAGGACATTTCTGATTTAAAGTCTTTTAAACTAACTAGAATTTTTTAGCATTCTGCCTCGTTTTCCTAATAAGCATTATGAAAACAAAAGGAAAGTCTAAGAATATGAATCTAATGAAAAAACTGTATTAAGTATAGGCTAGCCATTGTGGATGTAACAGATCGAACATTCCTTATATTACATTGTGCCTTCTCAGTGATTTAAAACCCTACAAGTGTTACAGAAATCCGGGGTTTTTGGAAAAAAGCTCTGTATTGGTCTGCAGTGTCTTAGTTTAGATATAAAGTAGGAACTGAAAAGTGACTTGTCTGGTCCATCTGAGTAGACTAGTAGATGCCTGCATGCTCGGCATTTATTCATCTTCATTAGCAAGGCTTAAAGGTGGACGAACTATCAAGGCATGTACATCTTTTGGCCAGGCTGCATATTTTGGCAGAGTGTGTGAAAAGAAGATTGAATTTCCTAATGAAGGAACTTTGCCTTTCTCTGTCATGTTGAATTGCTGGTGAACTGTGTAGATGATATTCCTTCCCTTCAATATGCCTTTCTTAGCTTTTATATGTTGAAAGTGACAATATCTTTTGAGGAACATGTATCAAGCAGGAACTTTGGCATAGATTTGGTTTCAGTGGTTTTAAGGCTTAATTAATGAGATGCCTTGATGAGCTTTCCAAACTTTTTTATATATGAATACACCAGACCAAGGAGCTGGATCTCCTGCTGTACTCACATGCCTGGTACCCATCAACAAAGCTATCTATCATCAATGACTTGGGCAAAATGGCGAGAGGTAAAATAAAATCTTCTTGTAAATTAGCCAGTCAGGTCTGACACATACTAACAAGGTTCCTAATTAGCACCTCAGTATTTCAGCACCTTAAGCACCAATAAATTTCAATCAATCAATAATAAAGTGAGTGTTCCAACTAGACTTGTCGTCTTGCTTGTTTTTACTATTTTACTAGTGATTAATAGAAAACACAGTCATTACGGACATTAATAATACTAGTAAAGTTCAAAGGAGAATATACTGTATTTTTTTCAAAAAAATTGCCATGATTTTTTTTTTTATTCCGTTTTGAGTTCAGGCCCTTGTGCTTA
>NW_012267235.1:4760073-4782920 GCF_000151885.1 Dipodomys ordii
GGCTTTTTTCTTTTTGCTTATGTGGTGCTGAGGAATCGAACCCAGGGCTTCATGCATGCAAGGCAAGTGCTCTACCACTGAGCCACCTTCCCAGCCCAATTACCTTCATTTTAAAAATTACTAAACAGGTTCAATTTGTATGAGGTTGAAAAGCATGCAGTTTTATCATAAGCATTTTTCTTTATAATAACTTTTTAAGTGAATACAGATCAATAGAGTTAGTTGTATTCACATTGTTGTTCATTGGTATAATTTTGAAATACTTTGGTATCAGTTCAAAAGCAAAATGCCTGACTACAGTACTGGGGTTTGAACCAAGCACGAGGCCCTATTGCTTGAGCCATGCCTCCTGCCCTTGTCGTGCCTAATGAAAAGGTTAGTATAACAGTTATAGTTCATGGATGTGATAATTAGCAGAAAATCAGCTTTGTTTCTGACTACACTTCTTTGACGAATTTTACCATTTGCTTGTGTTAATGACACAGACTTGTAGTCTTACCTTGAGGGTAAGATACATAGAGTTATGTCACCTCCAAAAGATGTGAGGCTATAATAACCTGATCTAAAGTTACATATAGATGAGAGCTCTAACTTCAATTAGAAGAAAAACTAGGCACAAAATAGAGTTGGTCAGGCGCTGGTAGCTCATGCCTATAATCCTGGCTACTCAGAAGGTTGAGTTCTGAGGATCGTAGTTCAAAGTGAGCCCGAGCAGGGAAGTCTGTAGGATTCTTATCTCCAGTTAACCACCCGAAAACCAGAAGTGGAGCTCTGGCTCAAAGTGGTAGAGTGCTAGCTTTGAGCAAAAAAAAAAAAAAAAAATAGCTCAGGGACAGCGCGCAGGCCCATGACTGATGAAAAAAAGGACAGGTAAGAGACAGAAGCGGCAGTAAATTGTTAAGTACGACAGTTCAGGATTACTTTATTTTGGCTTTATGCCACTTATAGACACACTAAAACCCGGAAAGTACAGAAATCCCTTTGAACTCTTATTTGCAAAACCTTGTGTCCATTCTTTTATCTTGTGGATTCTTTCATTTTATTTCCTCATACCACCATCTATGCTCTGCTGCATGTAGAATCTGCTTAGATATGTTTGAGTGGCTCTGATTTACACGTAGTCGCTTGCTTACCCAGAGAAAGGTATTAAGGACTGATTTAGATGTAGTTGGGTTGTGCCTCACTAGAGGGAGTCAGGGAACTGAGAAAGGAAAGGCAAAGACTGCTTCTGGTTAAGTGTGTGCTTGCACCGAGAGGAGGAGGGGCCGGCTTGAGGGTGGCTGCCTCTAGCTGCTCCACCCTCACTTTGTCAGCAGGTAGAGGGAGCGTGATTGCAGTCCCTGGGGAGGGAGTCAGAACTAGAACACCAATTACAAACCACAGGCTTCCTGCTCTAAGGAGTTGATCCAGAACTGTCTTTCTGGCAGGGAAGCGCTCGAATCCTTCTGAACTTTCCAAGTCCATCCGTGATTCAGAGATACTGCCTTCTCTCTCTGGGATTTTCTGTGTTTCTGGTAGTGAATTGTTGCTGATATATTTGCTACTTTGCTTTTTCGAGATTGATCCTTTTAAATATGCTGTTCGCAGAGAAAAGGAACTGTTGTTAGCAAAGGAGATTTCAGAAATGCTTTTGGATCTTCTATAAATATTTTTAGAATTCTTGGGGACAGTAACTCATCCTGGAGTAAGTTTCTGCCTTTGACCTGCATGGATTATATTTTCAGGCTTCGGAATTTCTCGACACTTACCTGTAGTGTGGGGGCACACTTGGTTTGGTTGGAGAGTAAGAAGGTGGAAGAATGATCTGTACTTGGTTAAGCAGTTCAAACCTTTGAACAGGATCTATAAATGCATAATTGATTTGTTTCACCCCTGTGGATTCCAGTGGGCCCAACAGCACAACAGGTTTGCAGATTTCTTTTGAAATTCTTTTTTTTCTTCTGCCTCTGCCTCAGCAAAGAAACAATCTCTATAATAGGTTCATGTTCAGTTGCTTGACTTTTCAGCACTTATTCTGAAGACTCTCTGATTTTTAAACTTGACCTTGGAACACAGGAGGCTGTGTGAGATACACTTACCCTTACTTAAGAGTACACATTTAAAAATCTTATTCTATGTTTATATGAAGATTCACATTCTCATATGTGCCTAGAAATAGTAGAGAAATACTCTACTTGGGCTTAATTGTGTTTTTTCAGGGTGTTTTACTTAGAACCTGTGATTAATCATCCTTATTATCCCTATCTTTTATTCTCCACTCGCTCAAGGAATTCAAAAACATGTTAGGAATAGCCTTTTGTTTTTTCTTAAGAACCTTGAAGATTACAGATTATAAGATCTGTATATTACAGTAGTTTCATGGGAAATCAACACGCTTGGCATTCTCAAGGTGGTGAATAAGATCTGTAATCCTAAAATAGGAAAATGGAGATAGAAATATGAATTTTGACTCAAAAAATAATTGGAAAGATAACTTTTTCAACTCTTACAATAATTGGAAAAGGTTGTGGTACTTGGGTTTATCCTTAGTATATGAAGGAATACAAATTTGTACCTAATTTACAGGCAACTTTAGGTAAAACACTGAAAAATTAGAGTATGTCAAAGTTCATGAAAAAAAAATATAAATTTAATAGGCTTATATGTACTTTGGCCTATGCTGAAATACAATTTAATGTGGAAACTTTTCTGAATATGTGCTAAAGCATCTTTGGACATCCCTCAAGGTTAGTCCTAAACTTTTTTTACATTATCATTCCGTCTCGTGGTTTTTAATCACAATTGACAACTTTTGAGCCTTAGAAAGGGCCATCTCTTCCATTTTCTAAACTGGAGTTCTTCACTCACCTTTGATGCATTATGTAGCTGTTTACTTTGCCTTGTTTTTTTTTTTTTTGTTGTTCATCAACATTGGGTTTAGTTCCTCCACAGCTTGATGCATATGGACAACCAACAGCAAGTAATCTGACGTACTAAAAATTCACATTCAGTCTCAAGCAAAGTTGGAAATTTCAAGAAGTGTGATACCTTTGCTAGTCAGAGAGAAGATGGGAGGAAAGGCCATCCCTGCATCCGAGGTGGGCCGAAAAACCCTCTTCGCTGCCCAATCAGGAATGCCACCTCTTCTTGGGAATATACTTTAGAAAAAGGAAGGACCAAAACTCTGACTTGGCTTTGTGAAATTGAAGAATAAGTTCTCTTGTCTTCCATTTGTCTGGATGTGAGAACCTGCATTTGGCATTAGCTAGTGGAAGCAGTATGTATGGCCGAAGTGCATTGCTGCAGCTGGTAGCATGAGTGGTGGCCACCAGCTGCAGCTGGCTGCCCTCTGGCCCTGGCTGCTGATGGCTACCCTGCAGGCAGGCTTTGGACACACAGGACTAGTATTGGCAGCAGCTGTGGAGTCTGAACGATCAGCAGAGCAGAAGGCTATTATCAGGGTGATCCCCTTGAAAATGGACCCCACAGGAAAACTGAATCTCACGCTGGAAGGTGTGTTTGCTGGTGTTGCAGAAGTAACTCCAGCAGAAGGAAAATTAATGCAGGCAAGTACACCTTCATTACATTTCACTTCCCATCTGTTTGAATTATGCTTTTCTTCTTTTGTTTCCCAAACCAATTGCCATACAAGGGCTTTTGCTGCTACTTGTTAGTCTTTTAAGGATATCGCCTTGTTGACATTCCAAAGAAAGTTCTTATTTTATACTCAAGAAATGTATAAATCCTCAATTTTAAAAGATCATATGCTTATTTTGGGGGGTATATTCAATAAAACATTTCTTTACAGGTGATATATTTGGGGCACTATTTTGTGATAGATGAAAAGTACAGTTGATATTTGACTTGAGGATTACAGTTTATATCCCATTAATTTTTTTAAAAATGAACACTAAGTAGGTTATTTTTAATCGTTAACAATACCCCCAAATTCTGAAATGTTCTTGGAGCATATTTGATTATGCTGTCACTTCTAAAATTTAGTCCAACTGAAATACTATGGCTGGCTTTATACCACGTGTGGCACTCTATTGCTAAGTCCAAAATGGAGAGGACTAGATTACAAAATGGACACAAGGTGAAAACCTACCTACCTCCTGGTCACTTTGGTGACCCCTTTTTAATTTTTTGAAAGTTTTACTATTTCCAAAAAGGTCATTTCACATCTGCTATTTTGTTGACCTATAATGTTTTTCAGATATAGTATTTTAGGCTTTCCAGCCTGGATTTTTGCCTATATCTCATTCACAGTCTATTCTTTGTATTGAATTGAAGAATCAACTCGGGCCACAAATCTTTCTTAGAGCAATTTCTTATTCCCTATGGTATGGTATGGTAAGACAAGACCTTAAAGGTTGTATTTTTCTGCTGTGTCAATCTGTAAAGTGATGTTGCTTATTGATTAAAGTTCATTTTATAAAACTATACTTCTTGTATATAGCTCTTGGGCACAGGTTAAAATGTTCTTAAACGAGATAGAGGTCAGCACCAAACTCAAATTTTTGTATGCTATAATAGAACCAAAATGTTGTATAAAGTTAATATGTCTACTTTAAGGTATGAAAATGAAACACATACAGTTCTTTTTCTAACACGAGCTTTTTAGTAAATGGGTTATACTTCTTTGGTAGTATTTTAAAGCTGGGATAATTGGTATAATGGGTAAAGTTGAAGGCTCTTCTATTTAGACTAAAAATGGGAGTATATATTTTTTAAAATGGTATTTTTTTTGGATAAAAAAATCTATCATTCAATTTGGACTTTAAGATGGAATTACGCATCCTGAAAAGTTGAAGTCATATATCATTTTGAACATAGCAATTGGAAGGAAAAGGTGTTTCCTGACCTCACTTCCTTAATGCCCTGAAGCATGAGGTGTGTGCTCCATTAATTTGCAGCTTAAGTAACTTTATCAAAAGTCTTATTTTGGTATTTCTGAAGTCTTTGAGAGGCACATCAAACTTTGTGCTTTATATCCTGTAATAGCATGTTCAATGAGTTCATTAGATGCTCCATAAAATAGTTTCCCCTTTTACATTTGTTGTCTTCTGTTATCATAAAGCTGTACATAAAGTTTATTTTCATAAAGGAAAAGGTAAATGAGGACCATTTACTCTTGAAGAATGATGTTTTTGCAATCTATTATTTTATCATTCTTTATTATATCTTCTCTTATTCTACCTTTTTTCATTCTGACAAACCTTGCTAATCTTTTTTTAACTATTAACTTTGAACCTATCAGTATGTTTTCAAGTTTTTGTTTTTTACTTTGCAAAGAGAATTTCACTGTATCTTAGCAAGGACTTTCAGATTTTATAGTGGACAGTTTACATCACAGACAACTTTATCTTCTGTCCACACATGCTTCTTATGGGTCATTAATAAATTTTTATACTAGCCTAGTATCAGTCTCTGGATATGTCAGTAACAGTTCTGGCTTATGGTCTATTAATCAGTTTTTAAGCCACAACAGTTACTCAATTTTCTCAATTGAGAAACTTTATTTTTAAAAAATAAAAACTCACTTAAGTGATATGTATTTTTTTAATCCATTTGATTAACTCTTTGAAAGAACTTCAGTGCATTAAGGACATGTGGGTTACACATCTAGAATCTATGCTGTTTGTTCCTTATCAGATTACCCTACAACTGGGTTTGTCTAACTGTGGTTCACTAAGCCTTCTAGGTAACTGAAACTCTGTTTATAGCTCCTATGTTTGTGCTTTGCAGCACTTTATCGTTCTTGGTAGATAGTATACCCTGATGTCACAAATTTAAAAGTAACCCTCTATTTTCACCCAGGAAGTTGGATAGTTTTATGTATCCTTCTATTGATGAACTATTCTAGCTGCCTGTAAAGATATGGGACTGGGAAGGTGGCTCAGTGGTGTACTGCTTGCCTCGCATGCATGAGGCCCTGGGTTCAATTCCTCGGCACCACATAAATAGATAAAGCCAGAAGTGGCACTGTGGCTCAAGTAGTAGAGCACTAACCTTGAGCTGAAGAGCTCAGGGACGGTGCACAGACCCAGAGTTCAAGCTCCACAACGGACAAAAAAAAAAAATAGAGATATGAAAACAATGATTTAAAAATAATAACAGCCTGTTGTATTTTTTTCTTAACTTCTCATAGAAGTTCCCATGCATACCTTTACATTTTGTTCAGTTAATTCAGGGAACATGCAATTTTATAAGGACCCTATTAACTGCATTTTTGTTTGTATTAGACTTTTAACTTTCCTTAGACAAATGGAAATATCCCTTTAACAGTGTGCTTCCAATTTGTTTAATAATAAAATAGATCATAGTATTACTTATAAGATAATTTATTTTGTTTATCTCACCTTTGTCTGATGGCTGTATACCTAAGAGCATTGAAAACCAAGCAGTGATGAATTTTTGTCTTCCTTCTTGTTCCTCATTGTGCTTAGGAGTTCTTTTTCCCAGTAGTAATTGCTAATTCTCCCCATTCTTTCTGTATTCTCTCTTCCTTCCTCTTTCCCTCCCTATAATTTTAAACTGTTATGTGCTAGAAGAAAGTTTCTCTGTACTAGAAGAAAGTTGAATCAAAAGAGGGAATTGCTTCACTATATATTTTCTATTTCTCCAAGTCCTCTCTTTCATATTGCAAAATTTCCCATCTTAGAATCAACTAAATTATGTTAGTTTCTATTCTGCCTGGGATTGTCTCTCTGTATTACCATCTCATTTCAAACCCAGGTACAGGTTTGTAATACCTTTAATGTGTCTAATTCTTATATTTCTCCTATATTTGCAAAAACCTTTCTTTTTCTCTAATCTTCTTCTACCTCTTGTTTTTTTTTTCCACTCAATCTGTATTTTTAGGATAAACTCTTACTGGTATTCTGATCTGCCCACCCTCTCTTCCTTCTTCCCTCCCTCCCTCCCGTCCCCCTTCTCTCTCTTTCTTTCCCTAAGTTTGTTCAAGGCTGGCACTCTTATCACTTGAGCCACAACTTCACTCCTGACTTTTTTTGGGTGGTTAATTGGAGATATGAGTCTCACAGACTTTTTTGCTCAGGCTGGTTTTGAACTGTGATCCTTGGATCTCAGCTTCCTGAGTAATAGAATTATAGGCATAAGCTACTGGCAGCTGGCAGTATTTCTTTTATTAGCTATTAGAAAAGCAGGCAAGGAAACTTTCTAGCTCTCCTAATTACTTAGTGTGGTGACTTACAAAGAAGACTACATGATAGAGATTCCAACTTCTTAGTATTTTTATTTTCATTTGACTATATTCTTTGCTTCCAATTTTATACTATTGCAGGCAAAGAAATGTGCTGTTTATTATTGACTTTCCAGTTTTCTGATTTGTTTTTCTCTTTTATTTATTCATTTTCAGTTGTCTGGTTTATTATCTCTTTGGTTCCTGTTACTATTATCTAGTAATATTGCTGCCATTTCTAAATGATTACATTTATATTTTTCTTATTCATAAATATTATTTAGAAAGGAAACCCCAAAGTTAATCATCTTCTCAGCTCAGAACAGTAAGAGGACCTTACTGCAACACAAGAGAGGTCACCAATTCCTTAACTATCATATTTTTCCTGCTCAGCTGATAGTCCTGGATTTTCTTAGACTTTAGGATAAAGTTATGATCAGGATTAGAGTGTACTGCCCTGAGGCTTCGTACAGTGGGAGGGTAGTTTCAAATTTGGCCACTAACAGTGTACACCTCTGGACAAATTTTCCTTTGCACAATGTCTCTGCTTGCCTCCTAATTTTACCTATTAGTCAACACATAGTTATCCTGTCTTTGAATTTTTACAGTATTTGTAGTCATGACTTTACAACTAAAGTTTTTGGCTAGCACCAGAGAGACAACTATTTATACCTGAAAAAAAAACCATCTATATTAGAATCCCAGGAACTTCACTTTTAATTCTGATCCTGCCATTAGATGATTGTGTGACTTGGGACAAAATAGCTTTTAGCTTTTTAGCTATAGATTCTTGGTCTGTGAATTCAGAGATCTAAATATAATAATTATCAAAGCGGTGTTATGCCCTTTATAGGGTATTAGCTTATTCTTCAAATAATTTTATGATAAAAAGTTCAGTACTTTGAATTTTCACATTTAATGTATAAGGAAAGTGAAGACCTAAATGTTAAATATCTGCCATGGTTATAAGTAGTAGTAACAAGTAAGTTGCAAGGGAATGGTTTTCTGGTTCTAAATTTTATACAGCTGAGATTGCTACAGATGACTAGAACACCAGAGCAGGCTTTGTGTAATTCATTTTTTTCCAAAGTAGAAATGAATAAAAGTGGTAAGTACCCTTGCCTGAGGTTTATCTGACAGAATATATAATATTCTATTTTTTCTCATTTGTGTTTGAGTTGCAAAGACATGAATAAATCAGAATGTTTTATTTATTCAGTATCTCCATGTCAGTACCTTTCTCCTCATTTAAAAACAGTCTATGATAACTTCTAATTCAGGAACTTGAAATAATATACTTAGAAATCACATGCATTTAATTGCCATTGCTCAAATTGGAGATCTTTGGATGAAGATTAAAAATAATAGATTTTGTGACTTTTGCTTTGAAACCACCTCTAAAAATAAATACAGAATAAGTATTCATGATCAAGTCAGCTCTTTACTATTTATATTAGTAAAGGTGCAGAAAATCCAGTTAATTAATAATTGACTTTAGAAAGTTGTCAGGCATCAGAAATATACCATTAAACACAATGTGTACCCAGACGTTTTTAGGTGTTTGCTTCCTCTCATCCCTGTTCAGAGCCTTCTATATTTGACTTTGTTCTTAGAAGATGGGCATCTGAAGGTTGGGAAGGTGGCTCAGTGGTAGCATGCTTGCCTTGCATGCATGAGGCCTGGTTCGATTCCTCAAGCACCACATAAGCAGAAAAAGCCGGAAGTGGCACTGTGGCTCAAGTGGTAGAGCGCTAGCCTTGAGCTGGACAGATGAGGGATAGTGCCCAGGCCCAGCGTTCAGCCCCATGACTGACCAGAAAAAGAAAAAGAAGACTAGCATCTGGAAAAGAAGAAGGCATACCTTTTTCGAGGGACCTATTAAATAAATTTGTTCATATAATAGTTCTGTACTTCATGTAGAAATCCAACAAATTTAAGTTCATATTTGAAAATCCCTTTGGTTTAATAGGAAGTAATGAATGAGGTGTTCCTCATTAGACTATTGCCCTCATTATTGATGTTCATTTATCATACTCTGGGGGTAGTTATTTCTTGGTTTGGTAGTCAAATGTGTGCGCAAATGCATGCACCTGTATATAATAAGTTTATCTAAAACTTAGTTATAATTATTTAAACACTATTAAAGATATCCCTAGAGCTCATGGCTAATGAAAACAACTTTGTACTCTGAAAATACTTTATTGGAACTCCTTTGTGCCTTTTTTTCATCCCTTCAACGGTAAATACAGAGGGAAGAAAAATGTTGTAAATGAGCAATGTATTATTATTATAATGTTGGGATCCAGAACTGGTAGCAAGGTACAGTTAGAGCGGAATGTGAGAATGATATTCCATTAAGTTTATGTAACAATTTTCTGCCAAGGAGCTTAAAATGAATCACAAACATCTGCCAAGATAGGAACAGGAAATATTTATTCAATGTTATAGAAAATGTACTTGGGAGTGAGAAAATAAGACCAAAAGTTCAGACCCACTCTGCTTTTCAGTTTTGGAGGGGGGGGGAGGTTGTTTTGTTGCCAGTCTTGGGGTTTGAACTCAGGGCGTTGGCTCTGTCCTTGAGCCTCTTCCTGCTCAAGACTAGTGCTCTACCACTTGACCACAATGCCACTTCTGGCTCTTCCTAAGAAGTTTATTGGAGATAAGAGTCTCACTGACTTTTCTGCTCCTATTGACTTCAAACACTAATCTTCAGATCTCAGCTTCCTGAATAGCTAGGATTATAGGCATGAGACACCAATGCCCAGCCTGATCTGCTTTTCAAGAGATAAAAGAGTAATTAATTTTTTTTTTTTGGTCCAGTTGTGGGGCCTGAACTCTGGGCTTGAGCACTGTCCCTCAGCTCTTCAGCTCAAGGCTAGTGCCCTACCACTTGAGCCACAGTGCCACTTCCGGCTTTTTTCTTTTTGCTTATGTGGTGCTGAGGAATGGAACCCAGGGCCTCAGGCATGCAAGGTAAGTGCTCTACCACTGAGTCAACTTCCAAGCCCCAAGAGTAATTAATTTTTAAAAGGTATCCATGAGGGGCTGGGAACGTGGCTTAGTCGTAGAGTGCTTGCCTAGCATGTATGAAGCCCTGGGTTGGATTCCTCAGTACCACATAAACAGAAAAAGCCAGAAGTGGTACTGTGACTCAAGTGGTAGAGTGCTAGCCTTGAGCAAAAGAAGCTCAGGGACAGTGCCCAGGCCATGAGTTCAAGCCCCAGGACTGACAAAAAAAGGGGGGGGGTATCTAAGAATGTAGATTTCTCAGGAGTTAATTGTAATGTGTAATAATCCTAAAAATTTGGCATATTGTCCATGGTTGAGATACCTTCTATTTTGACTTACTTTGCTTAATGTGATAATTCAGACAAAAAAAAAACCTATTAATGAAACAGTTTGCCAACTTTATGTTCTATGAGTTAATGCTGTGACCTGTATTCATTGTTCTTTTGAGAATTGTTAGAGTAAAATCTAGTCTTTACCAGGTGATCTGTAAAGACTTGATCAGACCCTGCATCTCCACCTATTTCCTCCTCTCCCCATCGCTTGACTTCCCTACAAAGGCTTCCTGGCTGTCTTTTAGTTAGACCAGCCATACTCCCACCTCAGGGCTGCTCTACTTGCTAGTCTCACAGCCTTAATCACTCACAGTTGAGATATTTTCTCCTCTTGGTCAACCCTTGGTGTTAAATATACCTTGTTCTTTTAAAGAGGCCTTGATCTTAAAGTGGCTATCCTGTTTTGAAGACCTCTTCCTATTCCCTGAGGGATTATGTTACCCTTCCCTGCTTTATTTTTCTTTGCAAAATTATAGGCATGTGGTATGCTATAATGTTTTATTTTTTTAGTTGTCTGTCTCCTGTCAGACTACTGATAGGAGCTGTGTGAAAACGAGGTTGTTGGTGGTGGTTGTTTGTTTTTTGTGGGGTTTTTTTTTGTTTGTTTTTATATTTTTTTTGCCATTTTCATTCAAACCTATAACCCAGAAAATAGTGTCCTAGTATATTGACACAGCAGGTAGCCAGTAAATATTTGTTGAGTGAATATAAGATTATTATGGAGCTGGACCCCAGTGGCTCATGCCTGTAATCCTAGTTACTCAGGAGGCTGAGATCTGAGGATCGTGGTTCAAAGCCAGCGGGGGGCAGGAAAGTCTGTGAAACTCTTATCTCCAATTAACCACCAGAAAACTGGAAGTGGCATGTGGCTCAAGTGGTAGAGTGATCACCTTGAGCTGAAGAGCTGAGGGACAGCGCCCAAGTCCAGAGTTCAAGCCCCACAACTGACCCCCCCCCAAAAAAAAAGATTATTATGGAATTGAGTAGCTCTGATAGCTGGGAACTAATTTAGGATGAAACATTCATTTGTCTCATGACATTTTTAAGTTTAAGGCCCATTATTTTGAGTGTTTGGAGATACGATATTTACCATGTTTAATAGTCCTTTACCCACCCCCCCCGACTTACTAATCATAAACATGGCTGTGTAGAATATGTGTGAGCTTTGTCTTTTTAAAAAATTTATATTTTTATTTTCTGTAAGTAGTTGCATAAAGGAGTTACCATTTGATTAACCAGTTAATCAGTTAATTAATCTTGATCCATATCAAAATCTTGATCTTCTTTCAGTATTCTCCCCATCCCTCCCAACCCAACCTCTCCCCTCAATTTTCTTAATTTCATAGGCTATGCATTGAACATTATGATGTATCCCCTCCTCCTACTTCTCTTTTTATTCATCTGGAGATTGAACTCAGTGCCTCAGGCTTACTTGGCCAGTGCTCTATTTCCTAAGCCATACCCCACTGAATATCTTTGAGTTATTACTTTACACAACATTCATTTCTTTGTTTATATTTATTTTGAAGATGGAGCCCAGGTCCTTGAGCATGTTAGGTAAGCACCTCTCTAGGCTCTTCACCATATTTATTGTTTAGCTCAACCCTTGTTTTATAAGAATAAATTCTGTTTTTCCAAGAAAGATTATTGGGGTGCTAATTTTAAACCTGTGATCATAAAACATTATCAAATATACCTTCTTCTTAAACCTGTGGTTTTTAAGTTCTAGTTTTGAGACTCTAAAGCAGTGTTTTTCCATCTTTTTTGTGTATGCATCTAGGTCTCTTTGAGAATATTATAAAAGTTATTGATCATATATACAAAATACCCATATATACTTGACATGAACAAATTTGCACAAAGTCTCAATGAATTGAGAAAGCCTGAACATCTAGAGGTCTAAGGCCTCCAGATTAAGAGCTACTATCCTCAAATAATTCTACTTGCTTGAGGAAATGAACTTAGTTCTCAAAACTAATTTACCCTCTAGTTGCTAATTACGTTTACTTAATTTTAGAGGTATTTTAATGTGTTATTTTAAGTCAAGTAGACAAAAAAATTTGGTACAATTATGAGAAAATGGCTTGACCTTACATGTAAAATTTCATGTCTGACCAAGATTTGTTTATGTGTAGTAAAGGGATTTTCTCTTTAAATATTACATGAAACTGTGCTTAAATTTTAGAAATGCTTACAATTCAGAATGTTCACAATTCTTCAGTGTGAGGGTATTTTTTGTGTTTGTTTTTTGTCAGTCATGAGGCTTAAACTCTGGGCCTGAGCTCTTCAGTTCAAGGTGAGCGCTCTACTACTTGAGCCACAGCACCATTTCCAGCTTTTTCTGCTTACGAGGTGCTGAGGAATCGAACCCAGGGCCTTATGCATGCGAGGCGAGCACTCTACCACTGAGCCACCTTCCCAGCCCTTGGCTACCAGATTCTGAAAGCACAGGCTAGAAAATAAGCTTTAACTCTAGTTACTTCCCAGTCTGTATCTTGTACACTCTCAGGTCCATTGCTTTTCCTAGGGTAGGATTCCTTGGGCCTTTACATTTCTCTTTCTTCAAGATGAATTGTAGTCATAAACTGACATGTTGAATTGAAGTCCCTTTGTGCAACTACTTGAAGATAATCTTACATCTTAAAGAAATTAAATAAAAATAAATTTCTATTTGCTCTAGGGGAAAGTGCTTGCATTTGCTTATTGTTGTTTGTTTTTAAATAACAGGTATACTACATACCCCTACTTTTAGTTTGTATTATACTTTTCATAGAATGTGTTTAATTTGCAATTTGTGAACACCAAAAAGATCAAAATGCTTTAAAAGTTAATGTTTTGTTTAGATTGCAGCCACATTATTTTTCTAGCTAGGAATTAGATAATTTAGAAATTCTGATTCCATAATCTATTTCTTCCATGATGATTAACCATAATTTTTAATAGTACATTGAATTATCATGTACTGTTGTTACTTCTGTAGAATAATTTGGCTGAGACTGAAAGTGTTATGTTTGTTTGTTTGTTTGTTTGTTTGTTTTTTGTTGGTTGTGGGGCCTGAACTCTGGGCCTGGGTGCTGTCCCTCAGCTCTTCAACTCAAGGCTAGCACTCTACCACTTGAGCCACAGCGCCACTTCTGGCTTTTTCTGCTTATGTGGTGCTGAGGAATCAAAACCCAGGGCCTCATGCATCCAAGGCAAGCACTCTACCACCGAGCAACCTTCCCAGCCCAAAAGTGGTATGTTGTATGTCTACTAATCTTACTTCCTTAAAAAAATGATTACAGATTCCCATCCTTTTTTCTTCCCAAACTATTTTTATTGTCTTGTGAATTATCCAACTCAAAAAAATCTCCTATATGATCCAGGTTTTAGGTTCTGCTTTTATGCCTTATATAAGAATGGGTATCCCGTTTGTGAATGATAGTCATCAAAGTTTAAGGTAGGAAGTAGCTCTGTGGCCCAAGTGATAGAGCACTAGCCTTGCACACAAAGAGGCCCAGGGACAGTGCACATGCCCTGAGTTCAAGCCCCACAACCAACCAAAAAAACAAAACAACGCAAAGCAAAACAACAACAACAAAAAAAACCCCAAAGTTTAAGGTAGAAAAAAATACCTACTACAGTGTTTTCATTTTACTGTTACAGAAATGAACCCAGGTATTAGTGTTTGCTAGTCACACTAATACCTGGGTTCATTTCTGCCAGTCTGCTGCTATATTTTACTGGCCACCATTTTTTTTAGCACACTTTCTTTACCTTAAACATTTTGGGGTCATTGAAGGGAAATCAAAAAGCAGATATTAGCAAAGACTTCCTGGAAGATTCTACTAAGAAGTTGTTATGGCTGGGTGTGGTGGTACATACCTGTAATCCCAGGATCAAGAGCTGAGTTTGAGATCAGCCTGAGCTACACTCTGATACTTTATCTCTATATACATACATACATACCTAAAGGTATTTTAGACTGCCGTAAGATTTCTTTCCTCTTTGATCCCTAGTCAACTAGAAGGCATACTTTAAATTACAGGAGTGGGGAGACTTCTGCCAAGGGCCATTTGGATATTAACAACCTCATCCAGGGGCCATACAAAATTATTGATACAGGCAGATGGCCCTGGGTAGCCAATGAGAGCAGCACAGGAGAAACATAATGTGCATGTCTGTCCTGTCATATAGCAAATGATTTCTC
The DNA here is from genome assembly GCF_000151885.1 of Dipodomys ordii. Lineage (NCBI taxonomy): Eukaryota > Metazoa > Chordata > Mammalia > Rodentia > Heteromyidae > Dipodomys > Dipodomys ordii. The sequence goes on from NW_012267235.1 coordinate 4,774,787, forward strand.
TCATGGGCTCTGTATCACACATAGGCCAGAAGTTCCTCACCTCTGAACAAGTGAACTAACCAAAAATACCTTCACACAACTTAGTATTGCTTTATATGGTTCATATGTAATTTATTCTGCCATAAAAAAAAAAATCACTGCACACCAGGTGGCCTGTTAGCCCTGGAGCATTGCCTAAAAGCAGCAGAGGCTCTTGAAGTCTAAGCTGAGAACCTCACAGTGATCTGTGGCTTGCTGGCTCCCCTTGGGTACTTTACACTGTGGCTCCCTAGTATGTACCCTATGCTGTGTCAAGGCACTGGAGGAATTTGAAGAGCACTATCTTAGCCTAGTCCAGATAAGAAGATACAACTTAAATAGCAGAAAGCAGTATGTTGAGAGGCGCAAGCATAAAAGCATAACACTCCAATTTTCGTTTTCCCTGAAGTCATTAGTCATTCAGAATGACTGTAGTAATTCAGTGGGGGTGCCGGTGACTCACATCCGTAATCATAGCAGCTCAGGAGGCTGAGGCATGAAGGATGGTGGTTCAGAGCCACCCTAGGCAGAAAAGCTCTCAAGATTCCAATTAAATTTAAGCCCTAGTAGCTGCACACACACAAGAGAACAAACTAACTAAACTAAAAATAAACCTATTGTAATTCTGACTGAAGAAAAAGATAGCCATTAAATTATAACCCAAGTAGCTTTTAGCTAGAGTACAGCTATGACCTCAAGCATTCATAACCTCTAACTTGTCACTGTTACCAGTTAAATGCGTTATAATATTCCCCATGCAATATTTCTGTATAAATGTTATTTATCTGTAGCATTTTCTTTAGAAATCCCAATTATGAGGAAGTGGTGCTGTGGCTCAAGTGGTAGAACGCTCGCCTTGAGCTGAAGAGCTGAGGGACAGCGCCCAGGCCCAGAGTTCAAGCCCCATGACTGGCAAAAAAAAAAAAAAAGTCTGATGTGGCTCATGCCTGTAAATCCTAGCTACTCAGGGGGCTGAGATTTGAGGGTTGAGGGTCAAAACCAGCTGGAGCAAAAAAATCTGTGAGATTGTTATTTCCAGGTAACCAACAGAAAACCAAAAGAGGTGCTGTGGCTCAAAATGGAGAGTGTTAGTCTTGAACAAAAAAGCTCAGGGACAAGGCCCAGGCCCTGAGCTCAAGCTCCATGACCGACACAGAAACTAAAAATAAAACATCTGAGTTCAAAATTTTCTAACTTTACCAATTTCCCCAAATAGCTAAATAATGGGATAAAGGTAATTACGGGTTTTCTCATCTTCTTTACTTACCTGTTCCCTTCCATGATTAAACACACGCAGCTTATAACTATTTCAGAAACAAACAGTTCCCATTATTATCTTTTCAACACTTGCATGATATTATAACTCATTTCAATCACCAGGACAGCACAGTAGGAGTTAGGAGACAAGTTGAGATTGAGAGTAGAGAGAGGCAAATAATCTCCCTTTTGATGGTTTTGGGTAGCGTCCTTCTGGAGTGATACTTCTTGAGGGCAGGGAAGGGGGGACAACAGCTTTTTTCCAAGGTCTAATAAAGATTAGTGAGAGATGTCTGCAAAGGATTTGGAGCTGTTTGAAAAACAGGCAGGGATAAACGTTTAGTATCACTATTATTATCATTAAAAAGGAAAGCCCAGCATGTGATGCTTGGGTCTCTTCCAGCGGTCTTGTTTGATGTTGAGGTTCCCTTCCCGACCTTTACCTCTTGATATCTTTATACATTTATTGAGGCTGTTGGACAAAGTCTTGAGATCCTAAGCAAAATAGAGTGTTAAGAATGAATGGCTACTAGTCTCCGATTTCTTTTTTTTTGGGGGAGGTCCAGTCGTGGGGCCTGAACTCTGGGCCTAGACGCTGTCCCTCAGCTCTTCAGCTCAAGGCTAGCACTTTACCACTTGAGCCACAGCGCCACTTCCGGCTTTTTTCTTTTTGCTTATGTGATGCTGAGGAATCGAATCCAAGGCCTCAGGCATGCAAGGCAAGTGCTCTACCACTGAGCCATCTTCCCAGCCCAAACAGCTTCTTTTAAAATACAAACTGGGATGGGAAGGGGAAACAAAGGAAGAGGCTACAATGCTTGATAAGAAATGTACTCATTATCTTGCCCATGTAATTGTAACCCCTCTGTACATTATTTTCACAATAAAATAAATTAATTAAAAAATAAAATAAAATACAAACTGACTTTCTAAAAAATATGCAAGAAGTTCCTGTTAAATTATAGTAAAGTTAAAATTAGTAAATTTAGGGCTGAGAATGTGGCTTAGTGTTAGAATGCTTGCCTGACATTCATGAAGCCCTAGGTTCAATTCCTCAGTTCCACATAAACAGAAAAAGCGGAAGTGGTGCTGTGGCTCAAGTGGTAGAGTGCTAGCCTTGAGCAAAAGAAGTTCAGGGACAGCACATGGGCCCCAAATTCAGGCCCCAGGACTGGCATGCATACACACAAATTTATTTTTAAGCAGAATTCTGTAATACCAAAAGGTTTGTTTTAATAATCTCAGCAGGCTTTGATTTGGTTTTTTACAAACTAAATTTTATCAGGGAATAAGTAAATAAGACTCAGTATATAGGAGGTAAAAGTATTTGTATCTTATCTGTATTTAGCAAAATTTGTTTCTCTTACCAAGGGTTTTAAAAAATTGTTAGTTTTAGTTAAAAATAAGCTATTCTCATTCTTTTTAAATGTGCTGGCTTTACTATGAGTGAGACCAACATTAGGTTCTTGGTTAGTCCAGAACCCATAAACTGTAGTATATGTAGATGTATACATTATTAGATATTATCATTAGATTATTGAGAATTATTTTGTTGCCCCCTATGGGAATATGAAAATTCATAGGTAGCTTATAACCTTTAAAAAGTAAGAACAAATCATTTAATCTTTCATGTGTTCCAGTGGGGTTTGTGAGGTAACTAATCTCTAAAATTGTTGTTAGCCAGGCATAGTGGTACATATATATAATACCAGCACTCAGGAGTCTGAGGCAGAAGGACAAATAGCCTTGGCTATATAGCAAAACCAATCTTAAACACAAAATGGAAACAAACAAACAGAAAAACTCTTTTGGTCTCAACTTGCAGAATTTATATTCTATACACTTAATATACTAGAGGAATATGCATGACTTACCTATTTTACCTGATATATATATATATATATATTTATTTACTTACTTACTTATTTATTTATTTTTGCCAGTTGTTGGGCCTGAACTATGGGCCTGGGCGCTGTCCCTCAGCTCTTCAGATTAAGGCTAACGCTCTACCACTGAGCCACAGCATCACTTCTGGCTTTTTCTCCTTATGTGGTGCTGAGGAATCAAACCCAGGGCCCCATGCATACGAGGCAAGCACTCTACCACGGAGCCACCTTCCCAGCCTCTGAGATAAAATGTTTGATAGATGATAGAAAAAGAAATCTGACTGAATACTTAAGGTTCCACAACAATTTGATAGCAGAATAAAAGCGTCAGACTCTGTTGTGCCCCATTTTCTGGTCCTATTCTGTCTTTATATTCCAGTTAACACACATTAAAAAAAAAAAAGAATCTTTTCTCTACAGTTTTATATTTTAGATTCTGTTAAGTTGATTGAGAACCTTTATTCTAAATCCTTTATCAAAGCTATCCCTGTGATAAAACCATATTGACTTCTTCAGCACCTAAGGGAATCTAACCTTTGGAAAAACCTGGAAGAGTCAAAGATAACCTAGAACCAGACTGAGCCACGTAGTAAAAGGAGTAGAATGAATCTGACCCCCCCCAAAATACTTTGTGAAGTTGAATTATTAGAGATAAGCTGAATAATTAAACACGAAGTAAGATTGCAGAGCAGCTGGCGAATAGGTGTTCATGCGTGGAGCTAAGGGGCAGAGCACTCTGTGTAAGCATCTGGGAGGGGTGGAAATGGGGCCATCTGATTAGTAACTATGCCTTGTTATTAAACCGTGACTTTCTGTATTGTGTATCCCTAGAGTTGGAAAACTTCCGCCTGCAAAAAAAAAAAAGAAGGGCCGCCTTGCAGTTGCTGAGGGCCCAGCAGTAGACACAAAAGCGCCTTCTTCCAGGCCTTCAGCAGGGCAGCTTGTACAGGCAGGCCTGCTCCTCTCAAAGAAGAAGAATCAGATTCTTTCCCCAGGGGGTTTCCAACTAGTTTGCACTTCAGAAAAACCTTTTCTTTCTCCTGCTGTTCACGCCCTGCAAAGAATTTTCTTCTAACTAAAGAAATTGTTTTATAATCAAAGATCCTTGTCCTTGGTTGTTGGACATCAAAGAAAGCTTGGAGGCAACTTGGGGCTTACGTGAGGAGTGCCTAGAATTTATTTTGAATGCAGACTTGCAATAGTAGCAAAAGTTCCCCCAAAGAAAGTAACTCATCTCAGAGTTGGGATAGAGCCTAATATAACTAAATTTTTATTCTTTCTTGGTTGGATGTGCTACAGTAAAAAAAAAAAAAAAGAAAGAAAGAAATGAATTGAGCTACTTTCTCTGGACTTAACTCATGAATGCTTGGCTGCAGTTCAGACTTACAGGAAGAGACACCCCTAGATTATCCGCCCTTTAAAGCCTGATATGTGGGAATATCAGAGGCATTGGATAAACATGAAATGATAACCTAGGAACTTTCTAACCTTCCACCACCAACTCTTGGGAACTTGTTCCTCCCAGGGCAGTTGATGATATCACTCACTAAAGGTTGGGAGCCACATTCTCTGCATTCTCTACTGTAGCTGAGGTGTTGGTGATCTCATTTTCTCCCACTGAGGAAAACCTCAGTACCCTGAGGGCCCGGACTCAGGTCTTGGCAGGTAACTGAAGGAGGAACTTACCTTTTGGATTTTAGCTGATTGAGTCAGGCATAAAGAAGTGCTACCAAGTTCAATATTGACATCATGGCCTTCCCTTTGGAGCCTGAATGGACCACTCACTTATCACCTAAGGAGAATTAATATTGTAATTTCAAGAAGTATTTTCCAGCTGAGCTCCAGTGGCTGACTCTTGTCATCCTAGCTACTTAGGAGGCTGAGCTCTGAGGATTCCAGTTCAAAGCCTTTTATCTCCAGTTAATGACAAAAAAAAACAGAAATGGAGCTGTGGCTGTTAACAGCCACAGAGTGGTACAGCATTAGCTTTTAGCACAAAAAGCTCAGGGACAGTGACCAGGCCTTGAGTTCAAGCCCTAGGACCAGCCACAAAAAAAGGAGAGGGGAGAATTATTTCTCAAGTAATAACAAAGACCTATTTAATATTTTGATTATTACAATTCTGGACATTTTTCTTAAAGATTTCAGCTTCTTTCTAAATGTCTTTCTCTGAATCCATAAATTTTCCAACTTATTTCAGAGCACATTTGTAGATATCCAGCTTTCATTACTAGAGCATATTAACAACAGCAACAAAGAAAAAAAAATGGATGGGGCAGGTTTAGGCAGAATTATGCCCAGAGCAAAGTACATTTGTGTTATTTTAATCTTGGCTCTGTGGTTGTGAACTGAAGGGAATATTTGCTCTAGAAGATTTCCAATCTCTTCCTATCCCTTCATTGCAACCACAGAGTAGTGGTTGGAAATAGAATTCCAGGAACACCAAAAATGCTCAACATTTCCAATGCTGGTAGCTACAGTGCCCCCACAAGGACTTTGTGAGCATTCTTCCTCGGGGCCTTCTTGTGTCCCTGTGGTCAGGAGCCTATATCCTCCGTCAGAGGCTGACCCTGAAGATAAACTTGGTAAAAACATCTTTGTCATTGAAACAATCTTTTCTATTTTTCCTATATTGAACTAACATGCTACGATTTCTTTTTAATTTTAGAAAAATTCTCTCATGGAACCAACTAACCATTCTCAAAAGCTTTGAATGCTTTAGTTTGTTCTAGAACAGAGTCTGTGAAGTAGGCAGGATTTACTAGTTTTATTCCACTCAGCAGTGAAAACTTACCTGTGTTACTCCCACACAAATAGATTATAGTTGTTTTACACTAGGAATATATGAATAAAATCCACTGAAATAAGAGGTTCCCTTTAGTTTATCTAGGTAAACAATAGAGTTATAAAGGAAGAAGTTAACCTGCAACTTCATCTTCATTGTCTTATTTCTCTTGAGTTGTATGCTTCAACCAAGTCAACATCGTTATATAAAATGCTTGAGTTTTTCAAGTAATGTCAGTCTTCAGGATCTGGAGCAGGATTTGGCGTTTTGTTTCCATTTTTATTGTTTTGTTTTCTAAAGGGAAGTTTGAGTTGGAGACTTTCTGGCAGGATTCCATGTTTCTACCCTACCACCTGCCCTGGCAGAGACAATGGAATCAAAAGTCAAGTTCTTTATGACTGCACCTGCCTTGTAAATGCTGCCAGAAGATCTGATTTTCTCCTATAGCTAAACTCGACTCAGAAACTGTAATAGCACTTGGCACCCAAACAGTGGGTGTATGCCTAAAACCTTGGATGTCCCAATTTCAGGAGGACTAGCACAGAACTAGTTCTCTCATTGACTTCTTGGGTAGTTTGTTTGGCATGGTATTCAATGATTATTGTTTATCAAATGGAACAGATGTAAATTTGTGGTTCACCAGGTTTTCAAAACTTTTGTAAGGCTCTTCTAATGATGATGAATCATTTGTAATTTAATATTTGAAAATAGTCTTGTGCAATTCTGCATCTAATGAGCATGAGAGTATGATCTATCCCAAATAGATCAAACTACCATTTTCCCCCACTTCTTTCTTTTTCTAGAAATGAAGATTATCTTACTGGTCCCCAGTTGAAGCTCTTTGACTAGGTAGCTGTTTTGGGGGCAACAAAACAACTTGAGAATGTTTTTTTCCTCTAGAATAACCAAAACATTTTTTGGGTTCCCTGAGGGCAGAATTACTTCATTATCTTCATCTTCTGACTTTATGTATAACCGAAAGCCTTCTGGCCTAAGAACATAATTTCTATCACCAATCAAATAATTGAAGATAATATCACCCCCCAAATGGTGCTCTTTGCATAGTATCCACATATAATGATATAATATGATAATGATAATGAGGTATAAAGGGTGCTCATGACAGTGGAAAGAGCTCTCAGTAGACGTGTTTTGGTCCTTAGGTTTATAACCTTCAGAAAAATTGCATAACCTCCTTAAGCTGATGGATAAAGTATAATAAATGGCATGGCTATCTAAAATGAAATAGTGTATGAGAATTGTCTTTGAAAATTGCATATGTAAAGCATTATTATTAATAGTAATTGAACTGGAGCTCCTCCCTGTTCACCTAATTACTGTCAGGAAAATTACTAAGTGAGGGTTATTGGTTTTTGTTCAGTTAACTTATTTGGTAGTAGCCTAAAATAACCATCTAAACTATTAGTATTGTGAGTCAAAAGGCTGATTAGATGTTACCATAAGATAGGACAGCTAGTGGCTTAGAGGATGACTAATGGTATGTGAGCTCTGGGGTGGGAACTTGGTTCTGGTTCTGGCTTGCTCGTGCTGTGGTGAATCACTTGTCCACCGTGAACCTTTGCACATGTGGCCATTCTGCACTGCTAGCCCATTCACTTTCCTCCATGATCAGGGAGGTGATCACTGACACAAAGTAGCCACTTTTCAAGTCTTATCAGTCTGAGGGATCCTAGAACTACAGGAAATAGCACTCATATCTTCCATTTTGGAAGTTTTAGGGTTTTCTTTTCATTGCTGCTCTCCTGAAGCAACTGCTCAGAACACTGAATCTTCAGCTTCCTACTTATCTTGCAGCCATGTTTCTTAGGGCTGGAGGGGAAGGAGTTCAGGACTGTGAAGGTGACTAATTTATCTAGTTCATTATGCTACTCCCAACATGATCTTTGAAGCTCAGCCGATAAGATTTTATAGGCTGCTTGAAAGTTATCCTGAAAGGATCCAGTTCCTAATCTGAGATATCTGTGACGCGGACATGAGCCATCCCCAAAACTAATATTCTGCAGGATTTAAAAAAAAAAAAAAAAGGGCTGGGAAGTTGGCTCGGTGGTAAAGTGCTTGCCTTGTATTCATGAGGCCCTGGGTTCAATTCCTCAGCACCACATAAGCAGAAAAAGCTGGAAGTGGTACTGTGGCTCAAGTGGTAGAGCACTAGCCTTGAGCTGAATAG